>NC_042615.1:76498977-76798977 GCF_901001135.1 Rhinatrema bivittatum | reverse complement strand
CGCACAAGCCAGAAGTGACCATATTGGAGGGAGGGAGGGAGGGAGAGGGAGAGTCAATATGACACTCTATATCTCTCCCACTGTAAAAGGAACACTCAAATCAGGGTGGGTTTTGGGGGGGGGGGTGTTACATTTGTCTGCCTAGGGCACAAGACCGTAGTAACACCCCCCCCCCCTCCAAAACCCACCCTGAGTTGAAAGTACCCCTCTTACAGTGGGAGTCATTGTATGTGTCTATCTTGAAACTGTATGTTATTTGAACACATTAAGTGATTGTATTTGTCAATTCATATTATGTATGTCATGATGTAAACCATTGTGATCTTAATTTGGAACAATGGTATATAAAATAAATATATATAGAGTGTCATTTTATCTTTCTAACCCATGCTAAAGTTACACGACGTTAGGTTCCATATTAGGAGCTACCACCCAACAAAGAAATCTAGGTGACATGGTGGTTAATAGGGATGTGAATCAGGCTTCGGACGATTGAAAATATCGTCGATATTTTCAAAATCGTCAGAAATCGGGGGCTTCCCAAAAATGATAGGAAAACCCCACAATATTGATGGTGGGGGTTCCCTTATCGTTTTGGGGGAGGGCGGGAAAAACGGCACACAAAAATAACCCCTAAACCCACCCCGACCCTTTAAAACTAACCCCTTAGTTCCCCCACCCTCCCAACGGCCCCAAAAACTTTTTACAGGTACCTGGTGATCCAGTGGGGGTCCCGGGATTAACGTTATAGTTCCATACACCTAATATCTCTTCTTGGAATCTCAGTATTATCCTTACCATTTTCCATAACAGCTGTAAGTTACAGCAGAAAAATAAATAACTAATAACATAATTGGCTTTTAACCAGAAAGAAAATATTGCAGTATTCAGATGTTAGCCTGCCTACCCATCTAAATTCTTTTTAGCTTGCTTCAGCAGCACAACTTTAATTAAGCAGTAACTCTTGATCCCCTTTTCATGTCACATTTCAAGCTGCCAGTTTGTAATCATTCCAAATGTGTGAACTCTAATACTGAGATTAATGAACCATCAACATAATTTCATTCAGTACACAGGCGGAGCGAGATAACCTCTAATAAAATTGTAATTACAGAATTGTATGTGTATTTATTTACAGTACATATTTGTCAGATAATTTATTACAATCTACAGTAATTTTTTTTTAAGAAAGTAAGGCTATGTTTAGAGCATATACAAAGGGCCAGATTTTGAAAAGGTTACGCGCCCTGGGCCTATTTTCAAAAGACCCAGCGACGCGTGTAAAGCCCCGGGAATGCGTGTAAGTCCCGGGGCTTTACTAAAGGGGCGGAAAGGGGGTGGGGTCAGAGGCTCCAGGTACAGTGGCCATTTGCCGCTGAGCTTGGGATCGCGCGCCGGCAGTTGGTCGGTGCACGCAACTTGCGCCTGCCCAGAGGCAGGCGCAAAAGGTAAATTAAAAATTTGGGGGGGGAGGAGTTAGAGTAGGGCTAGGGGGAGGAAAGGTTAGGGGAAGGGGTGGGAAGGATAGGTTAGAGGGAAGGGAACAGGGGAAGGCAGCGTGGCTCGGCGCTCGCAAGGTGCACAATTGTGCACCCCCTTGCGCGTGCCGACCCCCGATTTTATAACATGCGCGTGCCTACACGCGCTTGTTATAAAATTGGGCATAGATGTGCGCGCCGGGTAGCGCGCGCACATGTAGGCCGCTTGCACGTCTTTTAAAATATACCCAAAAGAGAATTTGTGTAGGTGTCATGTGGCAATTGCAAACAATGCAAAAATTAAAATGTCACAGAGGTCTTCAGTAGAAACATTGGTTAGAAACAGAAAATCAATACTTATCAACTAGCTTATATTTGAATATACACATAGCCCTGCTCTCAAATGACTGGTATCTTAGGTAAGGGCACATTTTGTATAAGATACATTAAATAAATAAAGAACTAAATAGACAGAAAAACATTCTCCTGTTTTCATTCACCATGAGCTCATTGCATTGTAAATATGCAAGTTACAGTATATTGTTATCAAAGTGAATGGATGAGTACAGCAACTGAAAATACTGCAAGCCATGGTGTAGCTGGTTTAGTTTCAACAGGCTCGAACTCCCCAGAAACCAAATGGGTCAGTGCCAGCTGGGTGGTGGTAGACAAGCACTGTCCAGTAAATCCATAGGGTCCTAGTGGTGGTTCAGATACTGGTTTGTTTTTTTTTTATAGCTATTGGAGAATGTTGCAGAACTTGTTGGTAAAACACGGAGGGAAGGCTGGGTGTTGGATTAAAATAAGGGTTTTTGTAGGATCATCTACCCAGGATGGTACAAAACAGAGTAAAACAAAAACTAACGGATAAGAAGTCAAGCTTGTATGGTTGTATAGTCAGAAATAATTTGGCTGACTGGATGATACTAATGGTTTTTTCTGCTGTCATCTACTACACTGAGAGAGTGCTGTTAGCATAAGCTGCATCTGTTAGTGGGTGAGCAGGACTTGTATTGTTTTTACTGGGGAATGTTTATATTTTAATTTTGCAGCATATATTCTTTGAGGGTTGAACTATGAATGTAAATGAATATTGGGTGCTGGGAAAATAGTTTGTGAGCATTTGAATTAATTCTGTGTTTAGGTTAAAGTGTAACTTTAATTCTGAGTGCATCTGTGTGTGGTGGAAAGTACTTTGAGAATTCTGTATGTTTAACCAGTTCTGATTGTATCTTTGTGTGCTTGGAAAGTAGTCTTTCCTGTTTGATATCTACCGTCCCCAGTCACATTTCTTAATATATAGACTGTTAACCCAGTAAAGAAGAATTGGTTTTTTTTTACACTATGAGCCAATTAGGAAATTTCATTAACATGTAATTAACTCCAATTTGAAAAATTGACTGATTTTAGTCCTATTGCAAGTCATTGTCAAGCCAGCAGAAAACACAAATAAATTTGGGTAAGTATACTCACTACTTAAACAACTTTAAATAAGTTTAATACATCAACAATCTTAAGATACAAACAGAGGTCCAGCAGAGAGATGGATCTATCCACTTTCACACCAGAGGCCCCATGTATGATTATTTACTTATTGGTAAGAGTTTGTATGTGTGCATCCAGTGCAAAGAGCTCCAGGACCTCAGAGTATGAGTTCAGTTTCTGGAGGTGAGAGTGGCAGACCTGGAGAAGCTGAGGCAGACAGAGAAGTATATAGATAAAATTTTCAGGGACATAGGGCAATCCCAGCTCCAGTTTGGCAGCCCCCTTTGCAGCTTTGATCAATCAAATTAATGTGGAAGAAGACCAACACTATGGTATGGCAGAAAGTGATCCTGCAGATATTCCAGGTAATGACATATTCTCTTGCACCAAGGATGCATTTGTAGGGGCGTGTGCCCAGGAAAGAAGTGTTAGGCTTTCATTGTATTTGTTGCTTAAATCATTAGGAATGCAGAAAGCTAGATGACTGGTGGTAATGAGGATTGCTAGGTATCTTTCCTTCCTGATGAGAAGGCAACTAGATATAATTTTAGAGACTTCTGGGAAGGAGCCATTTGTTATGATACATGTGTGTACCATCAGCATAGAAAGGTGCAGAAGGGAGGTTCTGGAGGCTAAATTTAGGATTTTTAAATAGGAAATTGAAATCTAGAACCTCCAGAGTGGCATTCTCAGAAATGTTTCCCATTCCACATGTAGGACTCTAGAGGAGGGTGAGCTCCAGAATCCCATCATGTGGATGAGAGGATTGTACAGGGAGGATTGCTTTAGATTTGTTAGTATATTTATTTATTTAGAAGCTTTTATATACCGATGAACGTTGGGAACATCTCATCAGTTCACAATAAACAAAATGCAGCAAAGAGTGCTTTACAATGAAACAGAGAACAATATGCATAAAATTACATTGAATTCAATTTACAATAACAGAGAACTAAGGGTCGAAAGGTACAAGGATACAGAACTTCACAATTACAATAAAATGGAATGAATAATGCTAATTACAATATAGGTATTTACAAGAATAAAGTATATAAGTCAGAGGGCAAGAGAGTGAGGTGTTAGGCGTATGCTTGCTTGAAGAGGTGGGTTTTCAAGTTCTGTTTAAATTTTTTAGAGCATGATTCTTGACGTAGGGAAGATGAGAGCTTGTTCCATAGCATGGGCCCCACTAAGGATAGGGCCCGAACTTTGGTGGAGCAGAGTTTAAACTGTTTAGGTGATGGAGTGAGTAGTGTTGCTCTATGTTGCTGTCTTGTGGGTCTGTTTGTGTTGTGAAACGTGAGGTGTTCTGTGAACCATTACATATTTTAGTTGTGGAGAGCTTTGTGGATTAGCGTGAGAGTTTTGTATGATATTCTCGCAGTGACTGGTAACCAATGGAGGTGTTTAAGGACAGGCGTTATGTGGTCGCTTCTGTGGGCATTTGTAAGGATCCGGGCAGCTGCATTTTGTAGTAATTGCAGCGGTTGCAACATGCTTTTGGGTAAGCCTATGAGCAGGGCGTTACAGTAGTCGATTTTCGATAGAATGAAGGCTTGTAGAATGGTGCAAAAGTCACTGAGATGTAGAAGGGATTTAAGTTTCTTAAGGGAGTGTAGTTTGAAGTAGCAGGCTTTGAGAGTGTTATTGATTAATTTTTTTTTGAAGGTGAGGTGATTATCAATAATGATGCCAAGGCTGCGCACCAGTTGGTTGGAGAGAGTGGAGGAGTGGAGAGTGCTGCCTGGCTGAAGGGGTGAGGGTATGTTTTGGGGTGTGATATAGAGCCACTAAGTTTTAGCAGTGTTCAGAGCAAGGTAGTTGCTTGCCAAGAGTGTATTAATGACCGCTAAGGTGGAATTCAAGGTCTCGGTAGCTTTGTGAAATGTGTCATTAACAGGTATAAGGATTTGCACGTCATCGGCATAGATGAAGTGCGGGAGGCCTAGTGTGGATAGAAGGTTGCAGAGAGGGGGGAGATAAATGTTGAATAATGTGGAAGATAGGGAGGAACCTTGGGGAACACCTTGTGCGAGGGGGATGGGTTTAGATGTACAATTGCCTATTTGGACACTGTCCTGCAAGTAGGACTGGAACCATTGTAGGGCTGTTCCTGTAATGCCAATATTGTTGAGGCACTCTATTAATATTTTATGGTTGACAGTGTCAAAAGCAGATGAGATATCGAAGAGTACCAGGATATGTGAAATACCTTTGTCAAGGCTTCTGAGGATGTAATCAGACAAAGAGATAAGTAAGGTCTCAGTGCTGTGATGGCATCGGAAGCTGTATTGAGAGGGCGCTAGAATGTTGTGATCATCTAGGTAATCAGTTAATTGGCGGTTGATAGACTTCTCAAGGATTTTAATTATGAAGGGCAGGTTGGATATGGGGTGAAAGTTTGTGAGGTCGCATGGATCAAGTGTAGATTTTTTCAATATGGGTTTGATATTAGCATGTTTAAGAATCTTGGGAACCATGCCAAGTGTGATGGATCTGTTAATGATATTTGAGATAGGTTTGGCGATGATGTTAGGGATGTTGAGGAGGGTTTTTGTTGGGATGGTGTCTGATGGGTACGAACAAGGCCTCATTTTTATTTAAGATGGATTCAATTTCAACGGAAAATGTAGTATCGAGTGCAGGGAGCCTTGCAATGTTGTTGTCCAGATGGAAGTCAGATGAGGCTTGTGTAGAGATGAAGCAAGACATGATGTTGTCTATTTTCCTGTGGAAAAAAGTGGCTAGGTCTTCACATTTGCCCTGTTCATCTTCATCTTGTGTGATATTTGGATTAGATTTAGTTAAGGTGTTTACCAATTCGAATAGGGCTCTAGGATTGAATTGAAGGTGGTGTATTCTGTGAGCATAGAAGTCTCTTTTTGTTTTATCTATGGCTGTTCTGTATGTATGGAGGTATGATCTAAAGGTTGTGAGTTGCGCTATGGTAGGATTTTTGCACCAGTTTCTCTCCAGCCTTCTGAGGTTGCGTTTCATGGATTTAAGTTCAGTGGAATACCAGAGTTGTTTATTCTTTTTAGCTGGGTCGATCATGCGTGACTGCATGGGGCAAAGCTTGTTAGCTATTGAATTGGTACAGTGGTTCCAAGAGTCAAGGGCAGTTTCTGCATCAGTTAAATCGAGGTTGTTAAGTTCCATTGTGAGGGCTGTTACTAGGTCTTATTGTTTGCAGTTACGTATGAATGGTTTTCTTGGGTTGCATGAGTGTAGAGGAGTTTTTTATGGAGCAGGTAATGTCAATATAGAAGTGATCAGACCATGGAAGAGGGGTGCAAGTAAGTGAGTTAGTTTGAATTTGGGTATTGGTGAAAATGAGGTCCAAGATATGTCTAGCTCTGTGTGTGGGGTTGGAGATGAGTTGTTTGAAGCCGAGAGCATCTAATGTAGTTAAGATGGCCTCGCAGGGGGGTGTGATAGGTGTAGCATTAACATGGATGTTGAAATCTCCAAGGATAATTGCTGGCAGATGAATGTTTATGTGTTTGGATATGTATTCAATTAGAAGAGAGGGGTTTCTTTTGAAGAAGCCCGGGGGGGGGGGGGGGGGGGGGGGGGGAGGGGGGGGGTGTAAGCAAGGCAGATTTGTAGGTTGGGTGCAGTGAAAATGCTAATTTCTAGTTTGTGTGGTAGGGGACCCTCCTGACCCCCATAAGGTCTCCACTAGATGCCTCAAGTTCCCCTCTCTTGAGCAGTCAGCTATGAAGGGGCATACCATTCTATATAGCACCTCCCCCAGAGGACTGCTCAAATGGAGAACTCCTGATGCACAAGGGGGGGGGGGGTTTAGCTTAGGGTAGTGTGTGTGGCAGTAAAGATTAGATTTCAGAGGAGACAGAAGGGTTTGGTGTGCTCACCAAGGTTAGCTGACCTTGTCTAGTGAAAGGAAGGGAGAGGCACTGCCCTGACAGGTCCTAGTTATGAGCTGGTGAGATTAGAGTGATAGGATTGTTGCCAGTTTCTTCCAAAATTAGCATTTTTTTTTTAATTACCTGGTCCATCCGGGCAGGCTGTATTTGCTGCCCATGTGGTCAGGAGGGAACTGTGTGCCTTTTTGCCCAGTCCAAGAGGAGCTTACAGTAACCCATTCAGGGGAAAGAGAGTTTTTGTTTTTCCATCTAGAGAGAAAGAAGTTCTGTTTTCTGCCACCCTTCCTTTCTCAGAACTGGAGAACTTTTAAGAACTGTTTCTAGTAGTGACCTTTCCTCCAGGAAGGCTTGCAGCTTTGAAGAAAGGTCCAGGAGATGAGGAGGACATCTGGAGAACCCAATGGAGATTCCTCCCTGGGACACAGATCATTGACATGTTTCATTTCAGAAGTAGTCATGGACCTCAGGTACCGTGAGGAAGAGGGACATTCACCTCTATGACACCCCAGCCAATCTGAGAACTTATCAATCCATCTCATAGAGGATAAACAAGTTCTAAGTCCCTGCTCTGAGGGACATATCCACAGAGGAAGAGGACTGGAATGGGTAAATGTGAATCAGTTATTTACTCTTTCAGATAATACAAGGACAAGGGGGCACTTCACGAAATTGACAAATAGCAGATTTAAAATAAATTGGAGAAAATTATTTTTCATTCAACACACAATTAAACTCTGGAATTCATTGCCAGAAGATGTGGTTAAGGCAGTTAGTTTAGCTGGGTTCAGAAGAGAACTTTTAAGAACTGTTTCTAGTAGTGACCTTTCCTCCAGGAAGGCTTGCAGCTTTGAAGAAAGGTCCAGGAGATGAGGAGGACATCTGGAGAACCCAATGGAGATTCCTCCCTGGGACACAGATCATTGACATGTTTCATTTCAGAAGTAGTCATGGACCTCAGGTACCGTGAGGAAGAGGGACATTCACCTCTATGACACCCCAGCCAATCTGAGAACTTATCAATCCATCTCATAGAGGATAAACAAGTTCTAAGTCCCTGCTCTGAGGGACATATCCACAGAGGAAGAGATGCTTTAAATCAGCACTCCTATGTGACTGACTAATCTGGTGTAACAGGATACATTGAGGCTGAGATTCAGAAGCAATTTAGATGGATAACTGAAAAGTCAGTGTACCTGTCCCAAAGACCATAGTAAAACTCACTGAAGGGATTCCACCCCAGTCTTTGGCCTTGATGGTCATCCTATCCCTCAATAGAAATACCCACCACTTGGGACAAGTAAATGGGAAAGTGATATTGGATAAGTTTGGATAAGTTCCTGGAGAAGAAATCCATAAACTGCTATTAATCAAGTCAACTTAGGGAATAGCCACTGCTTATTACCGGCATTAGTAGCATGGGATCTATTTAATATTTGGGTACTTGCCAGTTACTTATACCCTGGATTGGCTAGTGTTGTAAACAGAATGCTGGACTAGATGGACATTGGGTTGGACCTAGTATAGCAATTTCTTATGAAATAGGCCACAGTCACAGATCCCGCCTCCTTCCTGCCACCTCTGTTACAGCACTGCCAAAAAATGTGGCCCCTGTAGCTTTTCAGATCCCTCTTCTGTTAGAACATGATGAGCTTTCTATCTCTTCAGAGGGCAGTATGTGCTCTGACCAGATCCTCTTGAAGCATAGCTGCAGAATGGCTCATCTCAGGGAGCCTCTGTCAGATGCCAAAGGCATGGGTCACCCATGCAAAAACTGAGCAGCTGTATAGATATATAAAGATAGATTAAATGATACACAGTTAATTCACTGTAAATAAATAGGTATATACCTTTTAAGTGTGTGCATGTATCAATATATTCCTTAGATAGACAACCTGGTCATGGGAGTGGACATATACTTCTTCATGTGCTGGCCAGTGGTCTTAAGCAGCATGAAGCACCAAAAATACTGTCACAGAGGGACACCTAAAGCCGATTTTGAAGATTCTGAAGGTCATCTAAATTACAACATTGCTCTGCCTCTGTGTCTCAATATAGCACTCAACTGCAGAGTCTTGGGGCATGCTAGTAAGATCATAATCCAGGTTTTGAGGGGATAGCCTCTGTCACCTGTATGAAAGAAGTCAAAGAAGAGTATTAGAAAGGCAAAGGTGGAGTACACTGTTGCTGGCTCTTGGTGAGGCTTGAGTGGACCTCCATGTGCAGAGCTGCAAGACAGTTAGAAGCTTAATGATAAAACAGAGCAATGGTTAGGTGGAGACTAGTGGTTGTCTGAGCTGCAAAAATACCTAGAAGCAACCCTGCAGTAACCATGCTCAAAGCAGTCATGAATGCTTGAATGTGACAAAATAATATGCATCATAACATAGGGCTGGAAATCTAGGTATGACTCAGTTATGAGACCTGTGGCATTGCAGACCACCTGTATGTGAGGGAATGAATGCCTTTGTGGTTGTGATAGCTGGCCTCATTCCCAGCAGGTGTCCTGATTTAAATGTGTGCAATCAATTGCCCCCCAAAACTGATGGAAAGTGAGCAATGACATAAACTTCTGCCATGCTTTTTTGTTGGTGCTGTATACCATCAGAAAAATAAATATGTAGATATTTTTCCTCTGAGAAAAGCACTCAAAAATTTTACAATATCTATTTATTTATGTATTTATGTATTTATTTATTTATTTAAAAATTTGTATATACCGCAAACAATAAGACATTTACAAATATACATACATAAGTTAAAATAGTCAAACACAACAAATTTACATACATAAGTTAAAATGGTCAAACACAACAAATTTAAACATGATAAAGAAGATAACTGAGTAGCTTATTCCCACAGTTATTAATTTATTTTTGGTATTTATAAACTGCCATATATCAAGACCCAAGATGGTGTACAATAATACATACATAATTCAAAACAAAAATCACAGAACAAAACAAAATTAATATTAACAGTTTCCTTAAATGAAAACAGGACACAAATCAATTGAATGCTAACTAAAACAAATGCATTTTAAGCATAGCTACGACCCTGAGAGGGGTCTGGAAGCTGTCTATGATGAAAAAAGCTGGGTCGTGTATTGGCATGATCTCTTTCGTTGGAAAGCTACAGATCTTTATGAAATCTAATCCTGTGAATCACTTGATCTTCTGACAAGAACAAAGTCTTGGGCATTTCTGTCTTTTTCATGTGGTACCTCTTCTCCCTGTTGCCTTTTCTTTGGTTGATGCAGATTACACAAAAGCCACAAATTAAAAGCTTTCAGAGCAGCACAATTACCCACCCATAATACATCCTCACCTGCCATCAGTGCACTCTGACTCAGCATCCAAACAGCCGGCACAAACCTCTCAAACACCAGCCGTACACACTGTACAAAAATGTGCACCCTCAGACACAAACCCACAAACAGAGAAGCCACACACACCCTCAGACTCACAGAGAAGACAGACTACTGACAAACACACAAGAAATAAAAGAAAGAATACACAAACAGCTAAGTATAAATAGTAATTATTCAAGAATAAACAAATGAAAGTTATCTAAAAAAAATTCACAACAATCTCCTGCAATCTCCAGAAATAATCACTAATTCAACCATCAATTCCCAAAAGACAAGTGAAGTTTAAATTGTGCATGTAACAGGTGTAAAAGCAAGTGTAACCCCTGGGTTGGTTAATCCCAGACAATGGATCCAGAGGTCATACCTCACATCACAGTATTACTCCATATCTCCCCATAGTAACATAAGATCTGAGTAGTCAGGATTCTCTGCACAGGGGGGAAGATAACTTTCAAAGCCCTTGTCATAGCAAACTCTTAAGTCCCAGTTCAATGGTTTATATACAGCAGTGATGATAACAGCACTAATGAGTTAATCAGTCTATATGCAGTAAGAAGCACACTAGAAGCTGACTTGGTTTCTAATATTTTTACTGAGATGATGTGAAATGATGAAAATAATCTTTATAGCCATCTTCTGTATCACTTATCAATGTTACACATGCTTCCAAATAAATTTGTAATTTCTCAAAGTCTTGTTAAAGTTCAGGATGGTAAAGCTAATTTTCCCTTCTTTCCTTCCTCATGGGTTTAGGAAAGTTTGTGAGCTTCCCTCTCACATGGTTGGTAAACAGAAAGTTTAATCCAGTGTCAAAATACAAGTCTCATATCTCCTACCTCTCCATGTTGTATTCTCCTCTAAGCTCATGTTCTCCTCAAAATATCGGAATGATTCTTTTGTTACTCCTCTTCTCCCAAAATATCCAGTAGATGTTCCTAGGCCCTGCTGAGAGTCCATCCCAACTCATTTCTCCCTCTTCTCTGGATGGCTAAAAGTCATCCTTCTCCACAAATCTCAATAATCCTAGATTTGTCTTCGGTAAAGGGAACACCTCCCATTGTTGTTAGAACAGAAAAACCGTGAGTGAGTCCGTAGTGGAAGGTAGCCCGGACTTAAAGAAATCAGCATGAAAATATAAACGTGGCGGGAAGGATGGAAAGAAACTCCTATATCCAAAATAAAAAGTCTCCATGGAGGCATTAAAAGTTAAACAACAGAAAAATCAGGGGACAGCCATGGCATGCTGCCTCTGGGAGGGAAACACAAAATCTACAACATAAGATAGTGGTCAGAGTATTCATATCAGAGGAGTTCACCATAAGCACTCTCCCACATGGGGGGTGGCTACCTACCCACCCTGTTCTTACTATGTTTCCTCCCCACACAAATGGAATATTCCATATGGTTTCTGGAAGGAATCTAACAGGATCTTTTCACATACATGCAAGTGTATTTATTTTTCTATACCGTTGCTAAGTAAAATACTATCGTAACGGTTTACATGTAGGCACATATTTAATGTAGGTAAAAGTGTACTATAGTACATTCTAACAGGTGCCGTCAAAGGTTCAGTTACAATATATCATTAGACAAAATAATTTTTAGAGAAGTGGGTCATGATCGAGTGTACTGAAAGTACTTTTACGGGTAAATTTATCATACATAGTGTTATCAATATGCTAGTTGTGATGTGGGGTTCATAGACTACTCTACTGTATTGTCCTAATTACTGTGTGTCGGTGCTTATCTGCTTATTCCTGAATAATTTCTATTCTCCCGTCTCCTTGTAAAAGGTCTGTTTAAAAAGCCATGTTTTTAAACTTTTCTTAAATGCCTTGAGATCACTTAATGATTATGCAGTTAATACATTTTAAAAAGTATGTAAATATGCACAAACTCACAGACCCCACTCCAGAGCCCCCTCAAAACTCCATAATTTTCTGCACAGACATATACACATGACAGCGTAAGTACGCACATACTCCCAAGCTTATAAAAATTTGCTTGGCTCACGCAAAGGCCACTTACACTTAAACAACCCAATTTTAGGTGCACAAGCTCCACGCAAGGGTCAGAAAATTACCCACATAATCACTTCAGTATATTGTAGGATAAATCTATTCCCAAAATAGATTAGAGCATTCTGGGTCTGGTGCTGGATCCTCTCCAAATCCTGCTGACACCAAAAATTGCTATAAATGGACTTATTGCTCCTTTCTCCTCGGTGCTTCTTTGCCATACTGGGAGTCATTTTCAGTGGCCCACCTAGGTGCATTGTCCATGTGTCTTTATGTCCCCATGGACCTGGTAAGCAGTTTTTCACAGCTAAACAAATGCATAATCATCCTTTGAGAATTTGCTTATGCAGGTACATAGACAAAAACATTCTCATGGGTGTTACACCTCTTTTTTTCTGTAGGTAAAGGTGAAAGGGAAACAGTACACATTTGACAATGCCACTCTGCATATATACCTTATTCCCTCAACCTAAACATGACCCCAAAATCTCCCTTTTTAATGCAATCGTCTGAGGAGGGTAATTTAGTGAGGCCAATTTGCCTGGGTAAATTGATATTTGCACTGTGAAATGATTTTGAAAATCATTCTCCCCATGTTAAATGCGGCATGCAGTCCTGGGAGAGTGCAGATGGCAGAAGCAGTATCTGCTGGAAAATATGTTGCACTTGCTGGGAAAAAGTACTTAAATTCTCCTGAGAAATGTTTTGGAGGTCTGTGTGTATTTGTGAGCTGGAAAGTAGATTGAGAGCCTAAATTTATTCTCTGTGTAGTACAAGGGTAGAATTTAAATCTAAGTGTATGGTTGTCTGCTTGCTGGGAACTGGAGAGGGCTTAAACTGAATATATATGTAGTATAAGGTTCTGTTCCCACGTACCCCAGTCACATTTTATGATATGTAGATTAACCCCATTAAAAGGAAATTAAGTCAATTAGGGATACAGAAGAAGATGCTATTAACCCTGATTTTAATGTTCCTAATTTTTGTCCTATTGCTGTTATTGAAAAACTAATACAAAAACGCCAAATTTAATAACTGTTAGATATTAGCATATCTACTCCTTAAACAGGTTTAAAAATTTAAACAACTCAATCAAAATGCAGACAGAAGTCCAGCAACAAGATGAGGCCTATCCAGTCTTTTTCCCAAAATGCCACATGTATGATTTTTAATCTGTTGATGAGAAGTTGTTTGTGTTCACCTGGGACAAACCCCTCCCGGCTTTGAGATAACAAGTCTAATCTCTGAAAGCCAGAGTGGCAGACAGAGAGGTATATAGAAAAAACCTTCAGGGACATAATATACCAGTCCCAACTCCAGTCTAGAAGCCCTTGTGCTGCTTTGGAGGATCAAGATAACCCAGAAGGAGACCATCAACGGTGTGACAGGAAGTGATCCTGTAGCTCGGACCTGCCCTCCAAGTGATGTCTTATTCTCTCACATTGAGGATGAGTATCCAAGGCTATGTGCCCAGGAGGAAAGGGTTAGGACTCGCATTGTAGTTTATTATTTAGATATGTGATTTGCATTTTGCCTTTCAGGCATTTTAAAGCAGATTATATTCAGGTACTGTAGGCAGTTGGCGATTTGATCATTAAGAATGTTGAAAGCTGGTTGGCTGGTAGGTGTTAACGTCAAAGTGGATCCTTGGGCCGACCGGTGAAGAGGACAGGTCGGAAGGCAGACACACACCGTAGGAATCGGATCTTCACCTGGAAACCCGAGACCCCACCAGAGGAGCTGTTGAGGCCCGGGTCGCTAGGGCTTAGGTGGCTTCGCCGTGGAAGCCCGAGGTTCCCCCAGGAGGAGCCTGTAGGAACCCGGGCCGCTGGGTCTTAGGAGAATTGCAGATGAGATGAAAAACTCGGAACGGAACAAGGATCAGGGCAGGCAGCAGGAGTCAGGAACGTGAAGGCAAACCGTAGTCAAGGCAGGCAGCAGGGATCAGAAGTGAGAAGACAAACCGTGGTCAAGGCAGGCAGCAGGAGTCAGAAGCGAGAAGACAAACCGTGGTCAAGGCAGGCAGCAGGAGTCAGAAGCGAGAAGGCAGGAACACTGGAACTGGTAACCGGAATCAGGAACTGCAACTAATCCTCCTAGGAGTGACTTCGTTGCAAGGCAAGGCAAGGAAGAAGGCTGCGGGTTTAAATCCCCCGCCGGGGCTGACGTCAGGAAGAGGGCGGACCGGCACTTCCGGTGCTGGACCCTTAAAAAGACTGCCCTTGCGCGCGCGCGTTCTGCTGCAGGGGGCAGAACTACCGTCAGGCCTTGCTGGCGTCCCCACGAGGAGGACGCCGCTGCCATGCGGCCAGGCCAGCCCGAGATCGCGCGGCTCGCGGTGCTGAGGGGAGACCCGCGGGGAAGGTAAGGACCCGGTCGCAGTGCAGGCGACCGGGGCTGCAACAGGTAGGTGTAATGATCGCTTGGAACTTGCCTGCCTGGTGTGAAGATAGCAACCTCACGCATCACCTTGATAGGATTTTAGAGAGAACTGGGGATGAACTGGCTGTCAAGGTACATGTGGGTTCCAACAACATAGGCAGGTGCAGAAGGAAAGTTCTGGAAACTACATTTAGGCTTTTAAGTAAGAAATTGAAATCCCAGATGCCCACAATTGTTTTCTCAGAAATGCTCCCCATTCCGCAAGCAGGATCCCAGAGGCAGGGTGAGCTCCGGAGTCTGACTGCTTGGATGAGATGATGGGGCAGGGAAGAGGGCTTTAGATTTATTAGGAACATTCTGGGGAAGGGAGAGCCTCTTCCACTAGGATGGGCTTCTCCTTGACCATGGTGGAGCCCAGCTGCTGGAACTACATCTAAAAAGGAGATAGAGCAGCTTTTAAACAAGATCATGGGGAAAAGTCAGCAGTCACTCAGAAATTCACAAACATTTATGTTTCCGGGGAATTCTTGTTTTTTGTGGACGGTATTCATTTTTAGGTTTGTATAAAATTTGGTTTGGTTTGTGTGCAGAGCTAAAATAAAGATTAAATTTAAAAACATAACCAAAATGGAGTCTCCCCATGTGTCTCCCCCCCCCCCCCCCACACACACACACTTCCTAAGTCCCAGGAGTCTCTCCTGCTAAAGACTGTGGCCTGGGCCTCCCCAGGCTGGCAGAGCCGTCCAGCTGGAGTGTCTGCCCTCCCCTTGGCCCCCACAAATACAAAACAGGTCTGGAGCTTCCCTGAGCCTAGATTACCCCCTTCTGTGGGGGTCATCATCCTAGAAAGGGGCAGGAATGACCCCCAATGATTCCTTCCCCTCTGGTTTCCTCTTTAAAAATGTTGCTGGCCAGCCCTGAAACTAGCACCAAGTTTAATATCAACAAATTAACTTCCCTTTCATGTCAGTATCCTTTGAAGATACCTGTCTCTGAACTATGTGCTTTCCCAAAATGTTCCTCAGTTCCTAATGTAACCCCTTTTTAGAGGATAGGCTGGATCATGAGGGGTCATAAAAGTATTTTTACCTCAGGGAAAAATCCAATATCACTTTCCCATTTACTTGTCCCAAGTGGTGGGTATTTCTATTGAGGGATAGGATGACCATCAAGGCCAAAGACTGGGGTGGAATCCCTTCAGTGAGTTTTACTATGGTCTTTGGGACAGGTACACTGACTTTTCAGTTATCCATCTAAATTGCTTCTGAATCTCAGCCTCAATGTATCCTGTTACACCAGATTAGTCAGTCACATAGGAGTGCTGATTTAAAGCATCTCTTCCTCTGTGGATATGTCCCTCAGAGCAGGGACTTAGAACTTGTTTATCCTCTATGAGATGGATTGATAAGTTCTCAGATTGGCTGGGGTGTCATAGAGGTGAATGTCCCTCTTCCTCACGGTACCTGAGGTCCATGACTACTTCTGAAATGAAACATGTCAATGATCTGTGTCCCAGGGAGGAATCTCCATTGGGTTCTCCAGATGTCCTCCTCATCTCCTGGACCTTTCTTCAAAGCTGCAAGCCTTCCTGGAGGAAAGGTCACTACTAGAAACAGTTCTTAAAAGTTCTCTTCTGAACCCAGCTAAACTAACTGCCTTAACCACATCTTCTGGCAATGAATTCCAGAGTTTAATTGTGTGTTGAATGAAAAATAATTTTCTCCAATTTATTTTAAATCTGCTATTTGTCAATTTCGTGAAGTGCCCCCTTGTCCTTGTATTATCTGAAAGAGTAAATAACTGATTCACATTTACCCATTCCAGTCCTCTCATGATTTTATAGACCTTTCTCACAGGACAAGCAGGATGGTAGTCCTCACAAATGGGTGACATCGAGGATGGAGCCCTGTACGGAAAACTTTTCTGTCAAAGTTTCAACAAGCTTTGACTGACACTAGCACACTGGGTGCACTGAGCATGCCCAGCCTGCAATTATCCCTGTGAGCCACAGGTGTCTCCCTCAGTCTTCTTTTTTCCGCTCTGCAGTCAGCATAGCGGTTGGAGCTCTGTGAGGATTTTTTAACTAATTACCTCATGGAAACACTTAACTTTTCACTTCAAAAAACACTTTTCCCTGCACAGGTCTCCCTCCGCGTACGTTTTTACGACGCTCGGTGAGTACTAATTCTTATTTTTCGGTCGGTTTCTGTCACTATCTTAAGGCTGTTAACTGACTGAAGCCTTCCCTTCCCCCATTTTTCAGTTAGCTTTAAACAGCTTGCGAGTATCTCTGTGACACTCTGCTTGCTTATGCTAGTGGGGTAGGGATTTTTTCCTTAACTTTAGGACCTCTGTAGCTTCAAGTCCTTCGTTCCCTGGTACCCTCACGCAGTCGATACCCTATCGCTACAACCGGGACCCTTCTAAACCGCCCTGGGCTTTTATATGTCATCAGTGCCCCCCCCCCACGGTGCCCTGATGCCTTTATCCATGTTTTTTGCTTTTCAGTGCTACCAGGCTTTTTCCTCCTACGCACTGTTTTTTTTCCTTGGGCTTCCTCGGTGCCGTCCCTACCCGGATGCATGCCATTGACGCACACGCTGTTAGTCACTGCCATGCATACTCGGGTCGCCGCCACCGCTGCCCGAGACACTTTTTAACGATCCCAGGGTCACTTCATCGATGCCACCCCCCCTTTTGGGGATGCCATCGATGCCCCATCCTCCCCACCGATGTCCAGCCCTTTTCCATCGGTGGGCATCGGTGCCACATCGATTCGTCGGTGGGCATCGATGCCGGATGGTCCCCATCGGTGGACATCGGTGCCGGATGGTCCCCATCGATGGACATCAGTGCCGGATGGCTTGTCCGTCAATGGCATTGGTGCCGGATGGCCGTCCGTCGATGGCATCGGTGCCAGGTCCTTTTGCATTGATGTGCACCGATGCCCAGGTGTTTCATCCATGGGCATCTATGTTAGAATGCATCCATCGAGGGCAGTCGATGCCAGGCTGCTCCCATTGGTGAAATTCGATGCCCAGGTGGGTCCCATCGGTGGGTATCCATGCTGGCTCGATTCCGTGGATGGGCGTTGATGCCAATGCCAGCCTTATGGCTGGCATCGATGCCCATGCCGATTCCAGGACTGGCGTTGATGCCGGGATGGAATTCATCGACTGGGAGATCCATGCCATCGATTCCATACGTGTCCATATCGATGCCACCGACACACGTGTCTGGGGCACCGATGCCATGTACACTTGGAAATCTGAGTCTGTCCAAATCGATACCGTCAACGTCTGTGGCCCTATAGTTGATGCCCGTGGCCATGCCACAAACGGCATAAATGCCCGCCTCCATGCATCGATGCCCTCGACACCTCCGTTTTCCTTCGGTGTCCTTGACGCCCTATTGATTCGACTTCGACTCAGTCGATGCCGGTATCTTTTTCAATAACGGCAATGTTTTTCGATTATTCGATTCCACATCGTTTCAAAGATACCTATGCCACTGCTGTCAGTGCCCGTCACTGTCATCATTCTCCTGGCCAGTCATCGACGATTTTTCATTCCCATTTTGATGATATCCTCGAAGCCCCTTAGGTTGCCTTCAATATCGTCAATACCGACATAGCACCGCCACATAATACCCTCGCCTCCTCACATTGCTCCACGCTTTGGGTTCTTTTTTAAGCCCCGTATTAGCTTAAGACACTCCATTGTGTCAGGAGCAGAGCAGGCGTGCTGACAGTTCGTCATCGATCGCCTTCCAGGACGACGAGGGCTTCCATCTCGGCGCTGGGGAAAGACCGGGCCGAGCACCGTGGCACCCATCATCGCCGACATCGTGATCGTCCGCCGCTGACGCCATCCAGCAAATCGGTGCCATCCTTCTCCAGGCTGGACAACGCTCGGGCAGAGCGACATCACCACTGCCATCAGCACTGTTCCTACAGTTTTGGCAGTCCTTGGTGATCCAGAACTTCCGGATCCAGGTCCGACAGCTTCTGCATTGGCGTCACGACACATCGAGCCGCTGTGACGAGGGAAGGGAACATGAGTTCCGTTAGGGCTCCTCTGTTCCTGGCGTGCCCCACCGTCAAGTGGTGTGGGACTATGGCCATCTGTTACACTTAGCAGTCTAAACGCCACTCACGCCTGGCCTGTCTCCTCTGTACCTGTGCCACCATACCGGGTTTCAGAGCGAGATGGACGTTTACGTCCCCGGCCTTACCCTCGAGGACTCCGGAGACCATCGGAGTCAACAATCTTCACCGGCTCGTCTTGCGGCGATCCACGTCGGATGGTAAGTACCCGCTTCGGCGGCATTCCCATAGAGTTGTGTTCTCCCATTCGGACCGTGGTTCGAAAAGTTCTGGGTCATGTGCCTTTTAGAACTGTATTAGTGTCACATATCGCTATGTTAGCCACAATATCAGGAGAACCCCTCTATCTTCTTGGGATTGCAGCAGGGCTTCTTCTCTTGTCAGTAACAAGTCCCTGTGCCGACCAATGCTCTGACTCTTGGTTCCCTCCCAACCAAGGTCCAGCTGCAATGGCTGATCTGCTAAACATGAGATTCAGCAACCATTGCCCCATGTACAAGTCCACCTTGAGGCCTGGCCACAGGTCTCAGTGTCTCCTTGTACAGCATACAGAAATGCGGGTACCACTTACCGCTCACACACCTGCAGGAGCCTACATGATATCCTCCATTGGGACACCTCCTGGTCTCCCATCTGGTCAGATATCAGAGCGGCCACCCCACCTTGTACCAAAGTCCCGGTACACTCCCCCAGGCGCTACGAAGTGCAGAGGGGAGAAGGGAGGGGGGTTGGGGAGTTTTAATTGCACTATTCTTTCTTTTAACAGAAAATAGTTACTCTCCGCACATCCTGGACCTAAGAAAATCCAACTTTCTTTAGACGTCACAGGTACAATGGTATCTTTGGTTACCATCACTCCATACTGCAGTAAGTACATTATTTTAATGTTTCTATGTGCTTTATGGTGAGTCAACATTACAACCTCAAGCTCTGCCGCCGGCACCAGCTTCGGTAAGTGAACTGTCTCTTGCATCACTGTTGGTGAATGCTGTTTTCTCTGCGGAGTGTAACATCATTCACTTTCCTTGCATAGACTACTGCTAACCACTTTCAGTACATGCAAGGAGCTCTCACTTTTTTCAGGACTCACTATACATTTACTAACTGGGATTACTGTCACTGCCATAAATCCCTTCTGTAACACTTCTGGACACCACAGTCTTAAGACCCTCTTGTCCAGCATGCGCACAGACATTCTGATACATTGTTATATGTCCCTGCGCATATTTTCCATAACCTCAGCCTTTCAACTTTTCATGGTTGGGCTATGGGGTTTCTTCCCACTATGCATTTTTCTCATAATTCAAAACTGCTATGGGTTATATTCAGTGACATTCTATACTCAATGTCGAAAGCAATGAAACCTAAGTGGTTTCATTGCATTCGTCCCTGATTCTTATCCCAGTTCGAACTAGGACCTAGTCTCCTTCGACTCATGCTCGCAATTCCTTAGGGTTATAAAGTTTCTCCTGAAAGCTGTCAACCCATTATGCATCTATTGCACTCCAGCATAGTTTCTCATAAACTTCCTGGACGTTGCACCCATGAGTTATGCCCTTATGCCTTCCAATACTGCTTTTGCAACAATTCTTTGTGCATACAGACAGACAGCATAGGGACAATGTGCTTTCCAACTCATAAGCACGCATTACCTCTTAGCTGCTCTGCTAGACAGCTGCGCAGCTCTACCCTTGGCCCTTGTTCACTTCATGCGTCCTTGGGCCACATATCTAAGAGATTTAATGAACGCTCTATCAGACCTTCTCCACGTAGGTTCTATCCTCTCGAATGGTCTCAATTACATGTGTACAGGGCAAATCTTTTAACGCTGAGTTTAACTAAACTTTCCTCGGCGTCTGCATCATTCCATACGATGCACAGGTTCTGCTCCCTGCACATGTTTCCTATGCGTTCCCTTAGATGCCTTTTCTTCCATCAAAGGCCTCTTCAATATATCTCTTCTGCTGCCTCTCGTAGCCAGCATTCTTCTAATGTTGAACTGGGATGGGGTTCAGTATTCTTTTCCCCACTCCCTGACTGAGATCAGTATGCTTTCCCATACTTCTCAATCCATCATATCAGTAACCTTTTATTCTCTCACCAGTCAGTCCCAAATCATAGACTTACTGATGTTCTTAGGTTCTGGTAGCGTCACAAAACCTTCTAAACATAAATCTTGCCGTTTAATATGGCAGGCTTTACCTCCTGACGCTAAAAAAAAAAAAAAAAAAAAAAAAAAAGAGGTATTACCCCTTTTACTTTTCCACCATTTTTTCTTACTCCCTCGGATTCTGTTCTCCAGACATCCTCCACATAGATACACCTTTCTCTTAGGAGGTGTATCGTTTTGGGAGTTGGGTTCCCGTTTTCGGTAATCCTCTCTGAGTCGGCTTACCATGGATTATCCACTGATCAAGCCGCCTCTATTTCTCTAATCACGGAATGAACATATATATTCTCCTTATAAGTCTCATACATTCTATGTTTGAGCCTTTCCATTCCTCTCTTCCACAGTTTGGCAAGGGAACTTCTTTCCCTCTTAATGTCATTCCTGCCAGCAGGGTCCGTGAGTTATGCACTCTTTCCATACTCACCTGACTCCGTTCCTCTGCCACTGAGTAGTTCTACGCATTCAACTTTCTATCCTTTTCAGGTAGATGTTGTATCTCCTTTCCTCAGGAAATACTCTATTAATTTTTCCTAACCTCTCTCTCTCGCCCTAGGGAGAGACTGGGTTTTCCACATTCCTGGACAGTAATGCTGCACTTACATTCTATCTACATTGCACTGCATTCCATGTGAATTCCACTTGACTCTTTCCTTCATGCAAGGGTCAAGCTGCTACTTCCAGTGGCCACACAGACCTAATCCTTCTGATTAAGTGGTCTATATTTCCTTTCCTACCAACAAGCAGACATTTCACTACAACACTGTGGGTATCCACATACTGTTGTGTCCGTCTTAGCCTTAACAGCTTCCCTTTGGTTACTGCTGCTTGTACTTTTTTATCAGGTTGCAGCCTGGAGTCCTCTCCATACCTTCGCAGCCTATTATTGCTTACATTTGACTAGCCGGCATGCTCCATGTTTGGCCAGTCCGCCTACTCTTACTTTTTTCAATTCACTACCCAACATCCTTCCACGAACCCATTATGGTGTTGCGGATGCCCTCCGTTCCCATTTCCACCTCAGTCGTTACGCCTTTGCGCATCTGCGGTGTATCTGGTGCATTCCCGGGCATCCTCAGCTCGGTACTCACCCATTTGTGAGGACTACCATCCTGCTTGTCCTGTGAGAAAGCAAATGTTGCTTACCTGATGTAACAGGTGTTCTCACAGGACAGCAGGATGTTAGTCCTCACGAAACCCGCCCGCCACCCCGCGGAGTTGGGTCTGTATACTTTTATTTTAGTTTCGCTTGCGCTTTTTAGCTATAAGACGAGACTGAGGGAGACACCTGTGGCTCACAGGGATAATTGCAGGCTGGGCATGCTCAGTGCACCCAGTGTGCTAGTGTCAGTCAAAGCTTGTTGAAACTTTGACAGAAAAGTTTTCCGTACAGGGCTCCATCCTCGATGTCACCCATTTGTGAGGACTAACATCCTGCTGTCCTGTGAGAACACCTGTTACATCAGGTAAGCAACATTTGCTTTATCATATCCCCTCTCAACTATCTCTTCTCTAAGCTGATCAGCCCTAACCTCTTTAGCTTTTCCTCATAGGGAAGTCATTCCTTCCCCTTTATCATTTTTGTCACCCTTCTCTGTATCTTTTATTATGCAATGATATATTTTTTGAGGTGTGGCGACCAGAAATGCACATAGTACTCAAGGTGTGATCTCACCATGAAGTGATAAGAGGCATTATGACATTCTCTGTTTCATTCACCATTCTTTTCCTAAAAATTCTTAACACTCTGTTTGCTTTTTTGATCGACACAGCACACTGAGCTGTTGATTTCAATGTAATATCAACTATGACGCCCATATCTTTTTCCTAGGTGGCAACTCCTAAAATCGAACCTAATATCGTGTAATTACAGCAGAGGTTATTTTTCCCTGTGTGCCTCACTTTGCACTTATCCACATTACATCTGCCATTTGGATTCCAAGTCTTCTAGTCTCGCAAGGTCCTCCTGCAATTTATCACAAACTGCTTGTGATTTAACAACTCTAAATAATTTTGTGTCATCTGCAAATTTGATCACCTTTCTCATCATTCCCCTTTTCAGATTATTTATAAATATATTAAAAAATCATCAGTCCAAGTATGGGCCCCTGAGGCACTCCATTGTTTACCTATCTTCACTGAGAAAACTGACCATTTAATCCTCTCTTTTTCCTATCTTTTAACAGATTTGCCATCCCCAAAAGGATATTGCTTCCTATCCCAAGACTTTTTAATTTTCTTAGGAGTATCTCATGTGGGAATTTGCAAACACCTTCTGAAAATCTAAATACAATACATCCACTGGTTCACCTTTATCCACATGCTTATTAACCCCTTCAAAAATATGAGCAGATGTATGAGGCAAGACTTCCCTTTGGGTAAATCCAATGCTAGTTGTGTCCCTTAAACCATGTCTATCTAGATGTTCTGTAATTTTGTTCTGTAGAATACGTTCCACAATTTTTCATGGCACTGAAATCTGGCTAACTGATCTATAATTTCCTGGATCACCTCTGGAGCCCTTTTTAAATATCGGGGTTACATTGACCACCCTCCAATCTTCAGGTACAATGGATGATTTTAATGATAGATTGCAGATTACTAGTTAGAGATCTGAAATTTCATTTTTGAGTTGTTTCATATCCCTGGGGTATATACCATCTGGTCTTAGGCAATTTGCTACTCTTCAGTTTGTCAATCTGGCTTTCAGATTCACCATGATTTGGTTCATTTGCTTGGGACTTACCTAAGACACAGGATGGAGACCAGTGACATTAGAGCTTGGAGCATAATAATGTCATACTAAATATGGCAAGAGGGGCAATGTAAGGATGCTTTGATGAGATTTTCTGTGAAGCCAAACTAGTTGGTGGCTATGAAGAATTAGAAAGATAATGACAACACATGAGATTGAACTGATCAGAATTGTAGATATAGCCAAGGCTGTT
Source organism: Rhinatrema bivittatum (assembly GCF_901001135.1). NCBI lineage: Eukaryota > Metazoa > Chordata > Amphibia > Gymnophiona > Rhinatrematidae > Rhinatrema > Rhinatrema bivittatum. The sequence goes on along the minus strand of NC_042615.1, from coordinate 76,775,140 downwards.
GAACTGCTAAACATAGGCTAAAGGTTAACCAGTATATTAAAAGTCAGCTCGGAGTTTCACTTTTGCCTTCTGGACTTAACTTACAAGAAACCTTATCACTTAGAATAATTCAATCTTATTAGCATAAATCAGATAAAATAATAATTTCCACCAGTTAGAAAATGTTATGCAGACTAACCTATTACTGTGTAAGTATAGGGATATATTTAACTGGGTGTAACAACTCAGAAGAGCTGAACTGGAGGTTTTCTTTACATAGTTTGGTAAGCGCCTTATAAGATATATTAAAGATTTTTCACTGACTGACTATTGGTATTGAGTGTTTACTAGCACACCCTACAATAGGGTTTCAAGGATCTAGTGGCTAATGGCTTCCTAGGTATCACCTTTCTGGTTTTTGGCATCTGGTGTGTTTGACCTTTTCAAAGAGGTTATTTCTCATGCAAGCTCTTAAGGTCAGAAAGCTAAACAATTCATCTTGGCACATCATAGAGAAGACTCTCAACTCAAGTTCTCTCTGACACAAAAACATCTGTTGTAAAGAGGCATTACTTGGGCCTACAAGTTTCTTTCAGATACAAGTGGGGGCAGTTTCTTCAAATGGGTTTGTTTTGTGCATACCTTGACAGAAATGAACCTCATTTGTAAACCGTGGCATTTGGGGGTTGATCTCAATTTCTCAAATTTACTGTTAATGCCCTTCTTAGTACTTGCATTTAACCAAAGAGTGCCTCTTTCTGCAGCTAATCGGGTGTAATCTTAACATCAAGATACGTTTGGAAATTCTTCTTAATCAGACCAGTGACACCCAACATGATTGGGACTATTTCTGTATATTTTTGCCACATTTTCTTGGTCTCTGATTGCATCTCTTGCTACTTAAAGACCTTTGCTTTCTCCATACAATCTACAGAATAGTCACTGCGTACTGACACTTCTTTGGTCTGTGATTTTGCATTTTTCTTTTTCTTGCCAGTTCTGGTCTGCCTATAAGATGTATGTGACATCTCAATGGGCTATGATTATAACTATGAAGGTCTTTTAGTATATCAGTATGATTGCCCATTTGTCTTTAAGATGTACATATGCAACCACATACTAACAATGGACATAGTGCTTTAGGTGGTAAGCAGAGTGTAAGCTCACACTCCAAGCTACCAGCCACCGCCCCCGCACCTCCTCTGTTCTTTGGCCCTCTTTCTGACTTTCCTGACTAGACCTTACCTGCCTTTCTCCTCCCACTTTTCTCTCCTGCCTTCTCCCCACCATCTCCCCTCCTCTTACTGTCCCTTGCTGGCTTTATTATGCTGCTCCTATGCTGCTCATCACTACCTACAGCTCTAGCACTCTAGCCCTTCTTCACCTCCTCCTTCTGCTTCTGGCCCTCCCTCTTTGCCTGATGCACTTCACCTTTCCCCTCACCTCTCCCCTCCCTATCCTCACTCACATCACTCTCATGCCTCTCTCTTATCCATTCACATCCCTTCCATACACCATACTCACTTCAACCACGCACACACACACACATACACACACACACACACACTCACACACACACTCACACACACACACACAATCTACCCTTGCACCCTATAAATAAGAATGGACAACAGACTGACAAACAAGATAGCCACAATAACCACTCTCACACTTTTTACTTGTGCACATAAAGACAGCAAACAATGGGGAAGGTTAACAGGGAGGAAAGAACAAAACCACAGGATTAGCCACTCAGGTAATCAAAATCTCTAACTGCTCCTCTCACATCTCTCCAGGAAGAGCTCTTGACACACCCTCAAAGGAACAGCAGCAGGAAGCTGGCTTTTATAATTAAGATAATAACGCATGAGGTAATAAAATAATGTGCCAGGCTATATTTCACCTAGGGGGAAATGTTCAAAGGAGTTACATTCATAAAATTTAACATACTGTCGTAGCAGTTTTCAAAAGCCATACACTCAAAGTGCACTTACTTGAGTAAATCCTATGGACAATTCAATGGCAGATATTGTAGCAATTTTCAAAAGCCCATTTACATGGGTAGAGTACAGTTACTCAATAAAACCCAGTTTTACTTGAGTGAATGCTTTTTAAAATCAGGTCCTTATTTCCTAAAAAATGCTCACTTTTTTAAAGCGCAAAGAATTTGATAATCTTTAACATGGCTACATAAATATACCCCTTAATTCCTCATATTCTGAAATACCCATGTAGGGTATGATTAGTAATTTATTACTTTCCAGAGCTCTGTCTTAATGAAAAATTATTTGTAATTCTGATCAGAATTTCTCTTTTAATTGTGGCACTATGAGTATGTGCTTGTGGTGATGAGTTTATGGGTTAAGATGCTGCTCGCGGAGCCCATCCCAACCTCTGCACCGGCTGGCTGGCGCCCTTCAATGCCCTGGCCTGACGCCACTGGACCGCTTCGTGGGGCCTAGGCTGCCCCAGATCGCCACTGCCACTCCTCTTCTTCGCGGCAGGAGCCGCCCTCATCACCGCTGCCTGAGTGGCCAGGAGGCCGCTCTTCATCCTCTTCGTGGCACCGGTGCCACCGCTGTCTCTGCCTTTTCGCGGCAGGAGCTGCTGCTGGGATTGCCTCTTTGTGGTCCTAGTGCCGCTGCCGACTTCACCTTCTTTGTGGCTAGGAAGCCGCCGCTGTCTTCATCATCTTCACGGCCTTCCTGCCGCCGCTGACCTTGCTCCATGTGGCAGGAAGCCGCCATTGCTGCTGCCTGCTCCTGCCTGTTCCTGGGCCTCTAGGCGCGCACGCATGTGCCTCAGTGGAACATTTAAAGGGCCAGTGGTGGGAAAAGCCTGCGGCCCCAACAGATGACGTCTTCAGCCTGTGCTTAGTCCAGCCCTATAAAAGGGCTCAGCTTTCACTCCTCGGGGCCTTTGTATTGAGATTCACAGTTGCCTGTGGTCTCTCTCTGGTCAAGGTCTTCCATGGTCTTCTCGTGTCTTGATGGATTCTTGTTAGATGTTCCAGATGTTCCTGGTCTCCTTCATATGATGTTCCTGGCCTTGCCCTCGTCAGAGCTCCTTTGTTGCCTGTTCCATATTCTGATGTTTCTGAAGTTCCTGATACTCCTGGCGTTCCATGTTCCTGATATTCCAGTCCTGATCCTGATCTTCCCATCTCTGGCTCTTCATCTCGCTTCCAGGTTTCCTGCTTGACTACCTTTCCTGGCTTGCCACCATTGTGGTCCGTGACCTGCCCATGGGGGGGCTGTGTAGGGTGCTTCGTGGAACAAGGCCTGTCTTCATGTCTACAGCACAAGTTTCCGTAAGGCCCTTGTTTTTAATGCCGAGGTCTGTTCCTGAATCCGAGTTCTGAGTCTTGAATCCTGAGTCTTGAATCCTGTTTCCGGTCTTAGGAGTACCTTGTTCCAACTTCCATCCATGCCCTAGACTCAAGCCAGAACCTGCTCCGCTTCAGGGTGGTCCGTGACCAGCCATGGGCAGCTGTGTAGGGTGCGCTTCGATGCAAGCCTCTCCTGAATCTTTGACATGTTTCCGGTTCCAAGTCTTCACTTTTTCGCCTGGAGTCTGCTTCGCTTTCGGTATGGTCCGCGACCAGCCATGGGGGCTGTGTAGAGTACGCTGCGGTGCAGTACTCACCCTGAATTCAGCCTGAACCCTCGTCTGAGTCTTCCAAGTACCCTGAAACCTTGTCTGAGTCTTCCAAGTTCCTCGAGTCCTCGTCTGAGTTTTCCAAGTTCCTGAGTTCCATGTCTCCTTTTGTTTCTGCCCTCAGCCTCCATCTGGCCTCACGCACACGTTGTTCCCAAGTGGCGGGCCCGGAAGGGCTACCGAGTGGCTGGAGGGCTACTCTTGAGATCAGCATTGCGTTGCTGGGTCTCACCTGTGCGTGCAGGTCCAGTGGGGGGGGGGGGGGGGTCTGAGCCTGCCTTTTTCTAGCTCCTGATGTTCCATGTCTTGACCCTGGTCAAGCCTTGTTCATGCTCCAGCCCATGCCTGAACACTCTCACCTCTCTGGGCTCCTCCCGGAGCCGCACCGTGGCCCAAGGGCTCACAATTCCTCTTGAGCAAGAAACTGCACCTCTGTGCTCGCAAAATTATGTTCCTTTCAGTGAGTAACAGATGCTGAAGATTCCTTCTGATGAGACCCTTAGTTCAGGAAGCACAGCCATTCTCTGAATCTCATGACTTTGAATAAATAATAAATAAAAATGATCTACTTTGACATGAAATAATTTTTTCCACAGACTAGATTCTTTGGGGTCCACATTTTAAAGGATTTGACCTGCTAAATTTGAGACTTAACCCAAAAAACATGGGTTAATTTTCAACAGGATTTATACATTTAAACTGTGTTTTACATATCTAAATGTCCTTTCTGCATACAAATAAGCTTTAAAAAATAGCTACGTATTGAAAAGTCAATAAGTTTTAAATGCATAATTTCACTTTAAGCACGCAAATGGGCTTTTCAAAATTGCTACAATATGCTGCTTTTGCACACCTAAACCCTTTGAAAAATTAGCCCATACCCCTTTGCTGGCTGAAATGTACCAGATAAAAAGGACACGGCATGGGGCGTTCCAGGTGTAGAGCTTAAACTTATTCAGGTAGTGCAGATTTTCAGAGCATCTCAGTTAAGTTTAGACAAGTAAATCTGGTCATAGTGGAAAACAGTTCAAAAGCTGTCAGGGCTTATTTACCCAGATAATTTTACATTTAGCCAGCTATATTCAGCATATAACTGGTTAAATAATAATAAAAAAAAACCCTGACTAGCCAGCAGCTGCCTGATCCCCACCTCTACCCCCGCCCCACCAAGTGAAAAAAAAACAACTGTTAGTTCTGTAGCAGCCCGATTATCATTTTCCCACATTTTAAAAATTAAAGGCACCACCACCACCACTGAGAGGGTGAACATCTAAATTCCAGTATAGTAAACAAGTATATGCCCTTAGGGGCGGATTTTAAAAGGCCCGCGTGCGCCGGCGTGCCTATTTTGCATAGGCCGCCGGCACGCGTAAAGCCCCGGGACGCGCGTAAGTCCCGGGGCTTTCGAAAAGGGGCGGGAGGGGGCATGTCTGGGGGCGTTCCCAAAACGATGCGACATTTCGGCGGCATGCCCCGGCGTTTCGGGGGCAGGCCCGGGGGCGTGGTGCCGGCCTGGGGGCGTGGTTGAGGCCTCTGGACCAGCCCCCGGGACCGGAGGACGGAGCGGGGCTGCCGGCGACGCACGCGTTGCCGACAAAGGTAAGGGGGGAGGGGGTTTAGATAGGGCCGGGGGGGTGGGTTAGGTAGGGGAAGAGAGGGGAAGGTGGGGGGAGGGCGAAGAAAAGTTACCTCCGAGGCCGCTACGAAATCAGAGCGGCCTCGGATGGAACATGCAGCTCGCGCTGGGCTCGGCGTGCGCAGGTTGCACAAATGTGCACCCCCTTGCTCGCGCCGACCCCGGATTTTATAAGATACGCGCATAGCCGCGCGTATCTTATAAAATCCAGCGTACTTTTGTTCGCGCATTTTTTAAAAATCTGCCCCTTAGAAATTAATGTATTCACTTCACTCTGTTGCGGATGGTCAGCTTCAGTGACAGTTGACCCATCCTTGTTTAGAAATGAGTTCTGAAGACGGATTTGTCCATTCGCTGACAGCTGCTGCTGAAGCTGACCAATCCGCAACAGCATGAAGTGAATACATTGCTAAGTTCTGGTATCTGTTTGCTGTACAGGTATTTAGATATTCACCTTAAAGTAGGAAGTAAGAGCTTTGGGGGATTGTGGTGGTGTTCCTACTTTTTCAAGCTCAGGGAAGGGGAAATTTAGTATGCTATAGCCTCAACATTTTCTTAAACTTGGGGGTTTGGGGGAGGGGAGAGATTGGGCTGCTTCAGACCAATGGCTTTTTTTTTTTTTTTACTTGGTGGAGTATGGGTGGGGATCAGGTTTCTACAGTCTTTGTCTTCTTTTCATTAACTTGTGTGTATTGCAGAGGGATTAGGCCTTTACAGTTGGCCTTTTTTTTTTTTTTTTTTTTTTTAAATAATCAGTAAGCAGCTAAATGGCATAGCTACTAGAGATGTGAATCGTGTGATCGATCGTCTTAACGATCGATTTTGGCTGGGAGGGGAGGGAATTGGATCATCGCGGTTTTTTTTTTTTTTTTAAATCGTGTAAATCGTAAATTGGGGGAGGGCAGGAAAACCGGCACACTAAAACAACCCTAAAACCCACCCCGACCCTTTAAAATAAATCCCCCACCCTCCCGAACCCCCCCAAAATGTCTTAAATTACCTGGGGACCAGTGGGGGGGTCATATGACAGGGCAAAGGTAGCGCCGGCGCCATTTTGATTCCTGTCCCCCGACGTCACGAGCGCAGGAGATCGCTCCCCGACCCCCGCTGGACCCCCAGGGACTTTTGGCCAGCTTGGGGGGGCCTCCTGACCCCCACAAGACTTGCCAAAAGTCCAGCGGGGGTCCGGAAGCGACCTCCTGCACTCGAATCGTATTGCCGTATTATTGCCGTATTGCAAAATGGCGCCATTTTGCAATACGGCAATACGATTCGAGTGCAGGAGGTCGCTTCCGGACCCCCGCTGGACTTTTGGCAAGTCTTGTGGGGGTCAGGAGGCCCCCCCAAGCTGGCCAAAAGTCCCTGGGGGTCCAGCGGGGGTCCGGGAGCGATCTCCTGCGCTCGTGACGTCTGGGGACAGGAACCAAAATGGCGCCGGCGCTACCTTTGCCCTGTCAGGGCAAAGGAAGCGCCGGCGCCATTTCTATTAACGCACCCGTGGCCCGAGAGTGGAAGATCACACCGGGACCCCACCACTGGACCCCAGGTAATTTAAGACATTTTGGGGGGGTTCGGGAGGGTGGGGGATTTATTTTAAAGGGTCGGGGTGGGTTTTAGGGTTGTTTTAGTGTGCCGGTTTTCCCGCCCTCCCCCTTCCCCCGATTTACGATTTTTGACGATAAATCGGGGGAATTCCTATTGTATATTGCCTCTAACGATTTTTGACGATTTAAAATATATCGGACGATATTTTAAATCGTCAAAAAATGATTCACATCCCTAATTAGCTACCCAGATAACGTTATCCAGTTAACATTAGTCAAGCGCATTCAGCAGGAGACTTGTCCCATTGAATACTGAGCTAAAGTTATTTACCCTGATAACTTTCCTGCTCACCAGCTTACTGAATATGGATGCCAGTATGTTTTATTACTCCTCAGTATTCCATAATGAGACTGAAAAAAGTAATTAGTGTAAAAATAAAACAAACAACTCATTTATCCCTAAATTATGCTAGTTCATAGTTTTCCTTAACTGCTCAGGTAGGTGTCTTTCATTCAACATTTACATCGCCCATTACTCACTCACTTTACTAAGGATTTAAGTGCTGGAATCACTAAAGGGCTAATTTTAAAAGCCTTGCATATGTGAAATCCGGAAGACATGCGCATGGCCAGGATGCACACGCGCGGCACGCATCTTCTAATGCCCGCGGCCATGCCCGTATCTTCCAGTACGCGAGGAAGAAAGGTTATTTTGAAAAGGGTGGGATCTGGATGGGCCAGGGGTGGGCCGGGACAACGCCATTAGGCACTGTCCCACTGAAGCACACACCAGGATCTCACCAGGCCGCACAACCTGCTTCTGCATGGGAGAGCAGGTAAGTTTTAAAACAAAAAAAAACTAGCGTAGATAGCGAGGTTTACGGGGTCAGGGTAGATAAGATAAAAGGAAAGCAGGTTAGGTAGGCATTTTAGGAAGTTCCCTCTCAGTCTGCTCCTTTATTGGAGCAGACTGGGAGGGAACTGGGATTAGGGCCTATCGCATCCCTGCGTACATGTAGTAAAATCCCCCTCCCCCCCCCACGCGCGTGATTCAGCACTCGAGTGCACATGCGCGCACCGATATAAAATCGTGCGCATGTGCACGCGGGTAGTGGATTTTATAACATGCTCGTGTCGGCGCACACATGTAATAAAATTGCCGTGTCCATGTGTGCGCCCCAGCAAATGCTCACACATGGACACCCGCGTGGACCTTGTAAACTTACCCTTTAAGGCCATCAAAAAAATGTCTTGTAAATGACCCCCTAATTTGATATTTTTGTTGCCACTTTAATTTTCCCCTAAGCTTTCCTTTTAAAAGATATTCCTTCCAATTTTTCCCTCTTTCTTTTTACAAGAGTTCTGCCTCTCAGGCTGTGCAGGCTGACACTGAGCAGACTTAATGCTCTAGGTAGGCTGATACTGCCTCAGTGTTCTGCGCTCTTGTGAATTAGGAGTTTAAACCTTAACTTGCTTAGAGTGACTATCTTCAATATCAAATCAGAAAGCCTTAGCTTTATTTTTAGCTTGACTTACTCTCTCAGGTTCTCCTTTATCTATCTAGAGCAGCTTTAATCATTAAAGACCCACCACACTGCTTAATGTTTTATTTTTATAAACTTCCCTTCACATTTCCTCAGCCAATTCCCTTACCATTTCTTTTAATTAAATATGTTACATTCACTTTTCCTTGAATGTGTAAAAGAAAAACCAACAAATTCCTCAATTAAACTGTTCACACACACACCTACACACTTCAGTTCAATGAATTCAATATTAGTGACAGCTCCTTATTTAACAGTGTTCCCTTTTCACACAGGCTTTATATGTTTTCATTATACTTACTTTAAAAGAAAACCCCACTGGGTCACAGCCTCCAGAAACTGTATCCATCCCTCGTTTGCCTCAAAGTACCATCTAACAAACTGTCCAAATCTTCATTTAGAATATAAAAACATTAGACTTGCTATACTGGGTCAGACCAAAGGTCCATCAAACCCAATATCCTGTTTCTTACAGTGGCCAATCCAGGTCACAAGTAACTGGCAGGATCCCTAGGGGTAGATAAATCCCAAGCTGCTTATCCCAAGAATATGCTGTTGATTTCTGCAACTCTACCTTAATAATGGGAAAGGGACCTTTCCTCCAGGAACTTGTCCAAACTTTTCCTAAATGCAGCTACACTAATAGCTTTCACCACATCCTCTGGCAACAAATTCTAGAGCTTAATTATGCACTGAGTATAAAAATATTTCTCTTAATAGTTTTAAATGTATTACCTAGTACAGGGGTGGGCAATTCCGGTCCTCGAGGGCTGCAATCCAGTCGGGTTTTCAGGATATCCTTAATGAATATGCATGAGAGAGACCTGCATACACACTGCCTCAGTTGTATGCAAATCTATTTCATGCATATTCATTAGGGGTATCCTGAAAACCCGACTGGTTGCAGCCCTCGAGGACCGGACTTGCCCACCCCTGACCTAGTATCTTCAGGTACAAAGACTTTCTACTTTTCGAAAGAGTAATTAATGTTTACTTGTTCCATTCCACAAAGTATTTTATAAACCTCAATCATAGCTCCCCTCAGCCATCTCCTCTCCAAGCTGAAGAGTCTTAACCTCTTTAGCTTTTCTTCATAGGGAATCATTCCGTCCCCTTTATCATTTTGATCACCCTTCTCTGTACCTGTTCCAATTTGGCTATATCTTTTTTGAGATGTGGTGGCCAGAACTGAACACAATACTCAAGATGAGGTTGCAGCATGGAGTGATACAGAGGCATTATGATAATCTCTGTTTTATTCTCCATTCCATTCCTTTCTTGGCTGCTGCTGCTCACTGAGCAGAATATTTCAACATATTTTCAACGATGAAACCTAGATCCTTTTCCTTAGTGGTGACACCTAATGTGAAACTTTGCATTGCACAGCCATAAATTCGATTATTATTCTCTAAGTGCATTTGGTGGGATAACTTCTTAGTTATCTGGCTAAATACTTTTGGAATATGGACCTCAATAATTCCCGAATTCTGAGTTATTAATGAGGTCCAGTGCTGGGAGTGGAGGCTTGAAATACTGACCAGTGGGCCTTTGGATTTCAGATGCAGAAAGTAAGTCTTCTACAAAGCCAGATTAAAATGGGGACTAGAGATCCAAGATGGCATCTTGAAGGGAGGACGGGGGTTTGACGCGCTCTTTTCTTTGTTGATTTGCTTAATTTCTGATGCCGCATACTAAGAGGAAAGGACAGATTCAGGTGGAATTCTCACCCCTCCCCTTACCCGCCTCTACTGAAACAACTATTGCAGGCTTCTTCACCTCAATGAGGACCCTGGCTCTGCTGGACACGAAACATTGTTGAGCCCCGGGGCTCCCATGACTCTTTCTCCTCCATTCCACAATCTAGCTATGAGTTTGGGTCTGCTGTTAAGACAGATACTGCCAGAAGAGACGGCGGCCGCTGAAGCGGATCTCGGGGCACTCGATATGGGCTGTGTCTGGTGGCACTACAGGATCCCTGTTTCAGCCAACGTTGCGGCAGATTAAAACAGATGAAGTAAGTCATCTAGACCTGAGTGCCTCAGCTTCCCCTTCTGATGGGTGAGAAGAACCGGCAGGTTCCCTTTTTAGGATTCCAGAATCCTGTCAGGAGGGTGCGGTAAGCGCTGTTTCAAAGTTGAAAATGCTTAAACCACAGGTTATGACTTTGGAATCTGTGTAGAACGCTTTAATTTCTCTTGAAATATCTATATCAACATTAACCTTAATTATGACTGATACACAACAATGTATTCAACTTATGGATCATTACCTACTTCTCATACCTCTAAGATTAATGATTTGGACTCTTGTGTTTCCCAGCTGGAATCTATCCAGAGTGGTCTGGTTCAAGGAGAACTTGTTACTTCAAGAAAAATGGAGAATATGGAAAACTCCCTTAGATATTTAAATCTAAGAGTGTTAAATTTTCCTCATGTAAATTTAATATGTCCACATGATCAGTTTAAAATATATTTACTGGATATTTTGCAATTTCCACCTGATGCAATTCCACTTATTTCTAAAATATATTTTTCCTCTACTGAGAAGAAAGAAAATTCTGATTTTTCAGCTACTCAGTCACAGATCCTGTAGGCAGGAAGTTAGGAAGAAGTTTCTAGTAATGTGTCAAGAGGCTAGGCAGTTGGGTGCTCAGGTAACTATTCGATACTCCTGTAAATGTGTATTGAAGTTGTATAATGTTTGGTATGTTTTCTTTGAGCCATCTCAATTGTGCTTTTTCCTTGATTCACACATGACAACTGACAGTGCTCCCGAACTCTATAATGGTGATATATAATATTATTTGTCTCCCTTTATTTCTTTTTCTTTTTTTTCTAATGACTTGTGCTCATTTGTTACCCTTGGATCTCCCAAATTTCTTTGTACCAGGTTGAACAATTACTTTGTAACTAAGGTGGATATTGAGTATCCTAGCCTAATATTTCTTCTGTTTTTTTTATTTTGTTTATGATCCATTCTAGATTAGCTTGATTGCTGTCTAAAGATATGTATAATTCAATAAATAAAAAATAAAAAATAAAAATTGGGGACTAGAGAACTTGAACCGTTCGGTTCAGCTTGCAATGAGACTGTTATACGGAATGAGCTCCAGCGAAGAGAAAAGGCAGACTTTTGTCTTAAATTGCTAAATGATGAGCATTGTTCTCAACTGTGAAGAAGAAGGTGAGATTGCTAATTTCTTCTTTTATCCTAAATGGCTGCTGATTTCACACTAAAATTAATATAGTGGCTGATTGCCAGCTCACTATGGCAACAAATAATTAGACTATGTAGCTTATGCAAGTTATGCTTGCATAATAATAGCAAACTATCAGTTCAGCTTCAGTGCCACTTGCTCTGTACAGCTTGAAATCCTCTTTGCAACATCAAGGAGGGTTATCTAACAATTAGCAGGCAACTATCCAAATTATGTTTAAGTTTTGAAATGCAGCTATATTTTTTTCTGCTTAATGAGAACACCTTAAATCTGATTCTTCACTTGTGAGGAATTGGGATTAATTCTGAGGCTCATTCCTAATGTGTTTAATATAAGGACTATTTAATTCTTTCTTTTTCTCCAAAACTGTGTCAGACAGAATGATTCTGTGCGTGAGTCAAGTGTGATTACTCTTCTGAATACTACTCTGGTAGCTTTGAAAATATGGAAACTAAGCCCATTTAGGTTTCTATGCTTGCAAGATTCATCAACAAAGTGTACAGTGAGTTCAATTGGAGTCTGCGAGGTATGGATAACTCACAAGCCGATACTCTCTCTCATTTTAAGTGGGAAGCCTTTCGGAGATTAGCCCCACAGGCAGATGTGGTTGGAGCGAAGGTTCCAGAATATCTTTGCAAGTTTAGCCTGAAGGAGCCTGGGACATGATTCAGATGTCTGTGGCACCAAGAACTTGGGCATCATACCTGAGGGGCAGAAGGTGGTATCTGTTTTTCTGAATATGAGTGGGTGTGGTGGGGGGGGGGGGGTAGTGTTTCTGAAACTGCTGTGATGCAGTATATATTATGAGCTAGAATGTGGGGTTATTCTTTGGAGTTAATGAGGATGCATTTGGTGGGTTTTTCTTTCTTTCAAAAGGTTATGGGTTGGGATAATCCGATGTTTAGTTTTGTGGTCAAGCATATGCTTAAGGGGTGGCATAGAAAAGGGGTTGCAAAGGACATAGGGAGGCCTATTCGTTATGGGGAATTGTTTGTAATTTCACAGCGATTGTCAGAGGTATATCGGTCAGATTATGAAGTAATGTTGTTTAGGGTGGCGTTTTCATTTTCCTTTTTGGGGGGGTTTGTGTGTTGGGGAGTTGGTTGCTGATTCTCAGACACGTCCAGGATCTGGGGGTTGTTGATGGCCACATTTCTGGGGATCAGATCTCATTTAAAATTCACAGGTCCTAAGGTAGAACAGGGTGGTAAGGGTCACATGATTGTTTTACAGTGAGGAATTCACTCTTTGGTGTGTCCAGTGAGGGTGCTCAAGCTTTTTTGCAGATTAGGTAAGCAGTGGAGGGGTATTTCTTGGTGCATGAGGATGGGTCTGTTTTGTCCCACTGTCAGTTTACTAGTATATTGCATTTGGTGATCATTCATTTGGGGTGGGATGCAGGCATTTACAAGACTCAATCTTTCAGGATTGGTGCAGCAACTAGTGCTGCGGAGGCAGGTTTGTCAGATGCTCAGATTCAGGACGTCAGGAGGTGGCGGTCTAAAAGTTTTACATCCTATGTGAGGTGGGGCTGGTAGAGGTTCATGGTACATTATGGCTGAGTTGTGGGGGTGGTCTTCATATTTTGTTTTTTATGCTTTTCAGAGTCGTGGGTGGGAGGAATCAATTATGGATGTGCCTGGGTTGTGGGACATTCATTTGTATATTAGGCATTTTGCAGGGCTGTGGAGCATCCATATGGAGAAGATCTGGGATTGGCAGCATCTGCAAATTGAGTGAGGTGGTTTGGGCAGCATGGTATCCACTGGGACCAGATGGTGCCTATGGTACTGGCTTTGGTGAAGGTATATTTGGCACCGGAGGTGTTATTATTGCACCTGGGTGGTAATCATTTGGGGGATTGGACTTGTAGGGAATTTGTGGGAGAGGCTAGGAAGTATTTGAGTGTGTTTATGAATTTAATGTTGGCTACTCGATTCGGGTGAACAGACATCATTATATGTTTTGTTAAGAGAGCAGCCTCTTAGGAAGAAGGGTATTATCATTAGTTTCATTCTTTTTGTTCACGCTGTGGTGTTTTAGTGGCCGTTTGAAATAGAAGAGTGAGAGTAGGGGCAGATTGGCCTATTGAGGATTGGGCTTCCCCCGGTGGGCCGGATTAACTGATCATGTGGCCTTCTCTGCTCCGGGTCATTGAGGGCAACGGGCTGAAGAAATGAAGAGACCAGGCCGGCGGGGCCAAAGAAAAGATGGTTGCTGCCAGCCGCCGCTGTTGGAGAAATGAAGACAGCCACCAATGGAGAGCAGACCTGTGGGGCCGAAGAAAACAAGATCAACGCAGCCAGCCACTACCCGAGACCAGGCCGAAGAAAAGAAGATGGCTGCTGCCAGCTGCCACCGGCGAAATGAAGACCGGTGCAGCCAGCCGCTGACGGAGACGAGCTGTTCAGCTGGGGGCCTTTGTGTGTATATGTATTTGAGATCGGAAGGGTGCTTCTGTGTATGTGTATGTGAGAAAGGAATGGTGCTTTTGTGTGTGTGTGTGTGTGTGTGTGTATGTGAGAAAGGAATGGTGCTTCTGTGTGTGTGTATGTGGGAAAGGAATGGTTCTTCTGTGTGTGTGTATGTGAGAAAGGAATGGTGCTTCTGTGTGTGTTTATGTGAGAAAGGAATGGTGCTTCTGTGTGAGTGACAGGGAAAGTGCTTCATGTATGTGAGACAGGGAGGGTGCTTCTGTATGTGTGTGGTATATATGTGAGTCAGGGAGGGTGCTTGTGTGTGTCAATGTGTGTGTGCGAGAGAGAGATGGAGCATGTTTTTGGCTGGCTTGTGGCTGTGAGAGAGGGCATGTGTGTGATTGAGAGCTTGTGTGTAAGTGAAATAGAGCATGTGTGTGATTGAAAGCCTGTGTGAAAGCAAGAGAGAGCGAGAGCATTGTGTAATTGAGAGAGACTGGCAAGAGAGGTGACGTGTGTTTGTGTAAGAAAGACTGATCAGGGAGATGACTGGTGTGTGTGTGTGTGAGAGAGACTGGTTGGGGAGATGATTGGTGTGCGAGAGACAGAAACTGGTCCTGAGGGTGTGACTGGTGTGTGTGTGTGTGTGTGTGTGTGTGTGTGTGTGAAAGACAGAAGAGACTGGTTGCGGTCCCTAAGGAAGAGGTCAGTGAGAACAGCTTCAGCAGCTACTGCTGCTCCTGGTGTGGCCTGCAAGGAAAGGAGTAGGAGAACTGCTGGAGAGGGTAAGTAAAGGTGGCTTTTTAAGTTCATTTTTCTTGATTGACTACCATTTTAATTATTGGGTAGTATGTGATGTGTCTGCTGTTTGAAATATTTTATTGGTGTTTGGTAAAGCTTTCAAAATTTGCATGAGTCTTTAATTATTGGATATTCTATTCATCAGCTGTTTTGAAATAATTTTATTAGTATAATTTTACTATTATGATAAATTTATATTTCATGATTTTATTGATTGTTTCACGAGGAATGGTGAAATTTTTTGTTTTTCCATTGTTGCACTGTATAGAGTCTGGCGTGATGCATTTTACAGTTCAGTTGTCTGCACATTTCTATTTATACTTTATGTGGCTTTATTCTGTATTTGTGAGGGTTTGTGTTCTGCAGGCAAAGACTGAGATGAAGCATTCTTTTAATATGTGGTTTCTCTGTAGGGATCTGTAGTAGCTTTAGCTTGGCCTGTTCTGTTTTCCTGATAGGAGGTGTATTGATATTTTAGATTCTGGTGTAATATTTGTGGTATTCTTTTTCAAAGGTAGGGTTGTTATTCTTTGAGCGTTGGCAGATAGATCTGTGTTGATACGGGAGGACCATGCCGAAATATATCACAATAGGTATGATGCCATATGAATTCCAAGATGCAAAGTTTTCTTATTGGCATCACAACAGTGTATGAAATTATCACAATATCGTATATATTAATTTTACCTCAGAAAGTCACTTTTCATGTAAAATATGTGTTAAATGCATAATTTAAAGTTGTGTATGGGAAGGTGGGGGTAGGGGGTGGGGGTAGGGCATCAGGCTGTAAGGTTTGCCTAGGTTGCCTAATACCCTTGTACCGGTCCTGCGCACAGCAGCAATGCTCCACTCCACCCAGGCATAGTTCAATTTGTTTCAGGTCCTAGCACGCATGTTAGACTCCTTGGTTCGTGTTTCAAGATGGGTTGGGTAGACAGTACGCCCCGATTAACAGTCACACTGCATGCTGAGCCTCATCTTGTCTTGCCTCCTTGTCTTTCCCCTATCAACACCACAGCGACCTGACTACCTCCACTCTGCCAGCCTGTGTTGCCCCTATCAAAACCACAGTGACCTAACTACCTCAGTTCTGCCAGCCTGTCTAGCCCCTATCAAAACCACAGGGACCAGACTACCTCTGCTCTGCCATCCTGTCTTGCACCTATCAACTTTCTGTCACTTTGGCTTGCTGCCATACACCAGACGATTCTACTCCTTGTGGTGTTCTTGCCACTATCATGGTTCCTCAGTGTTTTGGTGCTAATCTTTCTGCTGCTTTGTCCCTTTATCGGCACCTTGTGGTTTTTTTCTTACACCCATTCTGCTTGCTATGTTCCCCCTTCATTGTGCTGTAGGATGTTGATGCCACTTGCTTGCCACTTTGCCTGTTGTGCTGCCTTCGAGGGTTCATGTAACTGTTATTGGTGCTCTCTTTTGAAGCTGTGCTGTGTTTTTGACACTCTTGCTGCTGTTTTGTACCTCTGTTAAAGCACTCTATCCACTCCTGGTACCCCTTTGCCCCTTTACAGTGCCTTAGGTTATTCATGCCACTTTGGTGCCACTTTGCCACAGTCTAAGTACCTTGGAGCTCTTTTCTCATTCTGATGATTGCTCCCCAGAAGTTTCATCAGAATTAATAAGAAAACCCCAATTCTGCATCCAAAAATAGGCTGCAAATACTTCCCCCATTGACTTTAATGGGAAAACGGAAAATGAATAAAATGAATCAAACAAATTGGGTTTTCCCCATGAAACGAATGCAACACATTTGGGTCCTGGTGAAACAAATAAGAATTGAAACAAAGTTTTTTCTTCTTCACATCCCTATTAAGAAGGTCAATCATCAGGTTGGAGGATGATAGGAGAAGCAAAGGGAGTTTTGGATTAAGCATGAATGAGTAGGGGATGGTTGTGCTGGTCTATATAGGTCAGATGGGGTACATCCTTCAGAGAATGGGATTGATCTTTTTAATAATACTAGCCAAGAGGCTTTGGAGAGGATTTTTTGTTTAAAAGGGCCACAGTGGAGGAACAAGGCTTATAGGTGGCCTTTTTTTGTGCCAGGTAAACCTGAGCCTAAGGTTTGTTAACTTTTACAGTTTGTCATGGGAGGGGGGATATGGCAGGACAGGTGTAGCTGGGGGGGCTGCTATACATATCAGACATGTGCAATGGGGGTGCTGCGTGAGTTGTAGGGTTCGTTTGCTGGGATGTGGCAAGGGGTCTGGTAACAGCGGTGGTTGTGAGGTAATTTAGGGGAGGGGCATGCACAGTAAGTCACTAGGATGTGGTGTCATAGTAAGTTGGGTGGATAATAATTTTAAAAAAAATTGTATTTAGGTTTAGGCTCGGGTTATTTGTTTATTGTCAATAAACTGCGACTCTTTACATTCCAGTTTGGTGTCATGTGCATTCTTTTAGAGGAGGAGTGGGAGGGGAGAGATTATGGGAATGACCACTGTCCCACCTACTCCATGTTAATACAATGCAGGGGGCAGGGTCCCTCATGCCACCATTAACATGTTGGTGGGTGGTTATTCCCAGCTGGGGTTTATTTGTTAGGCAGGGGGAGGGGGTAGTGAGGATTTTGAATTTGGATAGGGAGTTTTGATTGGTTGGTGAGCAGGGGTTGATGGGAATAGAGGGGAGTTAGGGGATGAGCATCAATTACTTGTTACTTTTTCTGCTTACCATGATTGTGGAGGGAGCTCCTTGTGAGGTATCACAATGTCTGGTGTGGCAGGGCTGTTTTTTTCTCCCACCCTCCCTCCCCTTCTGTGAAAAGGAAATGTATTTTGACGGGTATGTTTTAATTATGTCTCTGTAATGTTTATGTCACAAGGTGGGAGTTTTGGTCTTTGTTAACTTTTACAGTTTGTCATGGGGGGTAATGGCAGGACATGGCGGGGGCTGCTGCATGTGTCAGACATGCACAGTGGGGGTTGCTGTGTGAGTTGTAGGGTTCCCTTGCTGGGATGTGGCAAGGGGACTGGTAAAGGTGGTGGCAGTGAGGTAAGGTGGGGGAGGGGCATGCCCAGTATATCACTGGGATGTTGTGTCATACTAGATTGGGTGGATGCTAATTTTAAAGAAAATGTGTTAAGGTTTAAGCTCAGGTTATTTGTTTATTGTCAATAACTGTGGCCATTTACATTCCAGTTTTGTGTTGTGTACATTAATTTGGAGGGGGGGGGGGTGGAAGATTATGGGAATGACCACTGGTCTGTCTACTCCTTGCTAATTTTGTGCATGTAACCTCACCTGATTAATTTTCCACTCACTGGCCTGCTGATTATCAACCTTTTAGTGCTTGAATATCAAGTTGGTTTGAGCAGGCTGCAAACTGTGACCTGCGTTAGACACCTTATTTATAATTTATCCCATTTTGGAAAGAGCTCACAGCACAGTTGGGGAAATAAATGGGACTACTTCAAGTGCTATTACAGTATGCTTTTGTGTGTTCCAAGGAAAACAGAATCTTGTAAATAAAATACAGGGCAAGTGTCACATTATTTATTACTGAGGGCAGAGAATACTAATTTTTGCATATTTGTCTCTATACACACTTACATGTAGGTGCAGTTTCTATCCATTTACCATTTTCTTCCATGATCATAATATGCATATAGATGGGGATTTCCCTTCTCACTGAGTTTTCAAGGTAGTCTGTAAAAGTGGCAGTGGGTACAGAGCAATCAGACTCTGCCACAGCAGATACGTTTTGTAAAGGTTTATCAAGGCCAAGCCATACAATCTCTGTTGTAAACCTGAACATCTTAGCAGTAGGAAGAAAAAGAACACAAACAACTTCTTGGCAGTAGAAAAAAATAATGGAAAAACAACGTTCTAGCAGCAGAAGTGTACTGTATATAAGCCAATAAATTCACTCAAGTGATTTGGGTGTTACCAGAAGGCAGAGCTTATACTCACAGGTAAAGAGCTTTGTTTCTAGACAGCCATCTACTTTCTCCTTTCCTAGCTAGAGCTTTCAGGCCTTCGTGATTATGGATATTTCTTCATCTGGGAAGCCTGGTTCACTCAAGCTGCTGTTTTTCACTCTAAAGTTCTCTCTTGCAAATATCTTTCTGACAGACGACTGTCAGAATGCTTCCATAAATTACGCATTCTAAAAAATCTGAAACCCCTCCTTCACATGCAGGACTTCCGAACAGTTCTCCAAACCATCTTATTCTCAAAAATAGATTACTGCAATGCCCTTCTAATCGGCCTCCCAGCTATCACCACCAAACCATTGCAAATGCTACAAAATTCTGCAGCAAGAATATTAACCAACACCAGTAGAGGAGATCACATCACTCCCGTCCTTATGTATTTACATTGGCTCCCTATCAAATACAGAATTCAGTATAAAGTGCTAACCATAATCCACAAAACTATTCACTCTCTAACCTCCCTCGAACTATCCTTCCCTCTGCAACATCACTCAACCTCCAGACCAATGAGAACAACATACCTAGGTACCCTCTATGTTCCCCCCGCCAAGTCAGCTCTCAAAAAACGAGCATTCTCTATTGCTGGACCATTACAATGGAACAATCTGCCCTCGGAACTCCGAACAGAACCCTGCCTGCGGACGTTCAAAAAAAAACTGAAGACCTGGCTCTTCTCAAGAGCATTCACTTAAAGTTCCTTACCTGACCCTACTTTACAGAACTTAGGTTCAAACGTGACTAACTGACCGAAATGTCCCCGTAACCTTTATAATGTACTCCCTGTGCTGACTATCATGTTTTTCCTTTTTTGATTTTCCCCATATTCCACTCGTCATGCTTGTTCAACTATAACTCTATTCGCATACAATTTTGTTAATTATGTTCATATAGTTTTGCTGTACAATCTTTTGTTAAATTAAGTTCATATTGTTTGATGTAATTTCCAAATGTTGGTTCACTGTAAACCGAACCGAAATATACTTGTACATGATCTTCGGTATAGAAAAGTATTTAAATAAATAAATAAATAAATAAATAAATAAATATAAAGGAATTTGAGGAGGACGATGTATATAAATATCTAGGATTAGATGACGGTGAAACAATCCAGCACAAATCACTGACAGAAAATATCAGCAAAGAGTACAACAGGAGATTGAATCTGATACTGAAAGTACTTGACCAGCACAGGATAAGATACAGACTCATCAATCAATATGCAATCACTACAATCTCCTAAAACTTTGGAATTGAAGCCTGGCTCCAGAAAGATACTTGAACAATTGGATGTAAGAACAAGAATACTCATCCATGCTCATTAGCTAATCTACAAGAATTACTGCTTGCCAAGACTCTACATTACAAGAGCTGAAGGAGGTCTTATAGATATAGACTATAAACACTGTACATAGGAACCGTAGCTGTGCACAGGTTAGGAAAAGGGACCCTCTAAAATTGAGTGTCCTTTTTCCTAACCGGCTGACAGCCACCTCTCCCGGGCACCCGCTGCCAAGGAGGCGCTAGGAGCGTGCAATTTGCCCTAGCACATCCTTTTTACCACAACACCCAATTTAAATATTAAATTGGGCACCCAGGAGAGGTTAATCGACGTATATGTTAAGGGAGCAGCCGCAAAATCATGAGAGCCCCTTTAATGTGTGCCGATATTGTATCGGCCTGATATAGTTTAAAAATTTACACATAAATAGCTAAGGAGTGGTGAACTAAAGATGCAAGATTGTTAATTGCAGCATAGGGAAGCAGACTGGAAACAAGATGGTTCACAGGAATCAGAAAAAAATTGCTAAAACACACAAATATATATTCTGTATATTCTGGAAATGGTTATCTATGTCTCATTTCATTGCTCTTAAGTCATTTTACATGATGGACAAGCATCTCATTATAAAAAATAATTAGATGGAACTGTATTCTTATAACATACAATTCAAGTAGAAATGCATTGGAAAATCAATTATCTTTGGATAGACTCAACAAAATATCATTTTGTATTTTATCTTCAACTGAGCCCTTCAGGTTTCCATTCTTTGAAAATGTTATATCTCCCTTCAGAGTAGGCTTCATGAGAAACTAAAACTTTTGACTCATAGGGCATGATTGAAATTAATGATTCTAGTTTTCTGACCTCATTTGATCTTGTATATTCTATTTTTTTCCAAAGGCAAACATTGATATGTACATATATTATTCTTGTGGGGCAGAAAGGAAGTCCTTGTTATTAAATGTGCTACAGATGAATGGATTAGAAATTTGAAATCTTTTTTTTAGTAAAATGACAATAATCTTTGTAATAGCTAATTGAGTGTCGGCTGTCAAACTCACTGACGGCTGCCGCTCCTGTCAAAAAAGAGGCGCTAGGGACGAGCTAGTGTCCCTAGCGCCTCTTTTTACCACGGGCCCTAATTTGAATAATTTTTTTTACTGAATCGCGCACACAGGAGAGTGGCCGCGATTTTTACTGAATCGGCCTGTTTGTGCTCCTCCTTGACATAGGACTGTGGCTTGTGGGTCACTAGAGGTTATTTTCTTGCAGCTTAATCATGTTTCATTGTGTGAAGTTTTTGCTTTTCTCAGGTATTACTTGCATCTCAATGCCATACATTCTCTTAGATTGCCTCTCTATTGTCTTCTGTCCTTTGAAATTAATTATTAATTCTCTTTTAGAGGAACACTTTTTTTTTTTTATTTCTTATTGCCTTTATAGCCATGTTATTTATCTTTGCTCTTATAGAGCAGACACTGCTTTAGATGATATTTATAAATAAAGTAGAACTCTGCAGCAAAACTCTTCTTGTTAGACCTCTATCTTTACTAATGCATTTACAAAGAAATCTGATATTTGAAAAGAGGGTTATTTTTAAATATGCATAAATTGTATACTCTAATCATTGCTTGAACTGATAGAAAAATAAGTAACTTGAAATTATTCAAAGGCAACTTTACAGCAGATAATGGATATACAGGATAGCAGAAATCTTTTAATGATAAGATAATAAAAATGTGTTCTTGGCATGGGGCACATTATAATCCACAAACCAAAAAGAGAGTCACAAAGTGAATGCAACACAAATAGTCTAATCAAAAAATAGCATTCAACTTAAATTTAAATATATTTTGATTATACATTTTCAAATAATAGAAAAATCAATACTAAGAAGACACAGTCAACGAAATAGATATGAGGATCATCCTAACATCCGTACGTGCAGACCAATTTTGCAGCACCAAATGCCCAGGTCATAACTAATCATAGGTCCATCATTTAAGCATGTATACAGTGTCCCATCATTCTCCATTTTTTAAACATTTTTTAAGCAGATTAAAAAAGAAAAACTCTCCTAAGTGATAGTTGAGAGTATCAGCAACAGCAAAGCTTATTCTTACAGCACCCACACTCACATACTCTCAATCATTCAGTTCCCTTTTGAAAGTTTAATGCTAGAGTTGTAGATTTATTTAATGTTCTCCCTCCTTTCAACAGATCCAGGAGGTGAGATAATTCGTGCCCTGTGGTGAATTGAACAAAAATGTATTTATTGGTGGAAGATCACGTCTCCACTGGGTTTGAATAGTAATGTGGAGTGAGAGGTGTTTTACTAATTGGGGTACTTTTGTTGGCGCATCAGGCGCAAACAAAAGTACGCTGGATTTTAGCAGATACGCGTGTAGCCGCGCGTATCTGCTAAAATCCGGGATCGGCGCGCGCAAGGCTATCGATTCCGTATAGCCGGCGCGCGCCGAGCCGCGCAGCCTACCTCCGTTCCCTCCGAGGCCGCTCCGAAATCGGAACGGCCTCGGAGGGAACTTTCTTTTGCCTTCCCCTCACCTTCCCCTCCCTTCCCCTACCTAACCCACCCGCCCGGCCCTGTCTAAACCCCCCCCTTACCTTTGTCGGGGGATTTACGCCTCCTGGAGGGAGACGTAAATCCCCACGCGCCAGCGGGCCGCTAGCTCGCCGGGACGCGACCACGCCCCCGGTCTGCCCCGGGCCGTAACCACGCCCCCGGGCCCGCTCCCTACACGCCCCGAAAACGCCGCGCGGATCGGGCCCGCCCTCCGACACGCCCCCGACACGCCCCCCTCTGAAAACCCCGGGACTTACGCGAGTCCCGGAGCTCTGCGCGCGCCGGTAGGCCTATGCAAAATAGGCGCACTGGCGCGCAGGGCCCTGCGCGCCTAAATCCGCCCGGATTTAGGCGGATTTAGGCGAGCAGGGCTCTTAAAATCCACCCCATTCTGTAGAGGGGATTGGCTTAAGGTACCTGTATTGTGAGTGGATAGTTAGGGCCCATGGCTCAATATGATTGGTGGACTCCGATACTTAAATGTTGGGTTGTACTCGGGTGAGATGAGGTTGGGGTTATTCCATATATTATTGGATAGTTGAGACTTGAGTAAAGAGATATTGGTATATTTAGTGTTTGGTGAATTTAATGATAAAGGATGTGACAGATGGAGTTCGGCTTGAAGAATGTATTGTATAGTGTGAAGTATGTATTATAGGTTGTGCTCATGGTATATTGGTAGTGTTTTGGTATTTATGGCTTCTTGATGGGTTGTTTGATGACTTTTGATGTTTTATTTTTTATGTAATATTTTGCTATAGAATCCCTGAGAAGGATGTTTGAATGATGCACAATCTGTCCAAGCAAGTGTCGGTGTGAGTATCAGACAATGCCATTAGATCAGTGCTGGCGCAACAGCCTTTTAAGATACCCCCCGAGGAAGCCCAGAGAGAGGTTTGGATAATTGGTGGGATTTAGGTATGGGGATATAGTATTGTGTTATGGAGAATACTTATGTGGTTTTAATATGGGGCTGTTGAATGATGAATGTGTATGAATGGGTAAATGTGGATTATTGATTTACAAACAGCTATTATGAAAATAGTGATTTTATGATAAATGGAGATAGTTAATTTATGTATGTGTATGTATACTTTAAGACTATTCTAATTTGTAATAATAAAGTGGTATTTTCAAAAACTAATTCCAGATATTATACCTGGATATCATATCTGAATCATCAGATATGAAAGAGCTAGTAGCTGAAAAGAATTTTGGATCTTTAATCAGTAGCATCTTAGTCTCCATTAAGGAGGTAGTGTGTAGAGTCAAAAACTGCTGTTCACTGCTTTTCTGTCTCCATTGCCCTGTCTCAATGAACAGACAGAATGCAGTGCCACTGTTTATTTCTTACAGTGAGAGCACTGCAGCAGTAAAGAAAGCAAAAAGCCCTTTCCCAAAATTCTTCTTCCTCTCTTTAAAGAGCTTTTTTTAAAAACATTTTCTTTCACTCACACAAAGCTTCCATAAAGACAGACTTTCTCTGTAATATCCAAGAGAGGTAATGGCATTTCTTGGTACATGTTCAGACCTTTCAGTAGGAGGATTTCATGGTCACTTGATTCTGGTGTCAGCTATAGACTAGTTAAAAAAATTGCTTCATTTTGATTAGTCTTCTGTTATGTCTCCCTTAGCTCTGGTCAGACTGTTACCTCATTGGAATTGTTTGATCACTAAAGTTACTTTCATGAGAAAACCATCATAGTAACATTTCATAATAAG
Organism: Rhinatrema bivittatum; assembly: GCF_901001135.1. NCBI lineage: Eukaryota > Metazoa > Chordata > Amphibia > Gymnophiona > Rhinatrematidae > Rhinatrema > Rhinatrema bivittatum. The sequence goes on along the minus strand of NC_042615.1, from coordinate 76,750,804 downwards.
TAGTAATGAGGGCAGAATCAAGACCAAATGGTTCATCCAGTCTGCCCAGCAAGTTTCTCATGGTAGTAGTTGCCACTCTGTGTTAAGAGTAGTAACTGCTATTCTATGCAGGCTACCCCCATGCCTTTTGTCAAAGATAATAATGCCACTCCATGCAGATTACCTCCATGCATTCTGTCAAGAGCAGTAACTGCTGCTCTGTGCATTTACCCACATGCACCCCTTTCTTTATTTTCTGACATCTAGCCTGTATGGATTAGTAATGTTTAACCAATGCCCTTTTGAATTCATTTACTATTTTTGTCTTTCACTACCTCTTCCAGGAGGGAAATCTCTGTGAAGAAATATTTCCCGATGTTGGTCTGAGTCTTCCCTCCTGAAGTTGAATGTCATGAACGTAGTTCTATAGTTTCATTTCCAAGAGAAAAGGTTCAAAATTCATACATTATTAAATATAACTTTCAGACATCTGACAATTGTGCCATATCTCCCTTGCACCTCCTCTCCTCCCGGGTATACATATTTAGATCTATCAGCCTCTCCTCATAAGACTTCTGATCCAAATCCCACACCATTTTGGGTGCCTTTCTCTGGCCCACTTCCATCCTGTCTCTATCCTTTTTGACATACATTCTCCAGAAATGAACAAGGTACTCCAGGTAAAGCCTCACCAATGACCTATACAAGGGCTTTATCGCTTCCTTTTTCTTTCCTTTCTACGCAGCACAGCATCCTTCTGACTTATCACATTGCTTCGCTGCCTTCAGATTGCCAGACACTATTACCCCAGGGTCCCTCTCGTGATCCATGCACATTAGTCTTTTGATCCCCATTTCATAAAGCTATTTTAGATTACTGCACCCCAAATGCATGACTCTGCAATTCTTGCCATTGAATCCCAGCTGCCAAATCTTTGACCACTCTTTAAGTTTTCTTAAATCACTTTTCATCAGTCTCCCTGCTGCAGTTTTACATGGGTCATAGACATGAGATGGAAACATAAATGAATGAAATGAAAATTTTCCTTTATTTTTGTGGGCCCCCTCCATTCATTTCAAGGTGCCACAAATGAAAGTAAACTATCTCATCTGTTGCATGTTACCTATTTGTTTCAAATGAAATCACATCCCTAATAAGTGATTACATTATGTTGCACTCACCATCCGCGGAACCCCTAGGCTGGCTCCATCTGCATGGCATCGCCTCCCTGCCGTGCCTGGGTCTTTGGCTGCAGTAGCCTGCCTTCCCTCTTCTACTCTGCTCGCACTCTCTGATGCCAGGGCCTCCTTGGCCTCGCCGGCGCATGGGATGCCGCCAGCTTCAGGCCCTGCCCGGGGTTCCCCCTAGGAACGCGTGCTTGGCGCTGGCCGTGCTTTAAAGGGCCTACAGTGGGAAACCTGCACCCACCCCGGAGGATGACATCATCATCTCGAGCCTATTTAAGGATCCTCCGGGCCAAACCAAGATGGCTTGGCAACGAGTCTCCTGAGTTGCTTCTTCTCGGGATCCTGCACTACTTCTGGACTGACTCCTATTCCAGTACCAGACTCATATTCCAGTACCTGATTCCTGGTTCCTGCTTCTTACTCCTAGTACCTTTCCCCTCATGCGGCCCTCCCTGGCTTCTGGACATTGGATTGGACTTCACCTTGCTTGTTTGCCACCTGCCACTGGACCTCGGATCGGACTTCGCCTTGCTTGTTTGCTGCCTGCCACTGGACATCGGTTTGGACTTCACCATGCTTGTTAAGCCGCCTGTCTTGGACCTTGGACCGGACCTCTCCTTGCCTGATAGTCACCAACCATTGGCCTTCAGACTGTTCCTCACCTGGTCTGCTAGCCACCTTCCCTCGGCCTTTGGTCTGGCCTTCACTTTGCCTGCTAGCTACCAGCCATTGGCCTTCAAACTGTTCCTAATCTTGCCTGCTAGCTGCCAGCCTTCGGATCTCAGCAAGGACTCTACTCTACTGTTGCGTTCGTGCCTCTTCTCGCCCCTTGCTCCACCCTCTCTACCATGGAAGCGACTCCCTTCGGCTCTGACAGACAGATGCAGCCGTGGCTTCTCCCTGCCTCTTGGTCCCGGTGTCCCTGGTTTGGCTTGACGCTACGGATCCGCCATGTTCCCGATGACATAAGGGCGCGCGCGCGTTCCAGACCTGTACCAGCAAGGGCGCGAAACTCGGGGGCGTCCCCCTGTAGTGACGTCATCCATTCTCATTTTAAAAGGTCTTTGTTTGCTAACCTCTAACGAGTTAGCAAGGAACTCCAACAGGACTTCCTTCGGTAGTCCACGATACTTGCAACAATGATCCGAATCAGCGAGAGGAATCCTTCCCCACTGCTTGGCCTTTTCAAACTTACCAGGCGTACCCACTCCACGGGGGCTCCGCTCTCTCTTCTTGATTTCAAATTGCCAAGACGGGATCCGGTACTCGCTCCTCGAGGGCCTATGTCCCTGAATACTCAGAAGACTCCTCATTGCCTGGAAGCGATCGAGGACGTGAACACAGTGAGTTCTATTGTACATAGGAATCGGTACTCGCTCCACGAGGGCCTACATTCCTTTAGCTCTGAAGACTCCCTTCCGTCCAAGACGTTATCGCAGGTACGGAGATCGTGAGTTACATTGGCAAGATTGCAGACAGGAACCAGCATTCGCTCCACAGGGGCCCGTGTTCCTAGAATATTTTACAGACTCTCTTCTACGCTAGAAGCCATTTCATATACAGCAATTGTGAGTTCTTATTACAGACTGTTTATTAGAACCAGTGCTCACCTACGGCTTCTGTTCCTGAATGTACTGAAGACTCTCTGTGGCATAGAGACCATTGCAGACATCTACTATTGTAAATGTACCATCTTGTATCCAGTATACCCTGTCTACTCACTACTTCTAATCTCTCTCTACAGCTCAGCAATCCAGAGATTATATTCCAGTATCAGAAGGACTTCAGCCTTACTGGACACATCGACTCACTACTGCCACCACTGGTGGTCCAGCTTCTAGTCTAACAAAGAACTATTTGTGTTTACTTCATATTCTAGCCTAGCCAGTGGATCCTCTCAGGATCTCCTCCTGAGGGTGCTGTCATCTGCCATCAGCCCAGGGATTCACCATTTCCTCCAAGTGGTCCTTCCTTACACTATTGTCACTCTGTGGGAGCCAACCACTACTGACCACTAACACCGCTTACGGAAGTATTATATATATATAGCTAACTTCTCTTTCTATGGGACTTGCCAGCAGCCTATATATAACAGATTGCTACTCTGTTGTGGATGCAGGATAGAGTGCTCTCTCAGTAGCGAAGTACAATATACCTATTGTTAGCTCCTCTACTCAGAAGAGTATCATTGAACAGATTGCCAACTCCTCTTCTCTGGAGAGTTGATCCATTATAAGATTGCTACCTCCTTCCCTTACAGGAGCATCTCATGGCAGTTCGCTAACAGATTACTAACTCCGCCCTCCTGGCAGGGTAAGCACCTGGAGGAGCAGATCATGACAGATTGCTAACTCCTCCTTTCAGGAGAAAAGCAGAATAGATTGCTAACTCCGCCCTCCTGGTGGGGTGAGCGATTACAGATAGCTAACTCCTCCCCTCTGGAGGAGGAGAGCTTAACATCTACTGGCTAGCCACTGGTACTAGGACCTTGGTCTGGCCCTTTTCTTGCCAGCCAGCCATCTGATTTCAAACCTCGCTCTGGCTACACCCTCAGACCCATGGACCTTATACTGATGTATCTTCACAGGGGCCCACCTAAGACCAGCCAGCCCGGTACCCAAGGGCTCAACCTGCAGGGGATGTGGGCTGGTATTGGCAAAGCTCCAGCTGGCCCTTGTCTTCCTCTGGCTTCACCTCCTGACATTGGGGACCTGCGGGGGCTTTCCCCCTCAGGTAGCATCAACACCAACTCAGGCTAAGGGTTCACAGTCTATGTTGTGGTTCCTACAGATTGCCAAGCCCATGGATCTGGCGGAGGCCTCTGCCCTGCAGGCCATACTGGGCTTAGCCCAAAAGATCCTGGAGCAGCAGAAGGTTCTGGAGTCCCTCCCTTGGCAGTGGAACAGCTTGGTCAACGCCTGGATTCCACACTCTCCCCGGGCTCCTTCAGTTGCGGACCTCTCCACCCCCTTGCCGATTGCACGACCAGTCTTGCCTCTCCCAGCTCCTCCACATTTCACAGGGGAGCCCCAGCACTGCTGTGGCTTCTTGAACCTGTGCCACATGCACTTTTGACTCCAGTCCATACTCTTTCCTGTGACCTCATCAAGACCACTTATATCCTCTCCCTTTTGGACGGCAAGGCCCAGGTCTGAGCTTCTCCCCTCTGGAAGCACGCTGATCCAGTGTTGCAAATTCTTCAGGGGTTCCTAACTCTATTTCGCACAGTCTTCACTGATCAAGGATGGCAGTTTATTTCCAGTTCCTCGTTACTGCACCTATGCCAAGGGTCCCATTCCCTAACTGACTATGTTATTGAGTTTTGTACCTTGGCATCGGAACTTCACTGGGGCAAAGATTGTCTATGCTTGATCTTCTTGGATGGCCTGGCCTACTGGATTAAGGATGAGCTGGTGGCCTGGAGCTGCCCTCTTCTCTGGATGCCCTCATAGATCTAGCCAGTTGCATAGATCGCTGACTCCAGGAGCAGTCCCAGGAGCTACATGCCTCTAAGAAGCCTGCACTGGCCACCCAGATTCCCCAGCATTCGCTCTCTCCCAAGCAGGCTTCTGGCTCTGTTAAGACTACTAACGAGGAGCCCATGAAGTTGGGTCATGGTCGAGTGGCCCCCGAGGAGCGCCTCCGGTGCTTTCACTCCGGGCTTTGCCTGTACTGCGGACAGGCTGGGCACCTCCTGGCTCAATGCCCTCTATGTCTGGGAAACGCTCAGGCCTAGGTCACGTTGGGGGACTTCTCCTAGGCCTGACATCTCCAGATCCCCCACTCGCTCTTCCGGTATTCCTCATCATTGACAAGCATGATTTCCATACCTTGCCTTTGGTGGACTCCGAGTCAGGGGGTAATTTCATCCTCAAATAGCTAGTCCAACACCTCCGGATCTCCACTTGCCTTGCCCTGCTGCCTCTCATACTCTCCTCTATTTCCGGGGAGCCCCTACTGGGCAAAGTCACCCATACCACCGTTCCGGTTATGCCCTGCACAGGTGCTTTCCTCATAGAAACTCTAGTTTTTCACGTCATTGACTGGGCCATCCATCCTCTTGTGCTCGGCTTACCCTGGTTACGGAAGCATTTCCCGCAATTTGACTGAGCATCCTTGCAATTATCTCAATGGGCCCCTCCTGCCATACTTCATTCCAGAAGCCACCGACCTCCCAACACTGCCTCTCCACGGCGCTTCTTCCTGCCAGACTACCACCCCACAATGCCTCCTACGCGGAGGTCTTTTCCAAACAAGGAGCAGTTACTCTACCACCATACTGCCAATATGACTGTGCCATCAACCTCCTGCCTAATACTGATCCCCCCCCCCCCCCCCCCGGGGGCCGGGTCTATCCACTATCCCTCGTTGAGACCAAAACCGAATAATAGAAGGACTAGGGGGCATTCCATGAATTTAGCAAGTAGCACATTTAAGACTAATCGGAGAAAATTCTTTTTCACTCAATGCACAATAAAGCTCTGGAATTTGTTGCCAGAGGATATGGTTAGTGTAGCTGGGTTCAAAAAAAGGTTTGGATAAGTTCTTGGAGGAGAAGTCCATTAATGGCTATTAATCAAGTTTACTTAGGGAATAGCCACTGCTATTAATTTCATCTGTAGCATGGGATCTTCTTAGTATTTGGGTAATTGCCAGGTTCTTGCCTGGTTTGGCCTCTGTTGGAAACAGGATGCTGGGCTTGATGGACCCTTGGTCTGACCCAGCATGGCAATTTCTTATGTTCTTATGTTCTTATGTCTGAATATGTGCGGGAGAATTTGGCCAAGGGGTTCATTCGCAAATTCACATCCCCTGCAGGAGCTGGCTTCTTTTTTGTGGCCAAGAAAGATGGGTCACTCCGCCCCTGGATTATAGGGGCTTGAACACCATCACCCAGAAAGATCGCTATCCCCTGCTTCTTATTGCAGAGTTGTTCAACCGCTTGTAAGGAGCCCAGATTTTCTCCAAACTTGACCTTCGTGGGGCCCAGAACATGATTCGCATCCGGGAAAGCAACAAGTGGAATATGGCCTTCAACACTCATGATGGGCACTACAAATAGTTAGTGATGCCATTCAGACTCTGTAGTGCCCCGGCCATCTTCCAAAATATGATGAACGAGGTCTTCCGTGACTTGCTGTACAAGTGCGTAGTCATTTATTTGGACAACATTTTAGTCTTCTCCAAGGATCTCCAGACCCATTGCCTAGACGTCGCCCGGGTGCTCCAACGTCTCCGAGATAATTGACTATTCGCCAAACTTGAGAAATGCTCCTTCGAGAAGGAAAGCCTACGCTTTCTAGGATACTTAGTCTCCCGGCACAGATTCTGGATGGATCCAGAGAAACTCAAGTATCCAGGACTGGCCTCAGCCTATGGGCCTACAGGCTGTACAATGATTTCTTAGGTTCACTATTACCGTACCTTTATCCACAATTACTCCAAGTTAATGGTTCCACTCACAGCCCTTACTCACAAGGGCATAAATCCCATGCACTGGCCTCCAGAAGCCGTTACTGCCTTCCAACGCCTAAAGGCCACTTTTCTCCAGGAACCATCACCGGCATCCTGATCCACTATGCCCCTTCGTAATTGAAGTTGACGCCTCCTCTGAGGGAATAGGGGCGGTACTGAGCCAGCATTCCTCCACTGGAGCCCGGCACCCATGCTCCTTTTTCTCCAAACAGTTTTTTTCCAGTGGAACGGAACTACAGGATTGGCAATAAGGAACTCCTGGTGATTAACCTCACCTTCGAAGAGTGGCGCCCCAGGTTAGAAGGGTCAAAATACCCCATCACCATATATATGGACAACAAAAATCTAGAGTACCTGCACCAAGACCAGCGACTGAACCCCTGTCAGGCCTGCTGGGCTCTCTTCTTTACCTGCTTTAATTTCACTCTTCACTAATGTCCCGTGGCCAAAAATGTCAAAGCAGATGCCCTTTCCCGCGCCTTCATCGCTGAGGATATTGACTAACCTCCACGACATATCATAGACCCTGCATGGGTCCTCTTTTCTGCCACCAATACTGTGCCTCTGGGGAAGATGGTGGTCCCTCGAAGGCTTCACAACAAAATCCTACACTGGGCCCATGACTCATGCACCGCAGGACATACCGGATGAGCTCACACCCTTGCTTATGTTCAACGATTTTACTGGTGGCCCATGTTGAGGGTGGCTGTCCGAGATTACATAGATTCATATCAGGTCTGCGCCCAGCAGAAGCCCCTGACAGGTCCACCCTGGGGCTTGTTACAACCACTACCATCTCCCACGGAACCGTGGTCACACATCACCATGGACTTCATCGGGGATCTATCACCTTTTCAAGGCAAGATGGTCATCTGGATAGTGGTTGACCACTTCTCTAAAATGGCATACTTCATTGCCCTGCCTGGTCTTTCCTTCACTCCAAAGTTGGCAGAACTTATTGTACAGCTCTTCTTCTGTCTCCATGGCCTCCTGAAACATGTGGTGTCGGACCACGGAACCCAATTTACAGCCAAATACTGGAGGGCTTTCTGCAGGAAATTCGACATCACACTAGATTTCACAACAGCGTACCACCCACAAGCCAATGGTCAGGTTGAGAGGACCAATCGGACTTTAAAGCAGTTCCTCCACAGCTACGTCAACCTACAACAGAATGACTGGGCCTTTCTTTTTCCTTGGGTGGAGTTCGCATTGAACTCCCATTTCTCCTCTGCCAACAAATCCTTTCCCTTTCAGCCGGTCTATGGCAGGCAACCTCTACCCCCCACTGCCCATGCCTCTGACGGTACCCTCTCCAGCAGTCCAGCTGACGGCTTGAAAACTGCACCATCTATGGGAGCTCACTCAACTCCTCCTCCAGGAGGCCAGTCGGAGAGCCAAGAAGATTGCTGATGCCCACTGAAGAGCTGCCCCACAGTTCAAAACTGGCGAGAGGGTCTGGCTCAGCACCCGATATATCCACCTCAAACTTCCGTCCATGCATTTAGTTCCACGCTATATTGGACCCTTCCCAGTGCTCTGTCGACTGGGACCTGTCACCCTACCAGCTGCATCTACCTCCATCCCTAAGGATCCACAATTCTTTTCACACCTCCCTCTTAAAACCTCTGGTGGTTTCTTGGTCATCGCGACCTCTTCCCAAGCTTAAATCATTAGCTGCTGAGGATGACTCCACCTACCGGGTACATGACATCCTGGATGTAAAGAAAAGAGGTCGGAGGTGGGAATATCTGCTAGCCTGGGAACCTGCTGCCAATATACTTGATAAGGACTTGATCAAGCAGTTCCATCGCTCCCATACTAGGAAGCCAAAACCACCGGTGGGGGCCTTAGAGGAGGGGGTACTGTTGCACTCACCATCCGCGGAACCCCCTAGGCTGGCTCCATCTGCCTGGCATCACTTCCTTGCCGTGCCTAGGTCTTTGGCAGCAGTTGCCTGCCTTCCCTCTTTGACTCCGTTCGCACTCTAAGATGCCAGGGCCTCCTCGGCCTCTCTGGTGCATAGGACGCTGCCAGCGTCCGGCCCCGCTTGGGATTCCCCCTAGGGACGTGCACTTGGCACTAGCCATGCTTTAAAGGGCCTACGAAGGGAAACCTGCGTCTGCCTCGGAGGATGATGTCATCATCCCGGGCCTATTTAAGGCTCCTCCAGGCCATACCCAGACGGCTTGGCAACGAGTCTCCTGAGTTGCTTCCTCTCGGGATCCTGTGCTACTTCTGGACTGACTCCTGTTCCAGTACCTGACTCCTGTTCCAGTACCAGACTCATGTTCCAGCACCTGATTCCTGGGTCCTGCTTCTTGCTCCTAGTACCTTTACCCTCAGACGGACCTCCCTGGCTTCTGGGCCTTGGATCGGACTTCACCTTGCTTGTTTGCCACCTGCCACTGGACCTCGGATTGGACTTCACCTTGCTTGCTAGCCACCAGCCATTGGCCTTCAGTCTGGTCTTCACCTTACCTGCTAGCCACCAGCCATTGGCCTTTGGACTGTTCCTCACCTGGCCTGCTAGCCACCAGCCCTCGGCCTTCGGTCTGGTCTTCACCTTGCCTGCTAGCCACCAGCCATTGGCCTTTGGCCTGTTCCTCACCTGGCCTGCTACCTACCAGTCTTCAGACCTCGGTCAGGCTTCTACTCTACTGGCTGGATGCCGATACCCGGACCTTAGTCTGGGTATCGGCATCCAACCATTTGTCTTCAAACCTCGCTCCGGTTACACCCTCGGACCCGCAGATCTTACGCTGGTGTATCTCCACAGGGTCCCACCTAAGACCAACCAGCCCCAGTACCCAAGGGCTCAACCTGCGGGGGATGTGGGCTGGTATTGGTGAAGCTCCAGCTGACCCCTGTCTTCCTCCGGCCTCGCCTCCTCTACAGTCTACGTCGTGGTTCCTATACATTTGTTTTAATGCACTTTTGTATATTGGCTGTAAAGAGAAAAAACAGACAGGTGGAGTAAAGGGTTAGTGCCTTTACAATTAATGATTTAAGGTAGCTACAAATACTTTAAAATATTAAGTATAACAGATTTTAGACTATTTTCCTGAGATACCTGTGACTACAAAGTTTTCATATAAGCAAAGAATAGGAGAAAATCTCTGAACAAGAAAGCCTTTCAAGCATAAAGAATATATTAAATAAAATCCCTATAAAATAATATCTATTTTAGATTCAAATTTAAAAATCCCCTTTCAACATGCTCTAACTGATTTAATTATATTTAAAGAGAATAATGCAGATATCTCATCTTCATGATTATAAGTAATACAATATCCTTTCAGGTAATGGTTATGAAACATGAAGTGCTGATAAATTTATGAGTATTAAGGGAACATCAAACTTGCACTGCCTACATGGCAAACCAATAAATCTATTTAAAATATGACTGATAAAATGATTTATCAAGCAGTGAGATAAAACCAGCGGAAGACAACCCATGAATACACTTCTTGCCTAGTTAAATTTCATACATAGTCTAGTAGAAGAAATCAATCATTACTTTCACTGATGTATGACCCTGCATATATTAAATGCTTCAGCATGTTCAGCGAAGTAGTTTTAGAAGCAAAGTTCATCTGTAAACTTTCTGGTTTAAAAAAAAAATAAACTTTTGTAAAGTCTAAAACATTAACTATCATCATCATATTTTTATTACTGCTTAGGATATATTGTAATTCATTTAATTCATCTAAATCCATTTTGACTTCCATAGGATGAAAAGTGACAAATACTTGGATTTGCCTATCCTCCCTCCACAATCCTTTCATCCTCTATGATTACAACCTTCTACTTATTGCCATATTGTTCAACCACTTATTTGTTTTAATGTTACGTTCTACCCTGCTCTTTTCCATTTCCTCCTCTCTATCCGTTCTATGTAAACCGATGTGATGTCCATATGAACTTCGGTATATAAAAGCGCTAACTAACTAACTAAATAAATAAATAAAATCAGTTCTAAAAGGACATATTCAGGGTGAAAAATAATATATGCTATGACTTGCTAAGAAAAAATAAATCTATATCCAGTAGAAAGAGGAGTATCTGTAGTAATTTCATTAATTTTGCAACTCTGTCCTTGGCCCTGCCTCCCAGGACTGATTCATCCAAATACAGATCCAATGTTGTGCTGCTCTGAGAGTTTTCAGAACTTAATATAATTTCATGTCTCAGCTAAGAAAAATTCTGATTTGGTTGACTGTTACCATGGTGAGACCCTAAGATATCTCTATGCATGATTCTGAAATTGTTCCCTGATTTTTCTAAAGCTTTTTTCCTTTCTCTGTCGTCATTTCTTATTCTAAACAAAACTCTCTTCCTAATTTTAAAGGCTTGCTAGTATTCAGCCCTTTTAAACTGTTTTGAAAGAGTCAATGCTTCTTTTCCTATTTCCTTATTGCTTTAGTGATTATATTCAAAAGCACTTCACCTTCTAGTAACTTTCATGCACTAGGAAAACCTCTTATGGTCATGGTTAGCTTCTTTTGTGAGTTTTAGTGCTCCACCTTGTTTCACTTTCCACAGGGGTTATAATCTTAGGGACATTCTAGTATCATCAGATATGCCTCCTGTTGGTGCCCCTGCTGTTTACAATCATGGTCATCTAGCTTGTGGCCATTGTAAGGCATGTGCTATGTAGTTATCTATTCCCAAAGTTACTCATCTGTTGTACCATAGGAAATGTTTTCTTCACTTGCATTGGATTGCTCCTTGCTCCTGGATGCTCAAAACCTGTATTTTCGAGCAATGCTGTTGCATCCACCAGTCACACTTAGAAGCTCTCTTGGTAATGCACTGGCTGGATGCACAGCATTCTATTTCTGATCACAGGATTTTTCTTATAGAGTGCTGACTACCTTGGGCTTTGGGGGGATGGGAGTTTGTCTTTTCTCTGTTTTTGATATTCTTATTAAACTCACTTCATTCTGAGAGTTTTAATCATGAGATTGGTTGGCATTTTTAAAAATATACTTTTTCTGCACTAGCTTGTCTGTTTAACGTGTGTTATGGTTCTTTTTGTCATTGATATATTTGCTGGTTATTCACAAATCATTTTTTTGCCTGCTGTTTTCTGATTGGCTACATTTCTTGGTTCACTTTCTATTTGGTTACCCTAGGTCATGGGACTTTTAGGTGCCATTTACTGAGTGTCCCTTTAGTTTTAAAAGGCTTTGTGTTTGGCTTTATGCAGGTTATCTGTTTTCATTAATGAAGTTTGTTTAAAGTTGTGTGTTGTAGCTATTTTACAGGTATTATCACATTTTTATTGTTTATTTTGTTTATTCTGTTTGTCTGGAATGTATTTGGCTATCATATATTTTACTGATTTTACTGTTTTGTTTCTGTCTCTTCCAATGCAAACATGGAAATACACATTCTGTGTTGGGGGACTGCTTTTACAGATATCTTATATGAATATTTGAGTGATTTTATCTACAATAAATGATTTACTGCATCTCTCTCTGGTTCTGACAGTTCCTGAAGTTGTTTTATGTACTCTTCCATTTGTTTTCTTTTCCTTTCCTCAACATTTAATGTATTTCTTACATAACATAAGTTCCTATCTTTGGGTTAAACTTTAATGTAGATGACTTTGGCCTTCATAATACCATGACCACATTTTCTATAAGAAGAAGACTTTCTATAACTTTACATCCTTACTCATAGAAATACATAGGGGTAGATTTTAAAAGGCGTGGGCGCGGCCTATATGTGCGCATGCTACCCGGCGCACGCACATGTATGCTCTTATAACATGTGTGTGCAGGCGCGCACATGTTATAAAATCCGGGGTCGGCACGTGCAAGGGGATGCACAATTTTGCACCTTGTGCGCACCAAGCCACGCTGCCTTCCTCCGTTCCCTCCCAGGCTGCTCCAAAATCGGAGAGGCCTTGGAGAAAACTTCCCTACCCCCCACCGCACATTCCCTTCCCTTCCCCTAACTCTCCCACCCCCCAGCCCTAAGCTAAACCCCCCTAAAACATTTATCTTACCAAGTTATGCCTGCTTTGGGCAGGCGCAAGTTGTGCTTGCCGGCCGACTGCTGGCATGTGATCCCTGGCACAGTGGCAAATGGCTGCTGTGCCTGGAGGCTCCGGCCCCACCCCCGGACTGCCCCATCCCACCCACACCCTGCTCACTCCTCACCCCTTTTTGCAAGCCCCGGGACTTACATGCATCCTGGGGCTTTACGCGCATCGCTGGGCCTTTTGAAAATAGGCCCAGCACACGTAGGGATTTTAAAATCTGCCCCACAATGTATATATTGAAAAGTCCAAATCCATTAGCCACTACAACGTGCAAAATAACATAACATTTTACGGAAGTGTTTTTAAGCCATACATTTTCTCCATCTTAGGAGCACAGGTTTGAGGTAAAATGCCACTTTTACTCAGTCAGCTGATAAAGGGAAACAATTAAAGGTGATTTTATAGCCAGGGTACATCCCAAAATCAGGAGATGTGCGCGCATCTAGCACATGCATGTGTTCACCCAATTTTATAAGCTGCCTAGAGGCGCACACAAGTACCAATGTGCAAATATCTCACATTGAGAAAAAAAGGGGTGGAATGTGGTAGAGGTGTGAATCGTGTAATCGATCGTCTTAACGATCAATTTTGGCTGGGGGGGAGGGAAATCTGATCGTCGAGTTGTTTTTTTTCTAAAAATCGTTAAAAATCGTAAATCGGGGGAGGGCGGGAAAACCGGCAAACCAAAAAAACCCTAAAACCCACCCGAACCTTTAAAACAAATTCCCCACCCTCCCGAGCCCCCCAACATGTTTTAAATTACCTGGGGTCCAGTGGGGGGTCCCAACGCGATCTCCTCCCGCTCTCTGGCCACCGTTGCATTGAGAAATGGCGCCGGTGGCCCTTTGCCCTTATCATGTGACCAGCGGGGGTCCGGGGGCGATCTCCTGCACGCGTGACGTCGGGAGCCAGGAAACAAAATGGCGCCGGCGCTACCTTTGCCCTGTCACATGATAAGGGCAAAGGGCCACCGGCGCCATTTCTCAACGCAGCGGTGGCCAGAGAGCGGGAGGAGATCGCGTTGGGACCCCCCCCACTGGACCCCAGGTAATTTAAAACATTTTGGGGGGGGGGGGGTTCGGGAGGGTGGGGGATTTGTTTTAAAGGTTCGGGTGGGTTTTAGGGTTTTTTTGGTGTGTCGGTTTTCCCGCGCCCTATTTAACGATACAATACAAATGCCCCTGATGATAAATCGGGGGCATGTGTATTATATCGCGTATCTAACGATTTTGGACGATTTTAAAATTATCTGACGATAATTTTAATCGTTCAAAAACGATTCACATCCCTAGAATGTGGGTGGGCATGGGTGTTCAAGGGCAGGGCCAAGAGATGCATGCAAGTAGCTATGCACCTGGGCATGTGCCTGGGTATATTTAAGTACATATTTACTTCTGCTGGAAATAAAACTATTTCCAGGCATCTATGAAGTGTTTGAGGGGGTCTAGGTTATTTGGGGGTGTGCAGGCTAAAGAACCAGTGGGGTTTGAAGGACCTAGCTCTAAACTTGGCAAACTCATGGACAAACTGGTGAAAATGGTCATGGCCTGGATGTGCAACTGTTATAAAATTCCCTCACATGTCGCAAAGTCGACTTAAGCAGCTGTGCATTTACAAGCTTAAAATTAGCATACCAAGGCTATTTTATAACATATGCCCGTATGGGCGTACAGGATATAAAATCACCACGTATCTGGCCATGTGCCCTGATTCACATGTATAATGTATATGTGCTCCCATGCACCGATTTGAAGTTACCATTCCTTTGAGATAACTACAAAAGGAAAGAAGCTGATGCTACCTTGTTTTGTATACCATGGAAATAATCTGTCAGTCCAGAGGGAGTGTTGACAGTGGATCCTTAATCTGCTGGTGGTAAGTTTGGACTTTCTGGAAAGAAGCACTTAAACCTTGAAACAAAATTAAAAAAAAAACATTGGAAAGTTAAATTATTACTGGCTGTTTATATTTTTAGCACTTTTTAAGCATAGTAATTTTTTGCCAGTGTTATAATTGCTTGTGCAGTAGGAAAATGGACTTTGATTCTCAAGCTAGCAAAAGACAGTATTTGTTTTCTGATGTTAGAAGTTTTTGCTAGTTTTACGATTAGTAGTTTGCCAGTGTTAGAATTGTTTTGTTAGGTAGGGGGCCTCGAAAGGCCTTGCATTCTGTTGCATAAGCCTCGAAAGGACTTGCATACTGTTACGTGATGGGTGTTTTAGTGTGCCCTTGGGCCTCAGCTCGACCCCAGACGGATCCAGGACCAAACTGAGAGTTGATGGTGTGTTCCAGCATGGCTGACAGTCTTACCCTCTGCCAGGCCTGCAAGCTCCCAAGGCCAACAACATGATGATGTTGGAATGTGAATGGTCCTCCGACCATTCCAAGCCCTTTCGGACCTGCCGCTTGGATCGGTATGGAGCAGCAGGCCTGGCCTGAGGTCGAGGCACACGGGCCTTGACACAAAGACATGAGACCAAGATCGATGCTATGGCATCGCAGACGAAGACATGACACCAAGGCTGATGCGGACGGCATCAGAGACGAGGGCTGGCACAAGACATGACACTAAGGTAGCTGAAGACATGACACCAAGGCTGATGCGAAGACATCACGGACCAATGGTCAATGCGACGGCATCCCAGACCAGGGTCGATGCGACGACATCAGGAGCAAGACATTGACATGATACCAAGACTGATGCAACGGCATCCAGGACGAGACGAGAAATTTGACGAAGTCCAGACGAGACAAGAGCTGGGTGGAAGGACATTGGCACTGTCTCTCAGGGTGCCCTACACAGTCCACCCGCGGGACTGGTTGCGGACCACCCTGTCCCACTGCGCGCCCTACACAGCCCGAGGAGGCTGGTCACGAACCACGCTGAGAACGGGACGAGAGCAGGGAAGAATCCAGCCGAGGCAGAACTTAGACGACGGAGCCATAAGTCACCTGGAGCTCCGCAAAGGCTGGCAGGACATGTCGGCTCAGGAGCACAGGAACGAATTCCACCTGTAGGCTACTCCACGCTCGGGAAAGACGTCATCCAAGAGAGCACAGCCTGACAGGTACCAGAAGGCTCAGGAGTGCTGAAGCAAACACCAAGAAGGGCAGGACACCAAGGAACTTGGGACAACAGGAAGCAGAAGATCAAGACGAGACACCAGGACACCTGGACGGGGACCACAAGTACGAACATGACGACATGATGAAATGAAATGAAGAGGAGCTCCACGAAGAAGACCTGATGGAGCTCTGGCAGGCAGGAGCCTCCAGAGTGAAGTAACTCCGATGCAAGGTGAAGACTGAAGACAGCCCTTTTATAGGGCTAGAGCAGGAAGTCCATCCTTAAGTGGGGCCAGCACACTTCCTGTGTCTGGCCCTTTAAATCCAGCAGAGAGGTGCGGCCGCGCGCCTAGAGGCAGGAAGCAGGAACTTGTGCAGGACCGCGGACAGCGGCCTGCACTGACATCTTCAAAGCAGAGGCAGGGCTGGGCCTGTACAGCAGGCCCTGATGACGGCAGTGACTCCAGCCGCTGCAGGAGGCCCCGGGGGCGGCTCCAGCCACCACTCGAGCCCGGGGATGCAGCCTACAGCCCTGGAGGAGGACGGTGACTGCGGTGGCGGCTCCATGCCACGAAGAAGATAAAATTCCTCGGCTCCGGCCGCGGTGAAGGCAGGCGACACGGGCGGCAAAAAGCAACAAAGTCCGCGGCTCCGGCCACGCTGGAAGGCCCAACGTCAGCGGCGTCCATGCTGCGTCGGTGAAGAAAGCAGCAGCGGTGAGTGCCTGCTCGCAGGGGGACCCGTGGGCAGTGATTCATAACATGTTTGCGTTTTGGGAAAAAATACTTTGAATCTTTGAGCTAGTAAAATTATTTATTTGCTAGTGTTAGAATTTTTTTGCATTGTGGGAAAATAAACTTTGATTCTGTGAGCTAGTAAAATATAGTATTGATTTGCCAGTGTTTTAATTGTTAGTTTGCAATGGTCAATTATTTGATCTGAAAAGGTGAGGGTGCTGCTTCCTGGCAAACTTATTACTAGTTTGATTCCCATCTACTCCATCTCCCACCCACCCCATCTCATCTTTTGATATATAGATTATCATCCGATCTAGGATGAAAGACTTCAAAATAAGTCAAGTCATTTAAAATAACATTAAATTAACCCTGAATTTTAGGGATTGACTAATTCTAGTTCTGCTGTTACCCGATTTAAAAACAATAGATTTTAAAAGACATCTAATAAATAAATTTAAAACCCTTAGCAACCTTTAAATTGAGACAAAACTTCTCCTTTAAGACTTTATCAACTTAGCAAATTAAGATGCAGACAGATGCCCAGCAGTGAGATGGGGACTATCCACATGCATGATTATCTACCTGTTGGTAAGAGGTTCTTTGTGTGCACCCAAGTAAAAGAGCTCTTGGATCTCTGATAATGAGTTTGATCTTTGAAGGTCAAAGTGGAAGACCTGGAGGAGCTGAGTCAGACAAAGTGGTATATAGAGGAGACCATCAGGAGCAAAGTAGAGTTGTCCAAACTCCAGTCTATCAGGCCTTATGCTACTTTGGAGGAGCAAGGTATCCTGGAAGGACACCATCAACTTGATGTGGCAGGAGGTAATTCTGTAATTGGAGTCTGCAGGGATCCGTGACCAGGAGGGAAGGATTAAGACAGACAGCCATGTTAGTGATTGATTTGGTCATTAGGAAAGTAGATAATTGGACTGCTGGTAAGTGAGGATTGCTTGGTAACTTTCCTATCTGGTATGAAGGTAGCAGACCTTACATTTCACCTACATAAAATTATAGAGAGTGCTTGGGAAGAGCTGGCTGTTGTGGTACATGTGGGTACCAATGATAGAAAGGTGGAAGAGGCAGATTCTGAATGCTACATTTAAATCTCTTAAGTAGGATATTGAAATCCAGAGCTTCCAGGGCTGCATTCTCAGAAATTCTTCCCATTCCATATGCAGGACCCCAAAGGCAGGCCAGGCTTCAGATTCTTAATACATGGATGAGGCAATCATGCAAAGAAAATGGTTTTAGGTTTGTTAGGAACTAGAGAAAATTCTGGCGAAGGGGGAGCCTATTACATCAGAATGGGCTCCACCTTAACCAGAGTGAAACCAGGTTGCTGGCACTAACCTTTAAAATGGACAAAGAACAGCTTTCAAACTAGTTGATGGGGAAAGTCGTCAGTCAATCAAAGGCACATGTTTTGGAATGATGTATATTGGAAAGATGCTAACAAACAGGGAAGTTAGGACATCCTGAAGATTTATTTATTTATTTTATTTAGTGCTTTTTTTATACCGACATTCATGATACAGATCATATCATATCGGTTTACAAGGAACAGGGGGTTATGACATTAACATTAACATAGAGGAAAGGTAAAAAGTTACAATAACACAAGGATACTGGAATGAGGGAGAAGAGAAGCCAATAGCAGAGGTAACTCGGTAACTATAACAAATCATATACAATGTCTGAAATGGGGTGCGTTGAATAGAAGGCATTAGTATATGCACTGCGGCATAGCTTAGATGGGCCCGAGTTAAGGGTAGGCTTGTTGAAATAGCCAGGTCTTGAGTTTTTTCCTGAACGTCCGCAGGCAGGGTTCCTGTCTGAGATCAGGGGGAATAGCATTCCAGATGGCTGGTCCTGCTGTCAAGAAGGCCCGTTCTCTAGTGGCTGAGTGATGGGTAGATTTGGTTAGAGGGGCGTGCAGAGATCTTCTGTAAGCTTCTCTGATAGGTCTTGCAGAGGTGTGGAGTCTGAGTGGGAATAGAAGGTCGATGGGGACCTGGTTGTGAATGGTTTTGTGAATGATGGTGAGGGACATGTGTAGGATTCTAAAGTTTATAGGTAGCCAGTGCAGATTTCTGAGGATGGGCATGATGTGATCTCTTCTGTTGGTATTTGTTAGGATTCTAGCGGCTGCGTTTTGAAGCATCTGAATAAGTTTGGTGGAGGAGGTGGGGAGACCTAGCAGAATAGAGTTGCAATAGTCTATCTTGGAGAATATAATGCTTGGAGTCATGGAAGTGCAGAAGAGGTTTAAGTCTTTTTAGCACCTGTAGTTTGTAGAAGCAGTCCTTGGTTGTGTGATTGATGATTTTTTTAAAATTCAGATGGTTACTCCAAGATCTCTTGTTTGGGTGACCAGGGTGTTGGGGTGGGTTGGCTGGAGAATATCACTGTGGTCAGGAGATATGAGGAGGAATTCCGTCTTGGCAGAGTTCAGTAGACTGGTGAGGAGGAGGTTGATAGCTTGGAGGCAGTTGTCCCAGAACTTAAATGTTTTCGTAAGGGATTCAGTTATAGGGATCAGGATTTGTATGTCATCTGCGTAAAGATAGTGTTTTAGTTTTAGGTTTGTTAGCAGCTGGCAGAGGGGAAGGAGGTAGATATTGAAGAGAGTGGGGAACAAGGCAGAGCCCTGAGATACTCCTAGTGAAGAATTGATGTGTGGGGACTCTTTGTTGTTGATTTTGACTTTATAGCCTCTATTACTGAGAAAAGAATCGAACCAACTAAAGGCCGTTCCTGTTATCCCAATGTCAGATAGTCGATTTAAGAGGATGGAGTGGTTCACCGTGTCAAAAGCCGCCGAGATGTCAAGAAGTACTAGAAGGAAGGATTGGCCTTTGTCCAGGCCCATGATGAGGTGGTCTGAGAGGGAGATGAGGAGGGTTTCGGTGCTTAGCGATTTTCCGAATCCGTATTGAGTTGGGTGGAGTATCTTATAGTCGTCAAAGTAGTCTGATAATTGGGTATTGACTAGTTTTTCCATAATCTTGGCGACAAAAGGCAGATTGGAGATAGGGCAGAAATTGTTGGGTTCCCTGGGGTCTAGGTTTGGTTTCTTAAGCAAGGGTTTGAGAGAGGCAAGTTTTAGAGTGTCAGGGAAGATTCCTTGTGATAGCGAGCAGTTTATAATATCAGCCAGATGCTTGGAAATGGTGTCCGGCACCAATAGAAGTAGTTTAGTCGGGATTTGGTCGTAAGGATGGGTAGAGGGTTTCATTCTCTTTATTAGGGATTCAATCTCCAAGGCGGATGTAATCTCCAAGGTGGATGTAAGTTCAAACACCCAACTATCCAACTACCTAGAGGACCACAGTATTCTGTCCCCAAACCAATATGGTTTTCGCAATGTGCATATTTCGCAATATGGTTTTCGGCACCAATAGAAGTAGTTTAGTCGGGATTTGGTCGTAAGGATGGGTAGAGGGTTTCATTCTCTTTATTAGGGATTCAATCTCCAAGGCGGATGTAATCTCCAAGGCGGATGTAAGTTCAAACACCCAACTATCCAACTACCTAGAGGACCACAGTATTCTGTCCCCAAACCAATATGGTTTTCGCAAAGCCGCAAGCACCGAAACGCTACTAATTTCACTCATGGACTACCTACTCTCTGGTATTGATAAAGGCCAAGCATATTTTCTAATCCTCCTTGACTTCTCGGCGGCCTTTGACACCGTCAACCACACCCTTCTTCTAAAACAGCTGGCAAACATTGGTTTAACAGGTGCCACACTAAACTGGTTCAAAACATTTCTAGAAAACAGAGGATACAGAGTCAAAATTCATAATAAAGAATCCCAATACCACCCTTCTAATAGAGGAGTGCCGCAAGGATCATCACTTTCACCCACCCTTTTCAATGTCTACCTGCTACCACTCTGCCAACTACTAACAAAATTAAGCCTGAAACATTTCCTTTTTGCAGACGACGTACAGATCGTAATCCCTATAAAAGAATCAATCTCAAAAACAATGGAATACTGGGACAGTTGCCTATTAGAAATTAAACTTCTCCTCAACAGTCTAAACCTTGTACTCAATGCTTCGAAAACAGAATTCCTGCTCATATCACCGGAAAACAATAACACACTTCCTAAACCACCCACACTCCTTCAAACAACCCACGTAAGAGACTTAGGAGCCATCCTAGACAATCGTCTCAACCTCAAAACATTCATTAACCAAACCACCAAAGATTGCTTCTACAAATTACATATCCTGAAAAGAATAAAACCGCTGTTTCACACTCAGGACTTCAGAACAATCTTGCAAGCAATAATCTTTTCCAAACTAGATTATTGCAACTCATTACTATTAGGCCTCCCAGCTTCTTACACCAAACCTTTACAAATGGTTCAGAACTCTGCAGCCAGAGTCCTTACAAATTCCAGGAAAATTGACCACATTTCACCTATTCTCAAAAACCTCCATTGGCTTCCGATCCACTACAGAATCATGTACAAAACCATTAACATCATATACAAAACTATCAACCAACACACGCAACTTGACCTACAAATACCACTTAAAAAATTCACCTCCGCCAGGCCTATCAGGGAACACTACAAAGAGTCACTCCAAATTCCAAAGGCCAAAACCTACCAACATAAATCCTTGAGTCTCAGAGCCTTCTCATCAGCAGGTCCAGCTCTCTGGAACTCGATCCCACCTGATTTGAGACAAGAGCCATGCTCTTTAACATTTAGGAAAAGACTAAAAACTTGGCTTTTCAAAAAAGCATTTCCAAGCCTTGAATAAAACCTCCTCTCACTAGCACTAACTCGTATGCAATAATGGAATGTAAACACGAATCAACCAACCTCAAACCCTCTCTCACTAATTCCTGCTGAATATTTATCATACTATTACCATTCACAACTGTCATATTTATTCATTTGATTACCTATGTACCTTTTCATAGTCTTATTTTTTCACTTGCTATTCTAATGTATCAATAGGCTGAAATGTAAATATTGTGCTGTTCAATTTCTCCCCTTCCATCCCAAGTTTATTTTCCTTGTTTTTTGTAACTTTCCCTCTCCCTTTTTCTGATTCACTGTATTTAAAGTTCAAGGTTCTTATTGAAAATATTGTTTTTTACGTTACGTTATGCTTTACACTCCTTGTTATTTGTAAACCGGGTTGATGTGATGCCTATCATGAAACTCGGTATAACAAAAACAATAAATAAATAAAATAAATAAATGATTCAAGTGAGGCTCCCGATTTAGAGAACAAGGAGCTGGAGATGGGAGTTGAGGTAGAGCTAGGTGGCAGGAGTGTTAAGAGGTTGGAGATTTTGCTCTGGAAGAAGGTTGCAAGTTTGTTGGCCTTAGATTGTGCTTGG
This sequence comes from Rhinatrema bivittatum, assembly GCF_901001135.1. Lineage (NCBI taxonomy): Eukaryota > Metazoa > Chordata > Amphibia > Gymnophiona > Rhinatrematidae > Rhinatrema > Rhinatrema bivittatum. The sequence goes on along the minus strand of NC_042615.1, from coordinate 76,728,943 downwards.
TCCTCCGGGATGGATGGGGTGGTGGTTTTTGTGAGTTCAGATACATAGGGAGAATAAGGCCTACGCTCACAGTTCAGATACATAGGGAGAATAATTTTTACGCTCACAGAATCCATGACGAGGTCATGGATTCTGTGAGCGTAAAAATCTCTTTTTGTTCGTAGGGTGGAGTTCCTGTAGAAGTGGAGGGCGGATTTGTAGGCAGCTAATGTGCTGGGGCAGGGGGCCTTGCACCATTTGTTCTCTTTCTACCTGAGGTTTTGTTTAAGTTTTCGGAGTTCATTGGAGAACCATGGTTGTTACTGTTCGAGGTTGGGCTGATTTGTTTGGCTGACAGTGGGCATAATTTGTTAGCTACCGATTCTGTGATGCTGTGCCATGAGATAAAGGCCGAGTTGGGGTTTGAGACATCTAGGGTAAGAAGTTCTTTGGCTAGGTGTTTGCTGAGGACCTTAAGGGTGCACGATCTCCTGTAGTGAAATGTAGATTGGAGGGTTGAGAAGTAGGACTTTCTTTCATCGTGAGGGTGGTAGAAATCAGCGAATGGTCTGACCAGGGGACTGGGATGCAATCGGGAGGGGTGAAGTATGTGAAGCCATAGTTTATCAAAATAAGGTCTAGGGTGTGGCCAGCTTTATGGGTGGACTTGCTTATAATTTGTTTGAAGCCCATGGCCGTGAGGGAGGAGAGAAATGCATCGCAGTTGGTAGAGAGTGGGGTTGAATCAAAGTGGAGGTTGAAGTCCCCTAAGATCATAGCTGGTGAATCCAAGTTTATATACTTAGCTATGGTTTCTACAATAGGGGAGGCATCCGTGTCTAGGATTCCTGGCGGAACATATACGAGGAGGATTTGAAGCAGGTCCGATTTGAAAAGGCCTAATTCTATTTTAGATGCAGACTTGACTGGCTATAGGGTTAGCCTCAGCTCTTTTTTGGCAGCTAAAAGAATGCCGCTGCCTCTTTTTTTTTGTCTGGGAAGTGAGAAGTAGAGATGAGTGGGTAATTGATTTATCAAGGCTATATCTGTAGGTTTGAGCCAGGTTTCTGTTATAGCGCAGATGTCTGGCTTTGAGTCAAGGAGATAATCATTGAGAATATGTGATTTCTTTGTGAGAGATTGTGCATTAAAGAGTGTCAATGAGAATAGAGCAAGACCTAGAAGTTGAGTAAAGGGGGAGATTATGATTGGGATGAGGGTCCTGTTAGAGTGTGTCCGGGTTGCGTGAGTGATTTTTCCATGGTGAAGGGACTGTGGTGTAGGGTTGGGATTGGGTAGCCTTGCGTCATGCTTCTCTTGTTGTGAGGGACTTGGGTGAGTTTTGAGAGAGAGTCCGTTTGCTGGAAGGTTGAGAAGGTGGGAGATTGCTGAGAGGCATTCCAGTGCACACAAAGGGTCAGGCCATACGCAAATGGAGCGGATTGTAGTGTAGTGCTGGTCCCCGGGTTGGATAAAGGACACTGGGGCGGATTGAGATGCTTTAATGGATAGTAGGTGTCCTCTTCCCCTTAGTGGCTTCTAGGGTCGCTGATAGGCCGCAATGATAGCTGTCAGTGTGTCTGTTGGCTTTGGAGGGGGACACGCTAAGGGGCACGACAAGGGGGGCGGGCTCCTAGGTTGCGCTTCTTTAGCATGCGATGCCAGAGGAGGTATGTGCCCTTTAAAGGCCTCTTCGTCGCTGCAGTGACGTCGGGGTGGGCGCCTGGCCTCCGCTTGGCTGGGGGGGCGAGGCTCCAGGCGTCGGGCCTAGTAGTTAGGTCTTGCGGGCGGTGGAGTGCCAGCTCGGGGGGAGGGAGAGGCCCTTACCCTGTGATGGTGCTCCGTCCATGGTCCGCGAGCCGTCCGGAGTCAAAAGTGCTTAATGCTGGGTGATTTTGCTTTTGTTCTTCAATTGGTTGTAGTGAGGTGTGTAGTCCAATTTTCCAGGTGTTCCTCTTGCGATCTTAAGATGTATGCTAAGTGGATTGATGCTTTCGTCCGTGGCTACCTGCAGAGACCACTGTCGGTGGGAGGGAAATCATTAAATATTTCTGGAGTGTCGCACGAAGGGGCGCAGATTGCAAGATAGAGTGCAAGAAATGCTAAACTAGCGTAGATACTTTTAATTAAAGAAAAGACAGAAAAGAAAGATTCCAAATTACCCTATCAATTAATAAACAGGTTGTTAATACTAACAAAAGACATACTTTAAAATGTCTATATACAAATTCTAGAAGTCTAAAATATAAGATGGGAGAGTTAGAATGTAGAGCACTGAATGAAGAGGTAGATATAATTGGCATCTCAGAGACCTGGTGGAAGGAGGATAACCAATGGAACACTGTGATAGAAGGGTACAAATTATATTGCAATGATAGAGTAGATAAAATTGGTGGAATTGTTAAAGTGGCAAGAGTCAAACAGGAAAAAAAAAATTCAGGAAACAAAATGCACTGTAGAATCTTTATGGATAGAAATTCCATGTGAGAAGCAGAATAGAATAGCAGAGGGAGTGTACTACTGCCCACTTGGCCTGAATGGACAGATGATGAAATGCTAACAAAAATTAGGGAAGCTAGCAAAATTAGCAACACAGTAATAATGGATGATTTAAATTACCCCAATAATGACTGGGTAAATGTCACATCAGGACATGCTAAGGAGGTAAAGTTTGTAGATGAAATACTGCTTCATGGAGTAGCTGGTACAAAACCCAACAAGAGGGGGGAAATATTTTAGACTTAATCCTTAGTGGAACACATGATTTGATATGAGATGTAATAGTGTTGGAGCCACTTAGCAATAGTGATAATAACATGATCAAATGTGACTGGATGAATGGATGGAAGTCATTAAGGAAATGTATTGTGATAGATTTTTTTTTTAATTTACTCTTTATTAAATATTATTCAATTACAAACAATATCACATTTCTGTGCATAACATAGGCAATACAGTGTGACAGCAAATAAACAATTGTGATAGATTTTAACTTTGAAAAGGGAGACTATGATAAAATGAGGACAATGATAAGGGAAGAAAAGACCAACTGCAAAGGTTGAGAGTTTATATCAAGCATGGGCATTGTTTAAAAATATCATCTTGGAAGCTCAGACCAGATGTATTCCACACACTAGCATGGTTAAAAGGTGAGGTGAGAGAGACAATTCTAGTCAAAATAACGTTTCAAAAAATGGAAAAAGGTCAGATTGAAGAAACCTGGAAACAGCATGAGCACTGGCAAGTTAGATGGAAAGCATTGATACAGAAGGCAAAGGCATAATTTGAAAAGAAGCTTGCTATGGAAGCAAAAACTATAATAAAACCTTTTTCAGATACATTTGAAGCAAAAAACCTATGAGGGAGTCAATTGGGCCATTAGACTATTGAAGGGCAAAAGAGACACTAAGGAGGACGGCCCGGAGGACAGTGACTCTGGGGTGGGAGTGAAGGTCAAGTTAGACCCCTGATCACTTTTTTTATATTTTCTTGGCCATTTCAGGTTCAACCATAGGTCCCTTTAAGTTGATCGTGGCCCAGTGCATTGGTGGCCGCCATCGTACATTGCTAAGTCTTTTAAAGGTACGTGGTGGTCCAGTGGGGGTCCCGGGAGTGATCTCCCGCTCCGGGCCGTCCTCCGGCCACCGGGCCATCGGCTGCCACTAATCAAAATGGCGCCGATGACCCTTTGCCCTTACCATGTGACAGGGTATCCGTGCCATTGGCCGGATCCTGTCACATGGTAGGAGCACTGGATGGCCGGCGCCATCTTGTGCTCCTACCATGTGACAGGGGCTGACCTATGGCACCGGTAGCCCCTGTGACATAGTAAGGGCAAAGGCTATTGGCGCCATTTTGAATACTGGCAGCCGACGGTCTGAGTGCAGGAGGTCGCTCCCGGACCCCCGCTGGACTTTTGGCAAGTCTTGTGGGGGTCAGGAGGGTCCCCCAAGACTTGCCAAAATGCCCCTGGTGGTCCAGCAGGGGTCCAGGAGTGATCTCCTGCACTCGGGCTATTGGCGCCATTTTGAATACTGGCAGCCAACGGTCTGAGTGCAGGAGGTCGCTCCTGGACCCCCGCTGGACTTTTGGCAAGTCTTGTGGGGGTCAGGAGGGTCCCCCAAGACTTGCCAAAATGCCCCTGGTGGTCCAGCAGGGGTCCAGGAGTGATCTCCTGCACTCGGGCTATTGGCGCCATTTTGAATACTGGCAGCCAACGGTCTGAGTGCAGGAGGTCGCTCCTGGACCCCCGCTGGACTTTTGGCAAGTCTTGTGGGGGTCAGGAGGGTCCCCCAAGACTTTCCAAAATGCCCCTGGTGGTCCAGCAGGGGTCCAGGAGTGATCTCCTGCACTCGGGCCATCGGCTGCCAGTAATCAAAATGGCACCAATAGCCTTTGCCCTTACTATGTCACAGGGGCTACTGGTGCCATTGGTCAGCCCCTGTCACATGGTAGGAGCACAAGATGGCGCCGCCATCCAGTGCTCCTACCATGTGACAGGATCCGGCCAATGGCACGGATACCCTGTCACATGGTAAGGGCAAAGGGCCATCGGCGCCATTTTGATTAGTGGCAGCCAACGGCCCGGTGGCTGGAGGACGGCCCGGAGCGGGAGATCACTCCCAGGATCCCCATTGGACCACCACGTACCTGTAAAAGACTTAGCAATGTACGATGGCGGCCACCAATGCACGGGGCCACGATCAACTTAAAGGGACCTATGGTTGAACCTGAAATGGCCAAGAAAATATAAAAAAAGTGATCAGGGGTCTAACTTGACCTTCACTCCCACCCCAGGGTCACTAATTGAGATGGCCCCATGAAAAGAAGTGAAAAAATAGTTGAAAACTTGTGAGTAATGATGACCTCCAAGACCTATCCTTGTCCACATAGATTGAAGCACACCAAAAGTTAGGCCCCTCATTCACCAGTCTCCCCTTCCATACAAATAATAAAGAGTTGTGTATCCCTTCCCCCTCCCCAGGACATAAAAAATACTGTTGGTGGTATAGTGGACCCCGTGGGCCCACAAGTCCAAAAAAACATTGGTGGCAAAGTGGGTCCCACAGACCCCATCCCATATCCTATTACCTAAATGGAAGAATCAGTAGCCATCTTAAGGGCCTGGAGCACCCTGTAGCCCTGGGTCCAGTTGGTGCCATTTTCCAAAGGCTCCAACTAGGCCTTGCCCCTATCACAAGCAGCCTATTTTGGGCTTCAAAATTTGACTTTTCTTATTAATTTTCATGAAATTTATAGAAAGAAATCATCAGCAGAGGAAAATTTCCAATTTACCTGGACTGTGGAAAAGTGGCACAAAAAGTGGCATGAATGGCCTAAGGCTTCTTAAAGGGGCAAAAAAGTACCAGCGTTTGCAGGAGTTCTCCAAGGCATCATCAGAGAATCAAAAAAGAAAGCTAGTATGGGAATAATACCTCAAGGCTCCAAGAGGGCACCATCAACAGTATCATGAATCCTTAGTGGCAACAGGAGAAGCAACAGTGCCACCAAAAGTAGAAAGGCACCATGAATGGAGAATGAAGCAGTAAAGAAGGCATATAAAACCCAAGGCACTGATAAAGGATACAAGCAGCACAAATAGTGGCATCAAGAAACCAAAGCCATAAGGGAGGTACAAAGCAGCCCCCTAAAGTAGCAGGCACTACCCCAAGTTGTAAGTTCTGGGATATGTTAGGAAGGTACAGTGGTACAAAATATCCAAACTTGTAAAGTCTGGGCATGGTAGCAAGGCTGATTGGCACAAAGACCTCTAAGGTGGATCATGGGATAGTATAGCAGAAAGGTAGAGTGGCATAGGAGATATCAGTCATTCTGTTGAAGAACAAAAATTAACATCAGATTCACTACAGGAGAATGACTCTGATAAGTTTCATTTTCATAAGCTTTTATTACATGCCCTACTTGAACTTGATCTAGCTGCTCAGTGGAATTTTGAATTTCTTATGAAATGGGCTTTCATAATAAAACTTATCACATTCAAAGCATATAAATGGATTCCATTGAGTGTGGGTTTTTTTTTTCTGGTACGTTTTGAGGGTTGCTTTATATAGAAAAAATTTCCCATATACTGTAGCTGAAATCTGGCTATTCTATTTCCTGATTTTCTAGTGTTGCATGACTTCTCTCTCCTACTGTATTATTTTACAGGTATTTATATACCATCAATTCAAAATAAGATCACAGCGGGTTACAAAATAAACATACATAATATATCAATAGAACATAGGTTATAAGAAAATGTGAAGCAAAATGAAACCAATAAAACATGGGTCAACCCTGTGGCCTGCTGCCCCTACCTTCCAGTCAGGCCCGGCCGCATGGTCTCCCAGCATTGCACTTTCCCTGCTGGTGGTTCCAATGCAGCATCTTCTGCTAAGCGTGGCAAGGAGCTACGCTGCACTATTCCTGCCTCTCTCTCCAACATGGCAGGATACTATTGGGGCTTCTGGACAAGGTCTGTCTTCCTCCCAGTCTTGGCGTCTGCCTCCCTAGGTGCATTTGTGATCATCACCCCCACTTTTTAAGTGGTGAGAATGATTCAGTGGTGCCCTCCTTTGATATCATTGGAAGAGGCCTATATAAGGCTACCTCTCTTCTCCCTCCAGTGCCTTGGTAATAGGTTATCTCGCCTTTGAGAAGTGGATTGTCAGGGTACCTGTTCTTGATCAGGATGTGCATTCGTTTGCAATGAAATAGGAAATAAAGACAATATTTCCTATTTCGTTGAAATTCAGGGGGCTGACGAAATGATAGAAAAACCCACAAAATTTCATGTGGTTTTCTTATCGTTTTTGGTTTTTTTTTGGGGGGGGGGAGAAAGGGCACATTAAAAAAAAAACCCAAACCCACCCCAACCCTTCAAATTTAATTAATTGCAACCCCCGCCCTCCTGACCCCCTAAAACTTGACCGACCACCCCCCCCCCAAGACTTATCAAAACTCCCTGGTGGTCCAGCGGGGTCCTGGAGTGATCTCCCCCTTTCAGACCATCGGCTGCCACTAATCAAAATGGTGCCAATGGCCCTTTGCCCTTACCATGTGACAGGGGCTATCGGTGCCATTGGCTGGCCTCTGTCACATGGTAGGAGCAATGGATGGCCCATGCCATTTTTTAAGAACATAAGACCATAAGAAATGCCATACTGGGTCAGACCAAGGGTCCATCAAGTCCAGTATCTTCTTTCCAACAGTGGTCAATACAAGTCTCAAGTACCTAGCAAGTACCCAAATATTAGATAGATCACAAGTTACTATTGCTGATTAATTACCGTAATAGCAGTTTATAGATTTATCCTCGAGGAACTTATCCAAACCTTTTTTAAACCCAGTTATACTAACTGCTGTAACCATATCCTCTGGTAATGAATTCCAGAGCTTAACTATGTGCTGAGTGAAAAAGAAAGCTAGGTCTCGAAGTCTGGGTCTCAGCTTAGGGTGAAGCCTGGACAGAGGCCCAACACTGTGACCCAGTATGGAGTTCAGGCCCAATGCTGGGGCCTTTGTCTGATACTGCAATCCAGCCCAGAAGCTGGGTCCCAATGCTTGGGCCTCAGCCTAGGCCGGAGGCTGGACCCAGGCCCAACACTGCGACCCGGCCTGAAGACTGGGTCCTAATGCTGTCGTCTCAGCCAGTACCCAGACCTAACACCAGCACCTGGTCTGGAGGACGAGTCCTGAGCCTAGGCCTCAGCCCAGGGTTGAGTGCAGGCTTGGAGTACTCCTCTTCATCTTCTTTCTTTGGCTGTTCAAGCCAGTGGATGGCACCATTTTGATAGAAAAGCAATGCCATACAATGCTGTATGTCAAACTAGTGCCATCTGCTGGGGTGAATGGGCTATAGTTAATTAACTCTGGTGTGACCCCAGAGGACAGCGTCAGTTGACTTGAAGAGCTGTAGAAAGAAGTCAAAAAGGAGCACTCTGAGGCCTCGGCTCGACCCTTGGCAGAGGCCCAGGTGTTAGGCCTCGACCTCTTGGCCAGATCCCAGTATGAGGCCTGGGTCCAGGCTGAGGCCCTGGCACTATGCCTGTGCTCCGGCCTATGCAGAGGGCCAGGTTTCAGGAAATGGTCTCCAGACTGGATTACGGTGTTGGGCCTGGGTCCGGGCTGAGGCCCCAGCATTAGGACCCAGACTCAGGACTGGGTTACGATGTCGAGCCTGGGTCCAGGCTGTGGCTAGGTCAAAATCCAGGCATCAGGCCTGGGTCTGGGCCAAGGTCCCAGCTTTGGGATCTTACAAATGGACCGGGTTGTGGCATTAGACCTTGATCTGGGCTTTGGCATAGATCAAGGCCCAGACATCAGGACCCAGCCTTTCGGCAAAGCCATCAGCCTTGAGTAGACTGAGTTCACGTAGATCTACTGTGGCCTCAGCCTACACAAGGCCGAGGCTTTAGCCTGGGACTAGACCTTGATGGTGGATCCCCTCCAGACTGGGTATCTGGGGGCCAGGGGGATTCTGGCCCGGGCATTTTTCAGTGGGGCAGGTGGCTGGGAGGCCCCAGGAGGCCTTGTTTTTGTTTTTTGGCCATTTTCTCTTTTTTTAATTATTTGATTCAATTTTTTTTTACACAAATCAAATGACTCAAACAATCCATGAACCGAAATTCATGAGGGAAAAAACTCCAAAAAATAAACTGAAAACTATTTTTTCCCCTGTACATCCCTAGATTCTTCCTCCAAGAGAGAAAAAAATCATTAGCAAAGTTCCACTGCCTACTGCCTGACACTGCTTTCCTTTCTCTGTGCGTGAGGTCAATGCAGCAGTACTGTAGCAGCAAGCAGCCAAAATTTTTTTTTCTAAAGTTGAAGAGCAAGTGAATTTTAAAGTTTTGTACAAACACTCTGTGAGAACAGAGATCAGTATACAGACTCGTTTCATAACATGTTCTCCTCAGAAGCAATGTGGAATACTCCTTACATATGCCCAGATTCCAGGATCAGTGTCACTGGATCCAGAGCAGTGATAGGCTAGAATAAAAAAAATGCTTCACTCTGATATATTGTCTTTGAGGATTCCTTGCCAACAAATCCTGCACAGTGCCCTCCAGCCTATGACAAGGCTGCAAGAACATACATGCCTAGAGGGAAGGACTTGATGACTGTTTTAGTTGCTTATTTACAATTACTTCAATGGTTCTTAGAAATGAATGGAACAAATAGGATACATTTCATTTTATTTCTTTTCGGAACCCCCATAAATGAAGCAAATGGGATCCATTGGTTTCAGATGTTACATTCATTTTAAATGAATGCAGATTCATAATGGTGAATAGTAATATCATTCATTTAAAGAATTTCTCAGGAATCTTGGCTTTCTTTTTGACAATCATCTTTCCTACAGACCACAGATACAATCAGTCTCAAAAATAGGATATTTTAGGTTTGAATGCTTCAGAATTTTCATTATAAATTGGAACGTGGCGATTTCAGAACAATTGTGCAGTCACTAGTATCAACCACAACGGACTACTGTAATGCATTATACATGAGTCTTCCTAATACCTGTTACACGTGCCGGCCGTGGCAGACCCACGGCTTGGCCCCCTTATCTCTCTCAAGTGAATCCAGTACCTGGTCCCTCGTCCCTGGTGGCGGTAGGCCGGCGGCTCCATCCTCTGGCCACCCCTGGTGCCTCCGGCTCAGCTAAAGATCCTTGTGCTCCCCGTTGGGCCTCTCCACATGGCCCGTGTAGAGACGCTGCCACTCAGTGCTGCGTCCCTCCCTAGGTGCACGCGCATGCACATCACTGTGTCTTAAGTAGGGCCCTCGGCAGGAACCAAGCTGCAGCCACGGATGATGACGTCAGCGGAGCTCCAGTACTTAAGCCCGGGCTCCACTCCCTAGGATTGCCTTTGCAACAGGTCTCCTCACTGGTCGAGTACTCGTTGCCTCCTAGAGATTCTCCTCGTCCCTGGTTCCTGATCCTCACTGACTCCTGTTCCTGATTTCCTTGTTCCTGTGTTCCAGATCCTCAACTTATCCTCGGATTGCCTCCTTGGACTGACTTCTGCTTTGCTTGACCACGCCATTGACTCTTTCCAAGCCCGGACCTCTGCCTTGCCTGACCATGCCGTTGACTCTCCAAGCCTGGACCTCTGCTTTGCCTGACCTTGCCCTTGATTCTCTCCAAGCCCTGACCTCTGCATTTACTGACTACTCTGTTGCCTTTCTCCACATCCAGACCTCTGCATTGCTCGACCACGCTCTTGACTCTCTCCTCGACCAGACCTCAGCCTTGCTTGCCACTGTTTCCAGATTGCCGCTGGCGCTGACTCCTGCTTTCCCTATGACACCTCTTCAATCTACTTCCTGGACTTGGCCTATTCTTGCTCGGGCGCTGCCTGTCTGACTTTAGTTCTATTGGGTCCCTGGTCTCCGGGACTCCGCCTCATCCAGTATAGACTTTTACTCTCCTCTGTTGCTACCTCTGGGATGACCTTGATCCTTCCATTGACGATGATATACGGTGGCCCACCTATGTCCAGCTGGCCTTGGTACCCAAAGGCTCAAACCGCGGGGAACGAGAGTTGGTATTGGTGAAGCGCCAGCCGGCCTCCGTCCATCAGTCCTCTCCGCCTGCCGATGGTGGAGACCCAAAGAATCCCTCCTACGGTTTGTGTCAACCCCATCTCGGCCCAAGGGTCCACCTATGATGCAACAATACCCGTGTTCATGCATTACAGATCTTACAAAATTCTGCCTCTCGGCCAGTGATGCGTAGTATCTCTTGGGAACGTCACGCTACTTTTTTAATCAACTTCATTGGCTTTCACTGAAGTAACAAAGTATTTATTTATTTATTTATTTATTTATTTTTAGTTTTTATATACCAATCTTCTTGCATTGGATACAAATCAAACCGGTTTACAAGGAACTTGCCAAAAAGGCGATACAAGGAACCATGAATGTAAAACGAAAAACTTAGGGTAACATAGATAGTTAATTGACCAGTTTAAAAACAATTAGAAATTACATATTGATAAAGATTACAATAAGTGAAACAATCCAATACATTGTGCAAAGGATCCATTAGGAAGTGGGCAGTAAGAAGTTAAGAAGAGGATAAGGAATAGAGGAAAGATAAGATTAAAGGGTATCTGAGGGTCTCTTCGAGGGAACAAGAGTTAGAGAAAAAGAGAGAAAAATGAGAGAGGATTAATAACAAACTAAGCCATACTAGTGGAGAGAAATGAGCAGGGAAGTGTTGAGATAAAAAAAAAAAATAGAGGGACTTTGATTAGTTAGAATGAGGGTTCTGGAAACGCAAGGTTGAATAACCATGTTTTTAGTTGTTTCTTGAAGGAGATGGGGCAAGGGTCTTGTCGGAGGTCTGGAGGGAGAGTGTTCCATTGACTGGGACCTGCGGTAGAAAAGCCCTGTTCCTTAAAGACGTTTTGGCATGAGGGATGAAGAGGGTGCCTTGGTATGCTCTTCTCATAGGTCTGGTGGAGATATTAGGGCAAACCTGGATGGAGAGATCGAGTGGGGCAAGGTTGTGTAGAGTTTTGTGCATGATGGTCAGGACTTTGTAGAGGATTCTATGTTTGATGGGAAGCCAATGAAGGTTGTAAAGGATGGGTGTGATGTGATCCCTCTTTTTTGAGTAACACATTTTTTGAGTAACAAATTACATTTAAATTGTTATCCTTAGTTTTTAAATCATTTAATATGAATGACCTGAATTATTTGACTAAACTGCTAAAACTAAACTTGAGAATTAGGCAACTTTGTTCTCAGTACAAATGTTTCTTGACTGTCCTGTCCATCAAATACAGTAATCTAGAAACCACTAGGTCATGGGCTTTTTCAGTTATAGGTCCCAATTTATGGAAACAATTGCCTGTTTCACTGCTTTCAATAAATTATTTTTGTATTTTAAGAAAACAATTTAAAGCTTTTTCAGGAAGCTTTTCTAGTATAATGATCATGTATTTTATTATAATGATTGTGTGTATTTTTAAGGGGTTGCTGTCAAGTTTTTTAAAGGTCATATGTGAATGTATTTTGAAATTATATGATCTAAATGTTGTAAATTGCCTAGAACAGTGGTCCTCATATTGGCGGGCAATAATTTATTTTTTAAATAAATAAATAGCTAGCTAGATGGTTAGGTGTGCAGATTGGAGATTACATAAGATCTATTTTTACTCACCCTGATCTCAGCAAACACCTGTTAGAACTTTTTCTAAATACAGATTTTGGGTGAACCAAGCTTTTCCTAATTTCAGCTCCTTTGCCATTTCGGATTCTATTTTGAAAGAGTAGAATGAAACATGTTACATGTACTTTCTACCATATGCAACATGTACTTTCTGTCCTGCACAGAGAGGATTGATTGACAGATTCTTTTTTAAAGTAATTGCCATTTTCCCATAAGCATTCTGAGCTGATTACTTCTTAAATTTTTAATGTTACAGCAAAAAAAGAGATAATGAAAACATTGCACAGAATTATAGTGAATTTATGAAACCCCTCGTGGGCCTTTCTCCTACTTAATTAGATGCTGATGGAGATGATGGCATGCTGCTTGAAATTTATAGTTCAAACAAAATCAAACTCCTGCCATCTATTTAAAGTTGAAAAGGCAGTAATAATAATGTACTCTCTTTTAAAGGAACTCTGAATGTGTGACTGAAGCAGTAGTAGTAGAGAACAAAGAAACAGTTAAGATACCTTCTAAGGAGTTTAGATTGCTCATATGGTATTTATAATTTAGCCAGCAATGCCAAAGCATTGCCTAGTGAGCATTAAAGTATTTGCAAATTCTATAGAATTTCTAAATACAAGAATCTTAATAAAGAAAAAAAGTAAATTAAAGAACGGAAGCATGAAGGCTGAGGTTATTGGAGACTATTTAATGAGAACTGCTTCAGAACATCTAATCATAGAATCAGATTTAATTGAAAATATATATAGTTGCTAATTATATATGGACACCGCACCAAGTCCTACTTTCAGGACCCTGCAACTGTACAACAATCTCTGAGTCCAAAAGCTCATCACATTTTATTGTATCTATTTTGCAGCGTTAATATGTCAATATTTCTACGTTAAATAGTTAAACTGTATTTATAATATTTATTTATTACTATGTTAAACTATAATATTTATTTATTACTATGTTAAATTAACATACAGTTATATTGTTCCATCTGTTCTACGGTTCTATGTAAAGCCCCTCTCTCTGTGGGGCAGTTTATCATTTTATGTAAACCGGAATGATTTGTAGTTCTTACAAGAATTTCGGTATATAAAAATTGAAAATAAATAATAAATATATTTTTTATGTGCATAGAACATTTCAATTGCCAAAACTCTCACAACTAGAACAAAATTTACTAGTTCAAGAAGGATTTAATTTGTATATATCAAACAATTTAAGCCTCTGTTTTGTGAGATTGAAGAGAAGAAAATATTGGGTAGCACATGTGAACACTGCCTTGTCCATCAAAGGCTGCTGGGTCTTGGTGCATCAGAGTTCTCACCTGTCTATTCCCCTGCGAAAATGAAAAGTGTACATTCTTTCAGTATATATGCTATATGTTTTTTGTCTTCATGCTCACTGGACCTTCCAAACTGCCTACATGACAGCTCCATGGACCCTATTCAGTACCTCACACCCATCTCCCATAGAGGTTGTAGAAACCCAGGAAAAAATGGTTTACAGTGGGCTCCGGTAGAACAATACATGTGACAGACAGAAACCTACTTCCCCAACTTTACAGCATCCAGTGCATCAACCCCCACTCCCACACAGATGTCAGACATCCAAAATTCAAAAATCCAGGAACAACTGGATAATGGCTCTGGCAGCATAAGGCCTGTGATGAAAAGGCACCCACTCTCCCCACTGTTACCCCTACATAATGCTTTTTCTGCATTAGAAAATGAAGAAACCTCAGCAATAGATAAATTGAAGTGATTTCTAAAAGTGAAGTCACCCAATGCACCCAGAAGCCCTGCAACAGAATCAAATGTCATAAAAGAAAACTGCTTCTGCTGGGAGACTTGATCATCAGAGGAACCAATTTGGGAGCACTTTTTGATGGTGACACAAGAGTTAAATGCATTCCAGGATCCTCAGCTAATAGAAATGCAAACCAGATAGTCCAAGTCATTGAAGAAAGAAAGTAGGAACTTTGATATAAGTGTTATTATCCATCTGGGGACCAATGACCTCAATAGAAATGATACCCTTGAAGTCCAAAAAGATTTCCAAAATCTAGGCAAGATGATAAGACACATTGCAAAGACTATTACCTTTTCGGAAGCATTACCTGTTCATAGAAAGGGCAATGAGAAGCTATGCCATATAAATAATTTCAATTCCTGGCTCAAAACCTGGTGTACAGAATGTGGTTTTGGACACATTGGAGGCTGGGGTTATATATAGAGCAGTAAAAGGTTATATGGTAATGATGGTCTACATTTGTCTGTAGCAGGAAGGAGGATGCTAAGTGAGACATTCAGATCAAATATTATTTATTTATGTATTTATTTTTAATTTTTATATACCGATGTTCCTGTATAGAATATATATCGCATCGGTTTACAAGGAACTGAACAGTCACCTCCAGGGCGGAAATACATTAAAACAGTCGCCTCAGGGGCAGAATACATTAACATAGGTGGAACAGGAAAACTTTTAAGGAACATTCATAAACTCGATTAAATGTAACTGGGTACCAAACTCGGAAACATATGTACAGAGGTAAGTAAATCGTCTATCACTTCATCAGGTTTTAGCTCTCAGGGAAAGCTTCGGTGAATAGCCAAGTCTTTAGCTTCTTTTTGAATGTCAGAAGGCACGGTTCTTGGTGGAGGTCCGGTGGGAGCAGGTTCCAAAGAGGGGGACCTGCAGTGGACAGAGCTCGTTTCCTCAGTGAGATTTTCGCCAGCTGGGTGTGAAGCATGTTCTGGTATGCACTTCTGATAGGTCTCTTGGAAATGTGTTGCTGTAGTTGGAAGGATAGGTTGAGGGGGGAGATGTTTAACTAAATTTTATTTTATCAGACATTTAACTAAAGTATGGGGGTGGTAGGAGATGGCCAATGAAATTGACATGTCATTCCCAAGGAATACAGGATTTGGGAGGAGGAAAAAACAAAATCAACAAATTAAGGAAGAAACATTGGAAAGCTATGACTACAAATTCATCTAGTTTGGGCAATAAAATCCCAGATTTGCAGGCCCTAATGTGGAGGCAAACTTGAACATGGTTGCTGTTATGGAGACATGGTTCATGTATTCTCATGATTGGGAAATGGCTGTACCAGGCTATGACTTGTGAAGGAAGGAAAGAGAGTACAGAAAAGAGGGAGGAGTAGCTCTTTATGTCAAAAACAATATCCAAGCAACTGAACAGCAAGGAAAGTGAGGTAGAGAAGAAGCATTATGGGCCATCCTAAAAAAGATAATGGTGCATCCATTTTTACTGGTGTGGTTTATGGGCCTCCACCTCAAATGGAAGAACTAGAAAGAGATCTGGTCTAAGACATCCAAAAGGTAGGAAAGAAGAGAGAAGTGTTGATTGTTGGAGACTTAAATATGCCAGATGTAGACTGGAGAATCCCTTCTGTGGAATCTACCAGATGGTTAGTAGTGGAATATGTAGCCCAGTCTGTAAGAGGTGGCCACAGGATTGGGGTACTTAATTATTGAGAGCAATTTTGGATTTATACTTTGAAAACTGTACACCCCACAGGTCTCAATCAAGAAATTGACTGATACTGTCTAATTTAATACAGAGACCTTTTCATCATGGTTTGTGGTTTATTGGTTTTATATACCATCATATCAGTAAAACCATCACAATGGTGTACAATATATTAAAAGTAAGAAAATACAATAATCAGTAATAACAAAATATCAAGTAAAAATAGAATATAAATAGTAGTAGAAATATAATTATAAATAGCGTAAAAAGATAAGACATAATTAAAATAATAATTAGTCATGTGCTCATGGATATCGTATTTTATAACATGCGTGCGGTGCCACACATACAAGCACAAGTTTTAAAATCGACCTCATGATGCCATCATATAGTATTTTACAGTTTTATTTTTGTTTTTATTTCTGTTTTCATTTTGATTCTGTTGATTATTGCATAGAGCAGTTTTTTGGAGAACTTCTTGTTACATTGTGATTAATAATACATTTATTTTGGTTACTTAGCAACAGTTCACTTACAAGGAGCTTGATTGATCAAGAGACTATTTTAATATGGCAGCTTTGCAACTATTTTTAAATCCAGCACCTTGACGTGGAAACCAGTGAGACCCACTGGATAAATGCTGGATAAATGCTGATATTGAGTACCGCCCACTGGCTTAGCTGTGCTTGAAATGTTGCCCCTGAATCAGAAATATCTTTCTGAAACATGGCATGTATTGGGACTAGAACTTTAACATCATGGCACTTAAACCCCTCCACATATAAGTGCTTCTTTTTCTTGCTCACTTGCGCAGCAGCATTGATTCAAATTTTGTTGGGACCTAACATTCAAGGGTTTACGGTCGTCTTTAGTCGAGCAATATCCAGCATCTAAAATTCAACTATTTTACTTGCAAACTATGGGGTCGATTTTAAAACTTGTGCACATATGCGTGGCGCCGCACACATGTTATAAAATACAATATCCATGAGCACATGTGCAACCGATTTCATAATCCGTGCGCACACGTGCGGGCAGATTCACACTCATGCGTGCAACGGGGGGATTTTGTAAACCAACACATGGCAACACCAGTAGGCTTTCCCCGGTTCCCTCCCAGTCTGCTCCAATTAAGGAGCAGACTGGGAAGAAACTTCCTTATACCCCTACCTAACCTTCCTACCTTTTCTCCTCTCCTCTCCTCTCCTCCCCAACCCAAACCCCCTACCTACCTACCTACCCTATTTTTTTTTTGTTTTCTAACCTATCTGCTCCTTTGGAGCAGAAGTAAGTAATGCGTGCCAGCTGGCACGCGCTTCCCTGGGACAGCCCAAATGGCTGCTGTTCCGGTCAGCTCCCAACTTGCCCCTCCCTGCCCAAACCACACCCCTCCTTACCCATTTTTGCTGGCCTGGCACTTCTGCACATATTGGGAGTAACGTGTGTGGCCAGGCCCTTTCAAAAATGCTCTCGGTGCACGCATGGTCCAGCCATGCACATAACCCCCGGTTTTAATGTGTGCAGGCCATCGAAAATTTGGGCAAAAATGTTTGAAAATATGTGGGCTTGATAACTATCCGTTACACTCAGAGCTTTCAGCGATGCAAAAAAGTCTGACGCTATGAAGGTCCCTAAGTAAGCAAAATAATCTGTTTGCTCTTTCAATCAAAGATTATTTGCATTAATGTTTTCAAATATATGTAAGTTGTATTAATCCCATTCATAGTGTTGGCAACATACTTGTTGGGTTTATATGTATTTTTTTGTAATTGTTATACGTCACCCCCTTGTCAGATTGTTTTTTGGTATAATTACCGTAATTGTTCCACATACTAATTTTTACACACACAATTTTTGAAAATTCACCTGTATGTATGTCATTTTATAGAATGGGTAGGGAAAGTATGTGAGTTCTTATATTGCAAATATAGATATGTACTGAAACTTATACCCATACTTTCAGGGCAGAAATACATGGTATTTTATAAACTGTGCAGCCCCTGTCATACGGTTTATAAAATATAAGCATAAACCAATGCAGGCCCATTTATACAAGCAAATGATATTCTGTGGACATTTGTGAAAATTAGACTGATAAGGCACACATCTGTTTTATCTTACATGTCATTAGTAATTTCAGACAATAAATATTATTACAAAACTAACTAATTTGCAAAAAGGAATGTAACAATTATGACCGTACCCAAATTTGACTGAGAACTTTATGATTGATAATGCCTCTAATTCTAGGATTAGTTTTAGACAATTATGCTGAAACCATCATGGTAACTGGTTTTAATTACAATAAACAAACATAACTATACCCTCAAACAGCACTGGAACTGGAAAGTATGCAGCAGTTTAAACAGCTAGTGGCATTCTTGGCTTCATTTCTGCCAGACATTAAGATTGCTGTGCATGCAAAGTACTTTTCTTGCTGATATGCCTGCTTTTTTGTGTGAAAATACTGACACTAATTTTCCAAGCAGTGAGTTCCATCTGGCCAAAAATGTCATGTTACTTATTTGTTTTACTAATTGCAGCAGAGAACAAGCTCAACTTGCATTGCAAAATAATACATATATCATTATTTTACTTGTGTTCCCATTTGCCCTTCAAGCTTTGTAAAACAAATGAAAAGCATATATTAGAAGTAGAACAATGTGAGCTTTCATAAACTTGTCAATGTTTTTTAAAATATTTCTTTAATGAAATTAAAGCAATTGTTACACGCCCTGCCCACGATCATCCCGCACCCAGGTCTGCTCACCTTCATGGTTCCACAGCAGGTCCCGGGACGACATCCCTCGTGGTAGTTGCCAGACCTGCCAGGCCCCTGCATCCCGCAGCGGCGGTCGCCGGGCCTTCCACTGCACGCCAGGCCACACGCCGAGGCTCGGCGTCCTCTACCATGTTAGCCACACCCCTACGCAAGTGCTTGCGGACCGCCTGGACTCATGTAGGGCCAAGGGCGGGTCTTAGCTCTGCGGTGCGCCCTGATTGATCCCTCGATATAAGGAAGTTCCTGTCTCTGCTTCCTTGCCTTGGCAATCGGGTTGGTTTGTTCTAAGATTGCCTCTGTGTTTGTTCCTGCTCTTGCCTGTTCCTAGTCTCGTTCCAGGATCCTTCTGTTCCAGTTCTGTTCCTGACTTGTTCCTTCATCCTAGTTCCTGCATCCTGCTTGTTCCTGTGTTTGTCTGTCTGTCTACCCATGTAGTACCCTCAGACTGTCTTTCTGGTACTGATCTCAGCTTGCTCCTGACCTGCCTGCCTGCCTGCCGCCTGCCTCAAAGACCTCAGCTTGTTCCTGACCTGCCTGCCAGCCTGCTGCCTGCCTCAAGACCTCAGCTTGTTCCTGACCTGTCTGCCTGCCTGTCGCCTGCCTCAAAGACCTCAGCTTGTTTCTGACCTGCCTGCCTGCCTGCTGCCTGACTCAAGACCTCAGCTTGTTCCTGACCTGTCTGCCTGCCTGTCGCCTGCCTCAAAGACCTCAGCTTGTTTCTGACCTGCCTGCCTGCTGCCTGACTCAAGACCTCAGCTTGTTCCTGACCTGTCTGCCTGCCTGTCGCCTACCTCAAGGCCCTCAGCTTGTTTCTGACCTGCCTGCCTGCCTGCTGCCTGCCTTTGATCTCATCTGGTACCTGACCCCTGCTTTACTGATCATTCCTCGGACTGACCTCTGGATCTTGACCTTTGCCTGCCTGACCTTGTCTCCAGATTCTGGCTCTGTTCCTCGCCTTATCATCACCAACTCTGTTCTGGTTCTCGTTGTTCCAACTAGCCTCCAGCTTCGAACCCGATCGCGCTCCCCCTGGGTCCATGGGCATTGTCCATGGTGAGACCGCACCTTGAATACTGTGTACAATTCTGGTCGCCGCATCTCAAAAAAGATATAATTGCGATGGAGAAGGTACAGAGAAGGGCTACCAAAATGATAAGGGGAATGGAACAACTCTCCTATGAGGAAAGACAGCTTGGAGAAGAGACGGCTGAGGGGGGGATATGATATAGGTGTTTAAAATCATGAGAGGTCTAGAATGGGTAGATGTGAATCGGTTATTTACTCTTTCGGATAGTAGAAAGACTAGGGGGCACTCCATGAAGTTAGCATGGGGCACATTTAAAACTAATCTGAGAAAGTTCTTTTTTACTCAATGCACAATTAGACTCTGGAATTTGTTGCCAGAGGATGTGGTTAGTGCAGTTAATATAGCTGTGTTTAAAAAAGGATTGGATAAGTTCTTGGAGGAGAAGTCCATTACCTGCTATTAAGTTCACTTAGAGAATAGCCACTGCCATTAGCAATGGTTACATGGAATAGACTTAGTTTTTGGGTACTTGCCAGGTTCTTATGGCCTGGATTGGCCACTGTTGGAAACAGGATGCTGGGCTTGATGGACCCTTGGTCTGACCCAGTATGGCATTTTCTTATGTTCTTATGTTCTTATGTTCATTCTCTCAGGAGATCCTGCAAGGCCCACCTAAGTCCAAGAGGCCCGGGTCCCTACGGGCTCCTCCCGGGGGACCTCAGACTTCCAGTGGTGAAGCTCTTCACAGCCTCTGTCTCCTCCAGTGCTCCCCTGGGGGCAGTTACCTCCTGTTCCCTTTCAGGAGATGTTCCTTCACTATCCCAGGACAAGGGTCCACCCCTGAGTGCAACAGGTTGCCAAGGCCATGGACTCGGCGGCGTCTCCCACCTCCAGGGCCCTACCAGGAATGGCCACCACAATGAAACAACATCATCAAGCTTTAGAGACGCTGGCCTCTACGGTAGAAGAACTGCACTCTCAATTACAAGATACAGCAATGGCCAACCCGGTGGGCCTCTCGGCCACTATGCTTCCCAAAGCAACTCTGGCACTTTCTGCACCCCCTAGGTATAATGAGGATCCATGCTCTGGTCATGGCTTCCTTAATCAGTACTTTATGCAGTTTGCGCTACAACCCTCATTGTTTTTGAAGGAGATCAGTAAAGTCACCTTCATTCTGTCCCATTTGGAAGGAAAGGCTCTGGCATGGGCCTCTCCCTTATGGGAACGTTATGATCCCATCCTCTCCAAGCTATCTGACTTCATTGCTCTCTTCAAGCAGACCTTGGGAGACCCAGGTTGCATGGCTATCGCTAGTCATAGCTTACTCCACCTCCATCAAGGGTCAAGAACCCTCTCCGAATACACAGTGGAGTTTCAGACCTTGGCCACAGAACTTGGATGGCAAGAAGATTGTCTGCAAGTCATCTTCCTAGATGGATTCTCCTGTGCTCTGAAAGATGAGCTCTCTGTCCGTGAGACTCCCACCTCTCTAGAAGACTTGATCTCCCTTGCCAGGAGGATTGATCATCACCTCCAGCAAGGACGCCTAGAAGTAAAGGCTCCACGCCCTCCTCCAGTACACCCCACAAGTACACCCTGCACTCCAGTGAAGACTCCTGCACCAACACCTTCTTCCATGGTAGAACCTATGGAAGTGAATCGTGGGCGATTGTCTCCAACCGAAAATCTACATCGGCGAAAGGAGGGGCTCTGCCTTTACTGTGGCACTTCTGGACACTGCTGCAGTTTTGCCCCGTCCATCTGGGAAACTAGAATGCCTGATCCCGCCTCAGCGGGGGTCCCGAGCTTGGGCGCAACTGTTTCTGGCCCTCTTGCTTTCTGTATCCCTGGGCATCAAGGCCCACACCTTTGCGCCCACTGCTCTCATCGATACCAGAGTGAGCAGTAGCTTCATTACGGACGACATCGTCAAACTCTTGAAAATACCTCTCCAACCCCTAGAGGTGAGTCTTCGTATTGCCTCCATCCAGGGGAAACATCTTTCAGGTCTGATTACTCACCAGACAGTGGCTATCCGTCTCACTTTAGGGACCCTCCATGAGGAAGACATCTTTCTATGTCCTAAATGCTCAACTCATCTGGTAATCCTAGGGCTACCCTGGCTCCAGGTCCATGAATCCCAGTTCGATTAGCAGTCCCTGCAGTTGGTACAGTGGGGCCCAAAATGCCAAAAGACTTGCCTGCACCCAGTATCCCCCGAGATACCCGTCTTGAAATCAGTTACCCTTCCAGGTTTACCTCCGCAGTATTCTGACATCAGCGATGTGTTCTCTAAGCAGAAAGCGAATACCCTGCCTCCATTATGTAAGTTCAACTGTCCTATTTAACTTCTGCCAGGCACTAGGGCTCCCAAAGGCAGAACCTATCCATTGTCCCAGCCTGAGACTCAGGCTATGTCGGAGTATATTAAAGAGAATCTAGAGAAAGGCTTTATCCGTCCATCTGATTCCCCCGCAGGAGCGGGGTTCTTCTTCGTGAAGAAAAAGGATGGTGGACTACATCCCTGTATTGATTACAGGGGTCTCAATGCGATAACTTGTAAGGATCGATACCCACTACCTCTCATTAGCGAACTGTTCGATCGCCTTGAAGGGACACAAATTTTTTGTAAACTGGACATTTGGAAGACGGCGTTTAATACCAGAGATGGCCACTACGAATACGTGGTAATACCTTTTGGGATATGTAACACTCCAGCTGTCTTTCAACGCTTCCTGAATTAAATCTTCTGAGATCTCCTGTACAACTTCGTAGATGTATACCTCGACGACATTCTGATCTTCTCTAAGGACATAGAATCCCACCGTGAACACGTCCGCATCATCCTCCAATGTCTGAGAGAGAATCATTTGTACACAAAACTGGAAAAATGTCTGTTTGAACGGAATCGCTTACCTTTTCTGGGATATATCATCTCTGATCGTTGATTCTCAATGGACCCGTAAAAACTTCAGGGAATCCACGACTGGCCTCAGCCAGTAGGCCTTCGAGCATTGCAACACTTTCTAGGCTTCACCAATTATTACAGAAGCTTCATTGAGAATTACTCTTCCATAGTCGCCCCTCTCACTGCTATGACTAGAAAAGGGGCCAACAACCGAGTTTGGATGCCTAAAGCAATTGCTCCCTTCCAGAGGATTAAAGAAACCTTCAGCACCGGTCCCTGTCTCTTTCATCCGGATCCCAAACGTCTATTTGTTGTGGAGGTCAACGCCTCAGCAATCGGCACCAGAGCCGTTCTGAGTCAACACTCTCCCAAGGGCAAGCTATTCCCGTGCTTGTTTTACTCATACGTTTTCCCCCATGGAACAATGTCACACTGTTGGTGACTGCAAACTCCTTGTGGTCAAACTAGTGCTTCAAGAGTGGCACCCCTGGTTGGAAGGGGCACAATATACATTTTCAATCTTCACTGACCACAAGAACCTCGAACATCTCAAAGAGATTCAACTTTTGAACCCCTGTCAGGCCCGGTGGGCCTTATTCTTCGAGAGGTTTGACTTTAACCTTTGCTTTCATCCTGGTTCCAAGAACTTGCACGCTGATGCGCTGTCTAGATCATTCGAACCTCAGGACGTCCCGGAAGTTCCTAGCTTCATTATCGACCCTGCTTGTATTTCCCTTGCTGCAACTACCACAGTCCCTGTTGGAAAGTCCGTCGTTCCTTGCCGACTATGTGAGCAAGTCTTAAAGTGGGCCCACGCCTACAAACTGGCAGGCCACCCTCGTCGTGCCAGGACCCTGGAAATGCTTCGAAGGCACTATTGGTGGCCTACTATGGTGCAAGATTCACAAAACAATGTGGACTCATGTCCCACTTGCACCCAGCAAAAACCACCAACAGGGAAGCCTTAGGGCTTGCTTCAGCCTCTCCCAGCACCTACCGAGCTATGGTCCAGCATTTTGACAGACTTTATTACTGATCTACCTCCTTCCCAGAATAACACGGTGATTTGGTTCGTCATCAACCGTTTCTTGAAAATGGGTCACTTTATCTCCTTGCCAGGCCTTCCTTCAGCCCCGGAACTGGCAAGGCTCTTCCTGAAGAACATTTTTCGCCTCCACGTACTCCCCAAGGAGATTGTGTCCGATCGGGGACTACAGTTTGCTGCCAAGTATTGACGTTCCTTGTTTCTAAAGTTTAATATTTCCCTGAGTTATGTCGGCCTATCATCCCCAGGCCAATGGGCAGGTCGAAAGGACCAATCAGACCTTGAAGACATTCCTACACTCCTATGTAAATGATCAGCAAGGTAATTGGTCGGATCTTTTTCCCTGGGCTGAGCTGTCGCACAATACTCATGTCGCAGCAGCCACCGACATATCCCCATTTGCAGTAGTCTTCGGACGGCAGCCCTGACTGCCTCTTCCTGTTCCTCTGACGGTTCCGTCTCCAGCGGCTCAATCCATGGCTCAAACAATTCGCCAAGTGTGGACTCAGGTAAAGGAGCGACTTTCGCAAGCTGCTGAACGCACCAAGTGCACTTCTGATCTTCATAGACGATCCGCTCCACTCTTTCAACCTGGCCAGAAAGTGTGGCTGAGTGCTCGACACATTTGACTTTCCACTCACCGTCTGGCTCCGAAATACATAAGACCATTTCCTGTGATCCGAAGAGTGGAAGCTGTCTCATATCAACTCCAGCTACCTCATTCATTGGGTATCCACAACACGTTTCACGTGTCCCTGTTGAAGCCGTTGGTCCTCTCCTGGCCCTCACGCAAAGACCCTCCTGCTCCGCGTATCTCTGCAGAACCTGACACTTCTCTCCAGGTAAGAGAGGTCCTCGACATCCAGTGACGCTGAGGCAAGTGGGAATATCTTTTTGTCTGGTAGGGCTATGGGGCTGAGGAGAATTCATGGGAAACCTCCCAAAACATCCTTGATAAGGATCTCCCGAGGACCTTCCATAGAATGTACCCTGAGAAACCACAGCCGTGTAGGGGGAGGCCTAGAAGGGGGGGGGGGGGGTTCTGTTTCGTGCCCTGCCCGCGGCCGTCCCGTGCACGGGTCTGCTCACCTTCATGGTTCCACAGCAGGTCCCGGGATGACCTCCCTCGTGGTAGTTGCCAGCCCTGCTAGGCTCTGGTGTCCTGTGGTGGCGGTCACCGGGCCTTCCACTGTGCACCAGGACTCACGCCAAGACTCAGTGTCCTCTGCCATGTTAGCCATGCCCCTATGCATGCGCGGACCGCCCGGACTCACGTAGGGCCAAGAGCGTGTCTTAGCTCCGCGGCGCGCCCTGATTGTTCCCTCGATATAAGGAAGTTCCTGTCTATGTTTCCTTGTCTTGGCAATCGGGTCGCTTTGTTCTAAGATTGCCTTTCCATTTGTTCCTGCTCTTGCCTGTTCCAAGTCTTGTTCCAGGATCCTTCTGTTCCAGTTCTGTTCCTGCATCCTAGTTCCTGCGTCCTGCTTGTTCATGTGTTTGTCTGTCTGTCTACCCAGGTAGTACCCTCGGACTGTATTTTTGGTACTGACCTCAGCTTGCTCATGACCTGCTTGCCTGCCTGCCGCCTGCCTCAAAGACCTCAGCTTGTTCCTGACCTGCCTGCCTGCCTGCTGCCTGCCTCAAGACCTCAGCCTGCCTTTGACCTCATCTGACATCCAGTACCTGACCTCTGCTTTACTGGCCATTCCTCGGACTGACCTCTGGATCTTGACCTTTGCCTGCCTGTCCTTGTCTCCAGATTCTGGTTGTGTTCTGGTTCCCCTTGTTCCAACCAGCCTCCAGCTTCAAACCCGATTGCACTCCCCCTGTGTCCGTGGGCACACTGGACTTTCATTCTCTCAGGAGACCCTGCGAGGCCCACCTAAGTCCAAGCGGCCCGGGTCCTTATGGGCTCCTCCCTGGGGGACCTCGGGCTTCCAATGGTGAAGCTCTTCACAGTCTCTGTCTCCTCCAGTGTTCTGCCCCCTGGGGGCAATTACCTCCTGTTCCCTTTCAGAGACATTCCTTCACTGTCCCAGGACAAGGGTTCACCCCCGAGCGCAACAGCAATATTGTATGCACAACAGTCAAGTAGGAACATGGTCATTATTTTAAGTGCAATTTTTCTCAATTTGCAACAAAGTGCTCATGCAATTTACTAATTTCTCAACAAAATATTTCACTGTACATACGTAGTGCATATTGGGATAGATTTTAAAAGGTGCATGCGGGCGTACATGCGTGCGTGCTACCCGGCATGCACACATGTACGCCCAATTTTATAATTTGCAGGCTCGCGCAAATTTTAAAATTAGGGGTCGGCGCACAAGGGGGTGCACAATTGTGCACCTTGCTCGTGCCGAGCCATGCTGTCTTCCCCCGTTCCCTCTAGCCTGACCTTCCCACCCTGTCCCTTAACCTTTCCCCCTCTGACCCTACTCTAACCCCCCCCGACCTTTGTTTAACTTTTGCGCCTGCCTCTGGGCAGGCACAAGTTGCATGTGACGGCAGCCTGCCGGCACGCGATCCTCCAACACAGCGGCAAATGGACACTATGTCGGAGGCCTCTGGCCCCACCCTCTGACTGCCCCGCCCATGCCCTGCCCCCGGACCGCCCCTTTTTGCAAGCCTCGGGACTTGCATCCCGGAGCTTTATGCGTGTTGCCGGGCGTTTTTAAAATAGGCCCGGCGCGTGTAACCCTCCTATGCACGTAAATCCCGTGGATTTACACGCCTAGGGATTTTAAAATCCGGCCCATAATTTTGCATAGAAATTTTTATGATATTAAGGGATATATGTGCTAAAGTACAATCATTTTGCTAAATTACTACAGTTGACTTAACAAAAAAACTGTGTAATCTCCCCAACTGCCTCAGAAGCGTTTTGTCAGGTGTAAGTACACCTTGAGGATGTGTAGTTACATTTTTGTGTTCCCATCAGGTTAATGGAAATTGTGTTGCTTAACATGATTTGTATTAACCCTATTTGAATATTAATACATTTAATAGCATTGGGGATGTGCATTTCTTTAAAATGAAAGTGGAAAACATAATGAATAAGGCTAATTTGTTTCATTTGGATGGGCCCTGAACAAAATTTGGGGCCCCCCCAAATGAAATTAACCTTATTCATGTGTTATGTATTAAAAAAATGCATTGGGCCTAGGTCTAGGCCTGAAGCCAGGGCCTTGTGTATGTCATAGGCCGAGTCCCAAAGCAGCATATGCCAGAGGCGAGGCCCTGGTTTTGGGCCTAGGCCAAGTTACCAGCATCACGCTTAGGCACAGGCCGAGACCCAAAGCAAGTCTGGTCCTGATGCCTGGGCTTCGGCCCAGCCTCAGAGTCCCGGCCTTGAGCTCCTCTTTACATGTCCTTTTCTTTCTTCACTCTGAAGCAGGGATGTGAATCGTGTGCCCGATCATCTTAACGATCGAAATCGTCTGGCAGGGAACACCCCGGACCTAGCAGGCAGCGGTGAGCTGCCAGGGAACCCGAGAGACCTGGTGCCCCTAAGGTCAGATCCGGCTTCGCTCTCCTGGGTGGAATTATTCAAGGGGATTCATGCCTTTGTCACAATGCAGTCGGCTCCCCGAACGGGTCCATACGTACCGAATGACCCGGCCCCTGGACCCTCAAGGCCTAGGCACGGCCACTCGCCACCCGGAAGCCCCACTTATGAAGACTCAGATTACTCTGAGGAAGAAGGCGAGCTCCCCGAGGAGGGAGGACTTCCCTCGGGGATGGAATCATATCGGACCATGAGGCGTTTCTTTCTGAAAGAGGATCTCCCAGGCCTGATCTCACAATGCCTGCCGGAACTGGCTCTCCCGGGCCATGACACCCCAGAGGAACCTAGAATGAACCTCCTGCTAGAGGGCCTGCGCCAAACGACTCACCATTTTCCCCTCCTACGAGCAGCACAGCAGCTCATCGATCTGGAATGGAATGGGCCGGAGGCCTCATTCAAAGGGGGTCGGGCCTTGGCTGGCATGTACCCCTTAGACCCGGCAACCAAGGAGATGCTGGCGTGCCCCCAGGTAGATGCCATAGTTAGCGCAATTGTGAAACGCACCACCATTCCGGTGGAAGGGGGGAAGGCCCTCAAGGAAACACATGACCGGCGCATGGACACCATTCCAAAACACGCCTTTGAGGTGGCAGCCATGTCCCTACAAATTGCGACCTGCTGCACCGTGGTGACGCGTTCCTGTTTATCACAGGCTAGGAACAACACCCCAGGAGAAGAGATGGAATCAGCTTTCTCGTTCCTCACTGACGCAGCCTCCGACCTAGTCCATATGGCAGCCAAGGGAGTGTCATCCTCAATGGCAGCCAAGAGACAGCTTTGGCTACGTAATTGGTCAGCCGACTCCTCCTCCAAGACACATCTCTTGAGAATGCCCTTTAAGGGATCCCTCCTGTTCGGCAGCGACCTCGAGAAACTGGCCAATAAATGGGGCGCCTCTCCATTACCCCGTCTATCAGAAGACAGGTCAAGGAGGAGCCAGCGCCCTTTTCCTAGACCATCCAGAGGTAGAAACTCTCAGTGCTTCAACCCTTACAGGACTCGCTACCAAGCACCTCGTTCGCAGGCCAGGAACCAGTCCTTTCGGACTAAGCCCAACAAGAGGGGAACCGGCTCGGGTTCAGGTCCCAGCCGTACTCCACAATGACAATCAGCCGACCCATCCGGGGGTAACAGCCATAGGGGGCAGGCTAACCCTCTTCTACCGCAGGTGGGTTGAGATTACCTCGGACCAGTGGATCCTCGCCATCATCCGAGAAGGGTATTACCTGGACTTTCTTCAGCTCCCGCTGGACAAGTTTGTGGAATCTCCTTGTTCACCCCTCAAGAGGACGGCACTAGAAGTTACCTTGCGGAGGCTCCTGTCCCTAAAAGCCATAATCCCAGTGCCTGCAGGGGAGATACATTCTAGGCATTATTCCATTTATTTCATAGTGCCCAAGAAGGAGGGCACTTTCAGGCCCGTCCTGAACCTCGTCAGTCAACCGGCACCTACGGGTCCCCAGCTTTCGCATGGAAACTCTGCGGTCTGTCAAAAATTCAGTACAGCCAGGGGAGTTTCTCACATCCCTAGATCTGTCGGACGCCTACTTGCATATCCCAATCCATCGGGATCACCAGCGCTATTTACGCTTCAAAGTCCTGAACCAACACTTCCAGTTCCGAGCTTTACCCTTCGGGTTAGCCACCGCGCCATGGACCTTTACCAAGGTCATAGTAGTAGTGGCGGCATCACTTAGGAAGGAAGGAATCCTCATCCATCCCTACCTGGACGATTGGCTGATCAGGGCAAAGTCACCGGAGGAGAGCCACCAGGCAACCAACAGAGTTATAGCTCTTCTGGAGAGCCTAGGATGGGTAGTAAACTTGAACAAGAGTTCCCTACAGCCTTCTCAGTCGCTGGAATACCTAGGAGTCCGATTTGACACCCAGGAAGACAAGGTCAGTCTGACCTCCAAGACGAGATCAAAGCTCCAGAATCGTCTGCTGGCCCTGCTGAGCACCACCCGGCCCACAGCTTGGGATTACCTACAGGTCCTCGGCCTTATGGCATCCACTCTGGAGGTGATACCATGGGCGCGGGCTCATATGAGACCATTACAATGCGCCGTCCTATCTCGGTGGAGCCCACGATCACAGCACTACACCGTACACCTACCTCTACCAGCCAGAGTGCGGAATCAGCTACGGTGGTGGTTGCAGCCCGGCCACATGAGCCGGGGGTCAAGAATGTCCTCCCCAACCTGGACCCTGCTCACGACAGATGCCAGCTAGAACGGATGGGGAGCACACTGCGAAGAACTCACCGCCCAAGGGCGGTGGAACAGAGTAGAGTCGGGGTGGAACATAAACCAACTAGAGGCATGGGCAGCCAGGCTAGCATGCCTGCAATTTGCCCACAGACTTCGAAACAGAGCGGTCAGAGTGATGTCGGACAACGCCACCACAGTGGCATACATCAACCGACAGGGCGGAACCAGAAGCCGACAGGTATCCCTAGAAATAGCCCCCCTGATGGCTTGGGCAGAAGCAAATCTCCAGGACATCTCCGCCGTCCACATTGCCGGGAAGGACAATGCCACGGCAGACTTCCTCAGCAGAGAAAGCCTAAACCCGGGGGAATGGCAGCTGTCACCCACGGCCTTCCAGATGATTGTGGGGGACCCTGGGCATGGACCTACTAGCGGCCAGATCCAACGCTCAAGTACCCAGATACTTCAGTCGCAGACGAGATCCTCTATCCCACGGGATCGATGCCCTGGTGCAGCCATGGCCTCCGGGGATCCTGCTATATGCCTTTCCTCCATGGCCCCTGTTGGGTGCCATTATACACAAGATTCAGCGGCACAGAGGCCTAGTTCTTCTGGTGGCCCCGGACTGGCCAAGAAGATCCTGGTACGCAGACATGAGAAGACTACTGGCAGGGGATCCTCTACCCCTGCCCCCTCACAAGGACCTGCTACGACAGGGTCCCATTCTCCACGAGAATCCAGCTCAATTCTCTCTTACGGTCTGGCCATTGAGAGGGCTAGACTGAAGAAAAGGGGATACTGGGGGCCGGTGATAGACACACTCCTCCGAGCATGCAAGTTCTCCACATCGCTAACTTATATAAGGATCTGGAGAGTATTTGAAGCCTGGTGCGAAGCTCGCAGCACCAATCCGCATGCCGCTAAAATCCCCATCATTCTGGATTTTCTGCAAGATGGACTTCAGAAGGGTCTGTCCCTCAATTCCATCAAGGTTCAGGTGGCAGCGCTATCCTGCTACGGTCCCCGGAGTAACAGCAACAGTATTGCCACACACCCAGACGTTTCACGTTTCCTGAAAGGAGTCAAACACATTCGCCCACCACTGAAGTGGCCAGTGCCCTTGTGGAACCTAGTTTTGGAATTCCTGGTGGGACCTGCCTTCAGACCCCTTCGAGGCCTGTCCCTCCATTTGTTGACCTTGAAGATGGTATTCCTGCTGGCAGTATGCTCAGCACGCCGCATTTCAGAGCTACAGGCGCTGTCCTGCCGTGATCCGTTTCTCCGAATCACTCCAGAGGCTATCCATCTTCGCACGGTTCCTTCCTTCTTACCCAAAGTAGTCTCACACTTCCACCTCAACCAAACCATATCCTTGCCAACCACGGAAGGTTTGAAGAAGTCGGAAGAAGGTCGAATACTGCGCCATCTCGACATCGGCAGGCTACTGTCCAGATACCTGGAAATGTCAGAGAAAGTACGGAAGACGGACCACCTGTTCGTCCTTCACAGCGGGAAGAAGCAAGGGGAAGCGGCCTCACGGGCAACCATCGCCCGCTGGATCAAAGAAGTTATTAAGGCAGCCTACGTAGAGGCGGGAAAACCACCACCTCTATGGGTCAAGGCTCACTCAACCAGAGCGCAAGCAGCCTCTTGGGCAGAAACGGATGCTGTCGCCTGCAGAGATATGTAAAGTGGCAACGTGGTCCTCCCTCCATACCTTCTCCAGGTTCTACCGTCTGGACGTCCAGGCCAGGGAGGACACAGCATTTGCGAGGGCAATCCTGAACGGACCTCGGGCAGCCTCCCGCCCAGTCTGGGAGTAGCTTTTGTACATCCCACTTGTTTTGAGTCCATCTGCTACACGCTAGGAAATGTAGAGATTACTTACCTGATAATCTCGTTTTCCTTAGTGTATGCAGATGGACTCAGCATCCCGCCCGGCTGCCGGCATACATGGGGATTCACCGACTCACGGTAAGCCATCTTTCTTATAATAGGCCGTCCATCCTGTCGGGTGTCGACACCTTCTGGTTGAGAATACTGGCGGTCTCCAGCTACTATCAATCGGTCAGGGTAATCCTGTTCATTTAATCGATCAGTCAGCTACACATATATCCATACAGCTTTTGCAAGGAAGATTACTGAATTGCTGCACTTCCTGCGGAGGTATATGTACCCGTGCTGACGTCAGATCCGTCTCCAACTGCTAGCACGAGCACACTATACCCACTTGTTTTGAGTCCATCTGCATACACTAAGGAGAACGAGATTATCAGGTAAGTAATCTCTACATTTTAGAAGATAAAGTATCAGACTGATATTTTTCCAAAGACAATCGATAAATTGAAGCAGTTTCCCACGAAGGATATTTAAACCATTTATGTTAATTTTTCCTTAACTGTTGACGAGACAATATTAATGCCTGGGTATTCCAAGGTTGAATACTTTTTCTTGTTAGATGCAGAGTCAGAAAAACACCTCAAAGGAGCTATGGCATTCAAAGAAGAGTTCAAGTATGAAACCCATTCATCAAAAAAATTGTTTATATCACTATTCTCTAAGAGTTCTGGAATTGCATAAGAACATAAGAACATAAGAAAATGCCACACTGGGTCAGACCAAGGGTCCATCAAGCCCAGCATCCTGTTTCCAACAGTGGCCAATCCAGGCCATAAGAACCTGGCAAGTACCCAAAAACTAAGTCTATTCCATGTTACCATTGCTAATGGCAGTGGCTATTCTCTAAGTGAACTTAACAGCAGGTAATGGACTTCTCCTCCAAGAACTTACCCAATCCTTTTTTAAACACAGCTATACTAACTGCACTAACCACATCCTCTGGCAACAAATTCCAGAGTTTAATTGTGCGTTGAGTAAAAAAGAACTTTCTCCGATTTGTTTTAAATTTGCCCCATGCTAACTTCATGGAGTGCCCCCTAGTCTTTCTACTATCCGAAAGAGTAAATAACCGATTCACATCTACCCGTTCTAGACCTCTCATGATTTTAAACACCTCTATCATATCCTCCCTCAGTCATCTCTTCTCCAAACTGAAATGTCCTAACCTCTGTAGTCTTTCCTCATAGGGGAGTTGTTCCATTCCCCTTATCATTTTGGTAGCCCTTCTCTGTACCTTCTCCATCGCAATTATATCTTTTTTGAGATGCGGCGACCAGAATTGTACACAGTATTCAAGGTGCGGTCTCACCATGGAGCGATACAGAGGCATTATGACATTTTCCGTTTTATTCACCATTCCCTTTCTAATAATTCCCAACATTCTGTTTGCTTTTTTGACTGCCGCAGCACACTGTACCGATGATTTCAATGTGTTATCCACTATGACACCTAGATCTCTTTCTTGGGTTGTAGCACCTAATATGGAACCCAACATTGTGTAATTATAGCATGGGTTATTTTTCCCTATATGCATCACCTTGCACTTATCCACATTAAATTTCATCTGCCATTTGGATGCCCAATTTTCCAGTCTCATAAGGTCTTCCTGCAATTTATCACAATCTGCAACAAGAGTATCTTTGAGTATCTTTGAGTTTACTGATGTCGACAAAAGATCTCTTCACATACCCTTCTCCCTTAATCAGCAAAGAAGGAAATAAAGCAAGTAAATTCCATATCAGCCACAACAAACCCATCACAGGGGAGAAGTGCCTTCAACCTTTGAATGCACCCAAAATTCCACAAGAACCACAGGCACAGAGCTTGAAATAGAATTAATTGTGGCCACGGCTTTATTGACTTAGCAAACAAACAATAAACATCCTAAGTACCTGAGCTGCCATTTGGAACAATTACTAGGAATATGTCTCTAAACTACCTCCTGACTCACCTCAGAGTCATCAGAGACATCAGAGTCATGATCCTTCTGAGAGGCAGTAATACAGGAAGCAACCCACCACTTGCAAGCAAGGCTGCCAGCCCTCTGTGTCCTGATGGGGATGATGGGTCTGTTGCCACACCAGGATTATTTTGACCCAGATAACAGACAGACCCTTGGCTATGCCTATACGGTCACAATTCTGGTATCACATTCCTACTCCCAGAGCAAAATCTTCCCCGGCTCGGGTATTCCCACCAAAGAAACCAGGCAGCCTGTGACCTGCTTGCCCATGATCTCCCACTTCACCCCCCATCAAAGCTGTAGTCACCACTTGTTCATCCCTCAAACTATAATCTTTTGAATGGCCTGTATTTAGTAAATGATCCTGTATCATGACTGACAATTAAGTACATTCTTGCAAAAGAGCTCAGCACACTCAACAATAGCCAGTCATGCTTAACAAGTAATCTGCCATGATAAGCAGTGAAATTGCCAACCTGTTTATAAAGCTTGGAAACCCAACATTCCTATAGAGAGTACATTGGAACAAGATAAGTGATATTAATTTCTGATCTTATCAATTAGCTATCAGCTGGGAGGAACCTTCAGGTTATTACCTTCCAAGAAAATGACCAATATCTCAGAAGGGACTGATCTGACCAACAACTGATGCAGGAGAAGAGTGAGCTGATCCTGTCACAGTTCTCTTGTGCTTTCTTCCCTTATGGCAAAGCAAGTTATTTAAACATGTCAAGAAAAGTTTCACCTATAGAAGATATAAAAGAGGGCAAATGGTATGGAAATACTTGCACAACAACTACAAAGTGCTCAAATCAATCCTGCATACAAAATGTCAAAAACCAAACAAAAGGATTGAGTGAATCCAAATATAATTCAGCTGTAATCCAACCAGTTATCAAATTTAGAGGATGATATATATTCAAATATATTAAAACCGCATCAGCAAGCCTGTCAGCGTGCTTTAGAGTAAATTAAAGCTGCCTGGACCTTTCAATCATTTGCAGTTATAGGAAAACACAACAGTGTTTCAAGAAAATTTTAACCAAAAAGGTATTTTGAAATCAGTTGTCTGTCTGTACCCAAAAAGAATTTTCTTGTAGTGGACCCGACAAAGGCCGGTGTTTCGCAACCAAAAGTTGCTTCTTCAGGAGTCACTACAAGGAATAGTATATGCCCAAATGTGTTGCAACAATTTCTCTAAAATTATAAACAAATAAGCTGTCAGACTGAAGTAAAAGAAACCAAACAACTTAGGGGCGGATTTTAAAAGGCCTGCGCGCGTAAATCCTTCCGGATTTATGCACGAAGGGCCCTCGCGTGCCTGTGCGCCTATTTTGCATAGGCCGCCGGCGCGCGTAAAGCCCCAGGACGCGCGTAAGTCCCGGGGCTTTGGAAAAGGGGCGGGGAGGGGGCGTGTCGGGGGCGTTCCCAAAACGAGGCGGCATTTCGGGGGTGGGCCTGGGGGCGTGGCGCCGGCCCGGGAGTGTGGTTGAGGCCTCCAGACCAGCCCCCGGGACCGGAACACGGAGCGGGGCTGCCGGCCGGCGCGCGCAAAGTTACGCCTTTGCCGACAAAGGTAGGGGGGGGTTTAGATAGGGCCGGGGGGGGGTGGGTTAGGGGGGGGAAGGGAGGGGAAGGTGGGGGGAGGGCGAAGGAAAGTTCCCTCTGAGGCATCTCCGAAATCGGAGCGGCCTCGGAGGGAACAGGCAGAGCGCGCTGGGCTCGGTGCGCGCAGGTTGCACAAATGTGCACACCCTTGTGCGCGCCGACCCCGGATTTTATAAGATACGCACGGCTACGCGCGTATCTTATAAAATCCAGCGTACTTTTGTTCACGCCTGGTGTGCGAACAAAAGTATGCGATCGCGTATTTTTTTAAGATCTACCCCTTAGCTTGTATAAGGTGGAACAGCAAACCTCTTCTGTAGGACACATGGTCTCAGAAAAATTCACAAAGTCAAGGACAGAGACTGCAAGAATACAAAATGGAAACTTAAATAGCCTGCTCTTTAGACAATGTAATGACCTCATCCAAGGTGTATCGTCCATCAGCATCGAACTACGTTAATATCACTGTAATGCAGTGCTATAACAGAAGGACCTTTAAAAAATCGAAGGACATGTTACAAAAAAACATTCGGGCGGATTTTAAAAGCCCTGCTCGCGTAAATCCGCCTGGATTTACGCGAGCAGGGCCTTGCGCGCTGGCGTGCCTATTTTCCATAGTCCGCCAGCGCACGCAGAGCCCCGGGACGCGCGTAGGTCCCAGGGTTTTTCGAAGGAGGTGTGTCGGGCGTGTCAGGGGGCAGGACCGGATGCCGCGGCATTTCGGGGGCGGGGTGCAGCGTTTCAGGGGCGGGACCGGGGGGGTGGCGCCGGCCCGGGGGCGTGGTCCAGGCCTCCAGACCAGCCCCCGGGTCAGAAGATGGACTATTTTTTAGCTCCACCAGCAAAAATGTATTAGTTACATTGTTCTAGGCTGAGAACATTTTCAGTTGCTGGACCAAAGCTCTGGAGGAATGATCTACTAGTCCAGTTAAGATTAGAAACAAATCTGATGAGGTTCCAACTGTGTAAGAGAAATTGTGTATCAACCTGTACTTACTTGTTTTTTTTTCTTTAGAACTACGGCTAAAGGTGATGGAATCATATGGGGTAAATGTAATCACTGGAAAGTTTCAGCTCAGTGGACAACTTATCCAATATAAACTTGGCAAAATGAAAAGCAGAGTAAGCATTTTTGCAATGAGCCAATGCTATAGGGCGTGAGAATGGTATTTTAAAACCATCCCTG
The DNA here is from genome assembly GCF_901001135.1 of Rhinatrema bivittatum. NCBI lineage: Eukaryota > Metazoa > Chordata > Amphibia > Gymnophiona > Rhinatrematidae > Rhinatrema > Rhinatrema bivittatum. The sequence goes on along the minus strand of NC_042615.1, from coordinate 76,693,086 downwards.
AAGCAGCTTTTCTGTTGGTGTATAATACAAGACTGTTCTCTATCTCCTTCTACAGGGGCTCATGCATAATTATTTATTCTTTCTACTTAAGGTTCCTTGTAGCTGGATGATTGGCTGCACAGGTCACACAGATATGTGCTTTTAATTACAGTCATTTGAGGAGCATCTTCCCTAACACCAACATACCTCATGTACAGCAACTACTGTTCTTGATTGTTTTTTAATGTGGTGCTGCTCTGAAAAGGGGTGGCTATGCACCTGCAAGTTGACAGCCTTCCACTGCTGATACTGAGTGTTGCTTTCCAGAACACACTTGTTCAGGAGTTGCATTTTCTGGACCTGCTACTTTCTCTGATGGTTGTGAGGTAGATCAGGATGAGGGCCCTGGTTCTACATGAGAGTCTCTTCCTACTGAACAGTCATAAAAATACTAGGGGGACCTTGTATCTGCAAACCTGAATTGACATTGTCCATTTGGTAAGCCTGGAATGAAAAAATCTGCACATAGATTGTCCATGGTTCAGCAGTCTGCAGACTTCCTAAGAATCAGCTCTGGGTGTGTGAGCTCTAAGAAAGCATTTTACCTGTAGAGATAACAGAATACCCAGCTGCAAAAGCTCAAATTAGCCAACTGGTTCAGGCAACCTCATGTGGCTTTCACATGTGTGCCTGTAAGGGGGTGGAGAAAACTGCTTGGGAGCAGAAGGGAAAGCTAGCTGAATTCCCACTACTGGATGCCACCCACTGGTGACTAGGACAGAGTTTTACCTCTACCTCTGCCAGACTGTACCTTCATCATGCGTACATTCTTGCCTTCTTAACAGTTGAACAGCCCACTCTTGCTAGTCTCTCTCCCCAGCCTACCTAGAACAGAGGCACAGGTCACAGCCCTACTTCCACTCCAAGTGCCCCTAGTCCTACTCTGCTAATCTATTTTACCAGAGGGTGCAAGGAACATATGGGAAAATTAAGCAAAACTGAATACATCTCTCTGACTGAGAATGGTGGCATTAAATAACATTATTTATTTTATAAATGTCATTATTTATTTTAAAAATGTTTCACTCTACAAAGCTCAAGGTGGGGCACATAAAACAGTCTTATAACTATAGCAAACCACAATACAACTGAACATGGAGACATTAAAAAATAAACCAAACCAAAATGAAGCAAGTTTCAAAATACAACAAAACTGTAAGCAAAAAATACCAAAGAAAAAACATAGGCATGGTAAATCTATCTATTTATTTATTTGTTTATTTATTTATTTAGAGTTTTTATATACCGGCATTCATGATACAATCACATCATGCTGGTTTACAAATAACGGGTGTGTGTGTGTGTGTAATAACTTTGAACAAGTGAAGAGGATCAATGCAGTTACAATAAAACAAGGCTGTTCAACTGGGGGAAGAAGAAACAAAGCTATAGTAACTTAACAGACAGAGGTATAATTATTTACAGTATTCAGAAGTGATGCCGAGAATCAGTTAGGGTCTGGAAAGGCTTGTTTAAACAACCAAGTTTTAAGCCTTTTTCTAAATGTTAGAAGGCATGGTTCTTGTCTCAGATCGGGGGGAATGGAATTCCATATCGCAGGTCCCACTGTAGAGAAAGCCTGGTCTCTAAATGCTCGATAATGTGTGGATTTGGTTTGTGGTACATGTAGTGATCCTCTGTAAGCTTCTCTAATGGGTCTGGATGAGGTAATTTGTCTGAGCGGGATTTGTAGGTTAAGTGGAGCATGATGATGAATGGCTTTATAGATAATGGTGATGGACATGAATGATTCTGAATTGTATTGGCAGCCAGTGTAAGGTTTTGAGAATGGGAGTGATGTGGTCTCTTCTCCTGGTGTTGGTCAGTATTCTGGTTGCTGCATTTTGGAGCATCTGGAGGGGTTTGGTGGAGGAGGCAGGGAGACTTAGTAAGATAGAATTACAATAGTCTATCTTCGAGAAGATTATTGCTTGAAAGTGAAGGAGAGGTTTGATTCTTTTCAATACCTGTAGTTTATAAAAGCAGTCCATAGTAGTTTGGTTGATGAAAGATTTTAAATTCAGTCGATTATCTATGATTACTCCTCTTGCTTGGGTGATAAGTGAGGTGGTTGGTGGGTTTAAAGTGATATTACTGTTTTCCGTGGAGATGAGAAGGAGTTCAGTCTTAGAAGGATTTAGAATCAGGTTTAGGCTAGTGAGGAGGCAGTTGATTTCTCGAAGGCAATTTTCCCAATATTCAAGTGTTTTAGTAATAGATTCTTTAATGGGGATCAAAATTTGGACATCGTCGGCGTATAGGAAATGTATTAGTTTCAGATTGGTTAACAAGTGGCATAGTGGAAGAAGGTATATGTTAAAGAACGTGTGGGATAGAGAAAAACCCTGAGGAACTCCTAGGGAGGAGTTGTAGCGGGGGGATTCTTTATTGTGAATTCTGACCTTGTATCCTCTGTTACTGAGGAATGATTTGAACCAAGCAAATGCAGTTCCTGTTATTCCGATGACCGACAACTGGTTGAGGAGGATGGAATGCTGCTGAGAGGTCAAGGAGAATCAGTAAGAAGGATTGACCTTTATCAAGTCCCATGATGAGGTGGTTTGTCAGGGATAAGAGTAGGGTTTCAGTGCTTAAAGCTTTACGGAACCCAAATTGAGTGGGGTACAGAATTTTGTGATCTTCGATGTAGTCGGTTAGCTGCACATGATCTTTGCTATAAATGGAAGGTTGGAGATCGGGTGGAAGTTGTTGGGATCTTTAGGATCCAAATTTGTTTTTTTTTTAGGAGGGGTTTGAGAGAAGCCAGTTTAAGGTCATCCAGAAAAATTCCCTGAGATAGTGAACAGTTTATGATGTCAGCCAATGTTTTAGAGATGGTGTCAGGAATTAGCAGGAGAAGTTTAGTTGGGATTTGGTCGAATGGATGTGTAGAATGTTTCATTTTCTTTAGTACTGATTGGATGTCTTTGTTTAGGAGATCATAGGTACTAGTGGGAGAAGAAGTGCTAGTAGGCAGTTGTGTTAGGAGGTTGGAGATTTTTCTTTGGAAGAAAAGAGCCAATTCATCAGCTTTGGATTGTGCTTGGTTGCTAGGGATATCTGCTACATTGGTTTGTGTTAGTTTGGATAGGTAGGTGAATAGGGCTTTTGCATCAAAGATAAGGTCATGGATCTTATGAGCGTAGAAATCCCTTTTTGATTTTAAGGTGGAGTTCCTGTAGTGGTGGAGCGCTAGTTTATAGGCAGCGAGCGTGCTGGGGCAGGAGGTTTTGCGCCATTTACTCTCTTTCTGTCTTAAGCTCTGTTTGAGTTTTCGAATATCGTTGTTGAACCAAGGTTGTTTTTTTGGGGTTGAGCTTTTTTGTTGATAGTGGACATAGTTTATTTGCTATAGCCTCTGTGATATTGCTCCAGGAGAGGAGGGCTGAATTGGGATCAGAGAGGTTTATGAGTGGGAGTTCTGAAGCCAGCTGGTTGCTGAGGTCATTGGATGAGCAGGGCCTTATGTAGATGAATGATGGTTTAGGGGGGTGTATGTTACTGGATTCTGTCATAGTGAGGGTGGCGGAAATTAATGCATGGTCTGACCAAGGGACCTGCTTGCATACAGGGTGGGATGAGTGATTGATACCAGAGTTTACGAAGATAAGGTCCAGAGTGTGGCCGGCTTTATGGGTAGGTTTATTGACGATCTGTTTGAAGCCCATGGCTGAAAGGGCGGTGAAAAAGGCCTCACAGTTGGTTGACAGTGTGGGGTTGTCTATGTGCAAATTGAAATCTCCTAGTATTATAGCTGGGGAGTCCAGATTCATGTGTGTTGCAATTATTTCCACGATGGGGGAGGAATCTGATTCCAGTAGGCCCAGCGGGGCGTAACCAAGGAGGATTTGGAGTTGGGCTGATTTAAAAAAGCCTATTTCTAGTTTGGAATCTGATTTTGCTGGGTGTTGTGAGACTCTCAGATCTTTTTTGGTTGCTAAAAGAATGCCCCGCCCCTTTTTTAAGTCAGGGAAGGGAAAAGAAGTCATAGAGCTGTGTTGATAGTTGATTTATTAGTGCAATATCCTCATGTTTAAGCCAGGTTTCTGTGATGGCGCAGATGTCTGGTTTTGCATCTAGGAGATAGTCATTGAGGATCAGAGATTTCTTGGTGAGGGATTGTGCATTAAATAGTGTCAGGGAGAAAAGAGCGAGGCCTAGAAGTTGGGTAATGGGTGAGATCATGATAGGGATGAGGGTTTTGTAGGTGCGACGTCGAGGTTAGGTAGTTGCTTTTTCTATGGTGAATAGATTATGTTGCAGAATAGGAATTGGGAAACCCGGATGCATTGTGGATTTGTCTTGCAGAAGAGGAATGGGTTAAATGTTTGAGTGTTCTGGATGAGTGCTGTACAAGGCTCTATGCAAGTTGATATGGCTGAATGCTGGGACAAGCTGGATGGGTGCTGGAATAGATGACTGCTGGTGCAGGCTTGGTTAATGATGGAATGAATGCTAGGACAAGCTGGAAGGATGCTGAAATGGAATGACCGCTGGAGTACGCTTGATGAATGCTGGAATGAATGTTGGGATGAATGCTGGGATAAGCTGGATGGATGTTGGACAAGCTGGATGGATACTGGCACGGATGGCTGCTGGAACAGGTTTGAAGCTTGCTGGGATGAGTGCTGTGATGAAAATCTGTGGCAGGCAGGATGAATGTTAGAGCGTATGACTGCTGGAACAGGCTAGATGACTGCTGGAGTGGGAAAATGCTGGAATAGGTTGGATGCTTGCTAGGAGAGGGAGCTGGAGCCTGGAAGTAATGCTGTTAGTCTGGGGAGGTCTGGAGTTAATATTGGTGAAGGGTTGAGAGCAGCTGCGTGAAGAGACTGGATAATGCTGGAAGAGTCTGGTTGAGCGCTGGGAAGGACCGGCTGAATAATGTGGAGAGAGTTCTGGAGAGCTTAGTATAGCTCTTAAAGCTTTGCTACGGTGCGGCATGAAGGGGCACACAAAGGGGCAGGTAAATAAAAAATAAACAGTAAATATAAAATAAAAAACAAAAAATAAAATACAAAGGGACTGGTAAATAAAAAATAAACAGTAAAATATAAGAAAAAAAATAAAACTTAAAACATAAATGATAAAATGAAAGTAAAATAAGAAATAAGAATATAAACAGACATAAAAAAGCACGCTGATACCATAATTTCCTGGACACATTTCTTGCGAAGGCAATGCTGTGAGAAACAATCAAGAACAATCTAAAAAGAAAAAAACAGATATTTACTCCACAGGCTTAAAGGTCTGCTTAAGCAAGAAGGTCTTTAGATAATTCTTAAATTTTGCTGTGGAGATCAAGGATCATAAGTTCTTAGTTAAAGTATTACATAATATAGGTCCGGCCACAGAGAATGGTCTTAGCTTGGGCAAAGGAGAAAACAAGAGAAGAAGGTAAAATGCTCTTATAAGAATCACAGCATAGATAAAGAGGAAAGTAGAAGGGATAGGTAGGTATTCACCTATGATGAAAAGAGCAAAAGAGAGAGGTAAATCCTAATGGTGGAGGGGTTGATGAAGGATATTAGTTCTGGAAAGCTATTGTCCAATAAATAGGTATTACCTACTATGTGTTGACTCTTATTTCTATTAAATTATGAAAGGCTTCCCTGATAAAGGAAGGGTAATGAAGCTAGAAATTAATAAAAAAAAAAATAAAAGCAAATGTTCAATAGCATAATTTTGCACAGTACCTTTCGTTTGAAGATGACTAATAATAAAATACTTCAAATGGAAGCCAGATGGTCTCTCATCAAATTTAATGAGAGAAGGGATCCAGTTGTGCACAAACAGCATGAAAAAGTATGGGCTTATTTCATTCTTATATACACAAATAGAATTTAGGCCATCAGAATGAGTATCATATATCAAGGTCTCCCAGGTTTCTCAAGCATTACTTTAGATCTTGAGGTAATTTTATTTTACAGATTATTTAAACATTTCTTGGAAAGGCAGATCACAGTGGGAAATATATATATATATATATATATATATATTTTGATGGATGAAATGTTCTAGCACACAAATATTGCAAAACCATGTATTATGAAAGACATATGACATGCAGTGATGTATTAACTAAGCTGTCTTTTTTTAAAATATATTTTTGATGGAATGTACATTTGTGACTTTAAATTTCACTAAATGACATCAACTTCTTATAGTCCCATAACTAAATGGGATAAAGTGACCTTGATGATCTTGAAAGCTCGTGTACTACAAACTTTTTTCTGTTGATTGTTTAAAAGGTAGCAAATTCTAACAAAGTTTTCATGTTTATTAAAACACACACATGATTCACTCATGTGTCCACTAATTGAAACATTCATTTTTTAAGGCTTTAACGTGCATAGTTTAAGTGGAATAAAAATGTCATGGCTCCTCCTGAGTCTCCTCCCCTGGCTTCTGGTACTTAAGGCAAGGCCTGAGCATTCAGACCTTGCCTTGGAATCAAGGTTCCTGCCTGAGTTTGCTCCTGTGCTCTCTGTTCCTGATTCTTCGTCCCGCTCTGCTTCCCTGCTCCATGGATTGATTCTTGGCTCCTGACTTCTCGACTGGTGGACATGTCTTCTCCTGGCTTGATCCTGGTACGGCGTTGGACCCTTCTCCTGGCTTGATCCTGGTACGGCTTTAGACCCTTCTCCTGCTTAGACCCTGGACTGGACTCGGACCTCGTCTGTGTATCGAACCTCGGACCGGCTTTGGATTCTTCTACGACTCCGTCCTCAGACTGCTACGACCTGCTGGAGGCGCCAGCCATCTGGAACCCATGACCTGCAGGAGGCGCCTGCATCCAGACCTTTCTACAGTCCTCAAGAGGAGTTGCCTAAGTCCCAGCGGCCGGACCCCTACAGGCTCCTCCTGGGGGGGTTGCGTGCATCCAGGGTGAAGCCTTCAGTCAAGTCTCCCCTGTCCAAATGGCCTCGCCCTTCGACGGTAGCTGTCTACCTCGAAACAGGGGTCCACTTTCATAACCAAAAATTAGAGATGTGCATTTGTTTAATTTGTTTTTGTTTTATAGTGCACACTAAAAATTAATGTGCACTATTTCAAATTAGTGTTCACTATTGCAGTTTAGTGTATGCTATTTTGTCGTAGTGTATACTATTTTGGTTTAGTGTGCAGTATTTAAGTTCACACTAATAAAAATGACAATTTAACAAAAATGAAAAAAAATACACAAAACAAATTTTAAAAGAAACAAACCAAAAAAAGAACAATTACATTTTCTGGCTGAACATTCCAATTAAAATGTGTTAATGTCAACTGAAACCTAAATATTTGTATGTACTAATACAATGTTTTTATATTTTCATACTGTAATTATATATAGTAGGGATGTGAATTGTTTTTCTAATGAATTGAATTATCGAACAATATTTCTAAATTCGTTAATATATCGGGTAAAAAAAGAAACAATCACTTTCCCCCCCGAATTTTCGTAAAAATCATTTTTTGGGTTAGCACGCGCTAACAAAAATACATTTATTTTTGTTATTTTTTGTTACTTTTTGCTATTTTTGTTAGCGCGTGCTAACATGAGTTAGCGCGCACTAACGTTAGCGTTAGGCTAGCGTTAGCGTTAGGCTTTCAGAAGGTTGGCCAATTTTGTAGTCTTAAAGGACCATAGAATACTAAAGCGGTTGTGAATAAGGCTATAAAATAGTTTCAAGGGGCTGAGAAGTGTGTTGGAGAATTTGAGAAAAGTCCTTTTTAGTGATACCCTTTTTGTACTAATTGAATGCTTTGTTTTTATGTTGGAGTTATTGTTAGAATTTCTACATATACTTTCATTACATAGCTGAAATTTAAGTAAGTTGCTCTTTAGAGTCAATTTTCTGTGACTTATTTAAGAACATAAGAACTTGCCTTATTGTGTCAGCCAATCAAGCCTAGCATCCTGTTTCCAACAGTGGCCAATCCAGGTTATAAGTACCTGGCAAGCACCCAAAAACTAAGACTATCCCATGCTACTGATGCTAGTAATAGCAGTGGCTATTTTCGAAGTCAACTTGATTAATAGCAGGAAATGGACATCTCCTCCAAGAACTTATCCAAACCTTTTTTATACCCAGCTACACTAACTGCACTGACCACATCTCCTGGCAACAAATTCCAGAGTTTAATTGTGCTTTGAGTGAAAAAGAACTTTCTCCGATTAATTTTAAATGTGCTACATGCTAATTTCATGGAGTGCCCCCTAGTCCTTCTATTATCCAAAAGAGTAAATAACCAATTCAAATTTACTCGTTCTAGACCTCTCATGATTTTAAACACCTCTGTCATATCCCCCCTCAGCCGTCTCTTCTCCAAGTTGAACATTCCTAACCTCTTTAGTCTTTCCTCATAGGGGAGTTGTTCCATCCCCGTTATCATTTTGGTCGCCCTTCTCTGTACCTTCTCCATCGCAACTATATCTTTTTTGAGATGGAGCAACCAGAATTGTACACAGTATTCAAGGTGCGATCGCACCATGAAGTGAAACAAAGGCATTATGACATTTTCCGTTTTATTCACCATTCCCTTCCTAATAATTCTTAACACTCTGTTTGTTTTTTTGACTGCCGCAGCACACTGAGCCATGCTTTTATACACAGTTTTGTAAGTTCAAGCAAATTTGAAGCAAGAAAAAATAGTAAGCAAGAAAAATAAAATATCTTTATTTATTTATTTTTTTTAAAGAAAACACTTAGAGGTCCAAATTAAAAGATATTTAGATAAATAACTTTTGAGTTATATGTTAGATGCCTACTTTTAAATATCTAGAGCACTTATCTGGATAAATTTTAACTCTGAGGGCATTCTGAGGTAGAGATAAGTTATCTGGCTAACTAGCCTAGTCAGTATTAAGGAGTATCTGGCTAAGTTGCTGTCACAACAATGCTGAAAGTGGCTGGAATCATGGTAGGAGTTTACTGCGATCCTGATAGAATGGGGTTTGCAATGGTACCAGGTAGTTAGGAGGGCTAGAGTTGGGGTGAGGGTGGGAGAGGGAGAACTGATTTTTTATAGTTTGCTGAATCAGAGAGGGCTGGTGGGAGGAGGAGGAGGCCACCAAGTGACTGTGGCAGTTTCATTTTTAAAGTCTATCTGGAGGGGTTTGGGATTTGAGGGAAAGAGCTCAATACAGTAGGGGCCATTTTTTAATACATTGAATGGGGTATGGGAATCAGGCCATAGGCCTTCACTTCAGTTCTTTTTGTTTTCCATTTCTAGCTCATTTTAACTGCAGAAGATCTAGGCTTTTTTGAATATTGGCCATTTAATATTTTTATTAGCCCATTAATAGAGAAGAGGAGATCCAGGTCACACACACAAAAAAGAGAAAACCCAGGGTAAAAAGGAATTCATTGATTTAATGGTCTAGGCTATACTTTATTAACTATTGATTTCAGATTTATTCAGATCCCCCAATCAAAGACAGCTTAACATTGCTATTAAAAACTGACCCAAGTTTAATCACTAAGGGCTAGATTTTCTATTGTCACGCAGCTCTGTGAATCGCGTGGTACCGGGGCAGGGGGGTGAAGCAGGGGGCGGGCCTGCGAAAGCCAGCAGCGATTGCACCACCACACTGCTATCACTGTCGGCTTTCGCAAACCAATAGTGCCACCATGAAAGGTGGTGCTATTGGGCACGTTACTGACGACGATAAGGGTCCTTACCTTTTCATCGTCAGCAATGTCTTTGCGGCGTTCACCCCGGTGCCTCCCCTTCTGGTGCAGACGTCACCCAGAACCCGCCCCGATCTAGGTATCGCATGCGAAAAGTCCCTTTTTGCATGTGATCCCTTTAGAAAATGACCCCCTAAGTTACACAGAACTACATTTATTCCTGAAAAATATTACAATTGTGATTGATTAAAAATATACTGAATATCCTGATCCTGAAGATGGCATTTACAAGAAAATTGGAGCTTAAAAGTAACTCTATCTTTTCTGATTTCATCCTGCCAGTCAAAATATTTCTTCCATCTTCATTGAGTAACTTTGCTTATCAGGGAAGATGTTCATTTTGTTCCCAAAAAATGGGATATCTTTGTCAGAAATAAAGTATTTCAAGATCTAGTCTCTGTCCATTTCCAACACAAAAGAAACTAAAAGAAAGTCTCTTGTTCTAGAATTCTTTCCCTCCAAACTTTCACTGATATTTTGACTTGTTCCTGTTCCAGATGGTTGGTTTTAGACTCTGTCTACTGTAGTTTAGATTCAGTCTGTCCAAACATCTAAACAATGGCAATTCCATTTTGGAAATGGGTAGTGAAAACTCTTCCAGTATATTTCCTGGGCTACTAGAGCAGCATTTTCTCCTTGTTCTCTTGAAGAGGTGTTGATGTCAAAAGTGCAGAAGACTGGCCCCATCAGTGCAACTTTCCCTACAACAAAAGGCTGGCCTGGAGCTTCCACAGCTATTTCTTTTTGCTTGAAAAGCCACATTGCTACCCCAGAAATTCCACAGCAGTCTGCCTGAGACCCTTGCTCTGCAGCAGTCCTTGCAGCTTGTCTGGCAGTGGCGTGCAGGGATATTCATAGTAAAGGCAGGGGCTGTCAGCCTAGGGGACTTTTTCAAAAGTCGGTCCATGGGATATCTGATGCCCTTATGCAATTTCTTTGCAGCACATGTGTCAACAGTTCCCAAAAGCATGCCCAGTCAACCCTGGAACCTGGCAGAATTGAGCCAACATATCTCCAAAATAAACTTTATCTTTCCTAAATAACTAAGAAGTTGAGCACATTCTAGATCAGGGCTGTGCAAAGTTGCAGCTCCTGTTCTATCCAATCAAATTGATTGGGTCCCCTATACATATGCTTATATCTCTTATATAGGTACATTATAGCTTGGATTCCCGGTCTGGTACTTGAACCAATTGCAGGGAATGATGCTGCCAGCCAGTGTCTTTCACATTCTCAGTCACAAACACATTTTTAGATTGCAGAAACTTTATTGGAACATACACACTAACACACACATTAAGAAAGGTGGAAGGAAGGCAAAACGATTACCGGCATGGTTAAAAGGTGAAGTGAAAGAGGATATTTTAGCCAAAAAAAACATCCTTCAAAAATTGGAAAAAGGATCCATCCTAAGAAAATAGGATAAAGCATAAGCATTGTCAAGTTAAGTGTAAAACATTGATAAGACAGGCGAAGAGAGAATTTGAACTGAAGTTGGCCGTAGAGGCAAAATCTCATAATAAAACTTTTTAAAATATATTCAAAGCAAGAAACCTGTGAGGGAGTCGGTTGGATCGTTAGATGACGGAGAGGTTAAAAGGGCTCTTAGGGAAGATAAGGCCATTGCAGAAAGACTAAATGAATTATTTGCTTCTGTGTGTACTAATGAGGATTTTGGGGAGATACCAGTTCTGGAGATGGTTTACAAGGGTGATGAGTCAGACGAACTGAACCAAATCACTGTGAACCTGGAAGATGTAGTAGGTCAGATTGACAAACTAAAAAGTAGCAAATCACCTGGACTGGATGGTATGCATCCTAGGGTACTGAAGGAACTAAAATATGAAATTTCTGATCTATTAGTTAAAATTTGTAATCTGTCATTAAAATAATCTATTGTACCTGAAGACTGGAGAATTGCCAATGTAACCCCAATATTTGAAAAGAGCTCCAGGGGCAATCCTGGAAACTTTAGACCAGCGAGCCTGACTTCAGTGCCAGGAAAAATAGTGGAAACTATTCTCAAGATCAAAATTGTAGAGCATATATAAAGACATGGTTTAATGGAACACAGTCAACATGGATTTACTCATGGGAAGTCTTCCCTAACAAATCTGCTTCATTTTTTTGAAGGGGTTAATAAACATGTGGATAAAGGTGAACTAGTAGATGTAGTGTATTTGGATTTTCAGAAGGCATTTGACAAAGTCCATCATGAGAGGCTTCTAAGAAAACTAAAAAGTCATGGGATAGGAGGCGATGTCCTTTTGTGGATTACAAACTGGTTAAAAGACAGGAAACAGAGTAGGATTAAATGGACAATTTTCTCAGTGCAAGGGAGTGGGCAGTGGAGTGCCTCAGGGATCTGTATTGGGACCTGTACTTTTCAATATATTTATAAATGATCTGGAAAGAAATACGACAAGTGAGATAATCAAATTTGCAGATGATCCAAAATTGTTCAGAGTAGTTGAATCACAAGCAGATTGTGATAAATTGCAGGAAGACCTTGTGAGATTGGAAAATTGGGCATCCAAATGGCAGATGAAATTTAATGTGGATAAGTGCAAGGTGATGCATATAGGGAAAAATAACCCATGCTATAGTTACAAAATGTTAGGTTCCATACTAGGAGCTACCACCCAAGAAAGAGATCTAGGCGTCATAGTGGATAACACATTGAAATCATCAGTTCAGTGTGCTGCGCATTCAAAAAAGCAAACAGAATGTTGTGAATTCTGGTTGCCGCATCTCAAAAAAGATATAGTTGCAATGGAGAAGGTATACAGAAGGGTGACCAAAATGATAAAGGGAATGGAACAGTTACCCTATGACTCAAGATTCAATCTTGCTTTCTCTTGTGGAACCAGTGCAACCAGGGCTGGTGCAAGGATATTAAGTGTCATAGGCGAACCTTACAGTCTTGCACAGGCTCCTGGTCCCATCTGTCCCACAAATAATTTAAAAATATGTATTTATAGTAGCAGATTTTACATAAAAAATAAGATTCAGTGTTCTAAGGTAAAATATCACTTATAATAAGTGTATTATGTATATGCACTGCTATGGTACCAACCAAAACTCTGCAAAAAAAAAGAAAAAAAAATATATATATATTTACCTGCAGCCATGTTATTGGGACTATTGTAAAGCATGTCAGCCCTCAGAAAGCTTTAAGTAAACTGAATTGCAATATAGTAAACCTTCCATACGAAAACAGCACTAACTGCCAGCACTCAAATAGTAGCAACCCTACCTATGAAAAGGCAACCCTGCAAATATTACACCAGGCCCTAAAACACCAATACACCTGATATTAGGAAAGCAAAACAAGCCAAGCTTAAGATCCCTACACAGAAACTACATGCTAGCAGAATACCTCACCTCAGTCACACATGTAAAACACAGTTAAAGAAACAATAAAGCATAACAAGAAACATGCAAAGAAAAACTGATTTGGAAACCATAACAAGACAGACTCTGTATGCAATGCAAAAACAGAAAGAACAGAAACATCACCATTCCTCATTAAAGATTGAACAATAAAATCAAGATATATAAACCATAAATCATAATAGTAAAACTATACTCATAAAAAATATATATATATTTCAAAGCAGCTGATAAATATAACATCCAATGATTAAAATATATATTTTTAAATTTTCCAAACATCAATACAATATTTCAAAACAGCAAACATATCAATTAACACCCAATAATTAATTAAAATTAAGGCTTAAAAAAATCTCCTGCTCTCTATAACTTGGGACTCCAGTCACAAGATTGTCATGGATTAGTGAGGGATAGGAGGCAATGGTATACACAAACTTTCTCCTCTCTCTCATATATACACACTCTCTAACATACATGCTCAGTCATTCTTACACAAACTCCCTTATATTCTCTCACATACATGCTGACTGGCTCACAAACTCTGGCTCACACAAATGCTCACTGGCTTAAATAGTTTACTTGCTCACACTTATGCTCATTGGCTCACTCGTTCTCTCTCACTCACACACATGCTCACTAGCTTACTCACTCTCACTGACACACATGCTCTGGAAACCACAGAATGACTGATTGTATTATGCAGTGCAACAATGGAAAAGCAGAAAGATCACCATTCCTCATAAAACATTAAGCAACAAAGTCAAGAAATATAAAACATCATTCATAATATTAAAATTATACTAATGAAAAGAATACATATGTCAAGCAGGCAACAGCCAATAAACATCCAGTAATTAACATGACTCATATTTTTTCTAATATTCCCAAACACCAAATATTTCAAACAGGAGACACATGAAATAACACCCCAAAATTTAAAATAATAGGATTAAAAATATAGAGATTTCCATATCTGGGATCTTTTGATTTCCAGTCACCCATAGATTGTTGTGGATTGGGGGTGGGGGGCCTCCCAATCTCTCCCCCCTCTCACATACAGGATCTTTCTCACTCACATATATGCTGTCACATACACAGGCTCTCTTACTCTCATACACTCATACAGTCTTTCACATAAACATAGACTCTCACAGGCACATGCAGGCTCTCTCACTCTCTTATACATATGCAGTCTCTCAAGCATACGCAGGCTTGCTCTCATGTGTACATAGTCTCTCACACATATGCAGGCTCTCTCACTCTCTTATACACATGCAGGATCTCACACACACACATGCAAGCTGTTACATACATATATACAGGTGCTCTCTCCCTCTGTATCTCACATCTCTCTCTCTCTCTCTCTTTCACACACACACACACACACACACAAATACACACCTACAGCTTTCAGGCATTTACCTTTCTTCTGGTCCATGTCTTTGGCTGCTGTTGGATGGCAGTGCTGCTCTTTACTGCTAGAAGGGTGGTGGAAGGAAGCCACTTCTACTGTGCTGCTCCTGCAAGGTTGGGGAGAGAGACACATGGTCTTGCAGGCTTCTATCCAGGCCAGGGCAGATGGGCTCTGCTGAGACCCTGCATGGCTGTCTTCTGGCCACGGCAGGATGGGGCTCTGTCGTGGCCCCACATGGCTGACTTCCATCTGCATCAGGATGGGCTCCGCTACGGCCTCACAGGCCTCTCTGCCATGGCCCCACATGGCTGTCTTAAGACCACAGCAGCAGCCTTGCAGGCCTCTCTGCTGCAGACCCACATAGCTTTCTTCTGGCCATGGAAGCAGCCTCACAGGCCTGTCTGTTGCAGCTCGCAGCTTCCTCTTCAGGCCGTAGCAGCTCCTCTACTTTTCTTTGGCCGGGAACTGGAAGCTAAAAAATACTCCACATGATGGGAGCAACCGACCCACCGAGAGAAGCCTAATCTCCTGATAGACCAATTCAACACTAAGTAAGGGATTCAGAAATGCATCCCATGGTACAACCATCTTTTCTTCCCTCCTCTTCCATCCCATGAAATAACTGTTTTCCCTCTCACCCCTCTCCCTGACATAATAACCTTCCCTCCTTTCCATCCATCTCGCCATGCTTAGATCCCAAGCATAATTATTTTATTTATTTATTTATTTATTTATTTATTTGCAGTTTTTATATACCGATATTTGTTTAGTAACCTCACATCGGTTCACAGATAACAGAAACATTGCAGCTGTGCGAACTAGAACAAACATATGCAACAGTGCTTTACAATAAACATTTACAATAATCAATAAACTTTACAATAAACTTATTAACAAAAATATGCAACGGTGCTTTTCAATAAACTTATTTAACCAGGGGGGGGGTGGGGGAGGGGTAACAGTAGAAACAATGGAAGGGAAAAATCAAATAGTGGTACATAGGAAATTCTCGCTGAACTTATGTCTGTAAGTAAATAGAATGAGTTTTATAAAACACAATTGGAAAAGAGAGAAGCTAGGCCTGAAAGAAAGAAATAGGATAGAAGTCTTATGTCCAGTTGAAATACAATAGATATGAGTAGTTGCCAATAAGACAATAGGTGTGGTGAGAGAGAACAGGGATGTACACTTAAGTAAGTTAGTGGGCAAGGCTGTAGGAGTAAGAGAGAAAGGAAAGTGTAAAGTTAAGTATAAGCCTGTAGGAAATTACTTTCCCTTCCCTTTCCTACACCTCCAGCTAGGGGTGTGCATTCGTTTTGAACTTATATGTAAAACGCTACTTTTTTTTTTTAACTTAAAAAAGTGATGAGGCAAAAACGATCGGATTTCCAACTTATTCAACATAGCTATGTTGAATACGTTGGAAATCGCGATCGTTGATCTAAATAAAAATTTAAACCCCTCACCCTCCTTAATCCCCCCCAAGACTTACCAAAACTCCCTGGTGGTCCAGCGGGGAGTCAGGAAGCCATTCCTCTATTCCTTTGCGAGGAGCACGTGATGTCCGCGTCACGTCGGAGTGACGCGGACGTCACGTGGTCCACCGCGGTTCAGCTCCCGGGCCCCTCGTTGGACACAAACGGAACTTTTGGCCAGCTTGGGGAGGTCAGGAGGCCCCCCCAAGCTGGCCAAAAGTTCCGTTTGTGTCCAACGAGGGGTCCGGGAGCGGAACCGCGGTGGACCACGTGACGGCCGCGTCACTCCGTCGTGACGCGGACGTCACGTGCTCCTCGCAAAGGAATAGAGGAATGGCTTCCTGACTCCCCGCTGGACCACCAGGGAATTTTGGTAAGTCTTGGGGGGGGGATTAAGGAGGGTGAGGGGTTTAAATTTTTATTTAGGGAACCGGTGCACATATGGACATAGACTCAACTTAGGGAATTCTCCATATGTCCATATTGACCGAAATTGACCCCCCTTTTCGACTTATGGACTTATGAACATAAACTTTTTGTCTGCACATCCCTACCTCCAGCATAATCACCTTTCCTTCCCTTTCTCCCCCCCCCCCCCCCAGGGGAAGGAGATAAAAGAGACAGAAAATGGAAGTTTGTTAAGTAGAGGGTTTCCTGGTGGAATGGTGGTGTGCATGTATGTGTGCGTGTGATCGGTTTGGCTGGGAGTGGGCATGGGAGTGAGAGTGGGGAGCCATAGAATAGGGGTGATAGTATTTGCTGTGAATTTTGAATTTTTGTGGCCCTGAATATTTGAGAACCACTTCCCTACACCCTACTAGTAGGAGGTGCAGATTAGAAAACAGATCAGTTTGGACTGTTTCAGATAATGACACAGAAGCAACATGATTGCAGAATACCTCACCTTGGTCCCGCATGCAAAACACAGCTAGACCTTTATCAAATATAGAATGAGTAACACAAATTAGAAATAGAAACATGGAATAAAAAACGGAACTGTCTGGAAATCCCTAAAAGTCAAATTCTGCCTGCAGTACAAAACCAGAAAAATAAAATCAGAAATGCATTTTCTCCTATATTGTACAAAATAGAAATTTTCATAGAGACACATTTCTCAAAAAACAGTTTTCTTTTACTTCCCATCCCATCCTTTACAACAGAAACAGAGGAAACAGCAGCTATGGTTTATCCACTGAGCACCACTGTGTCCCCATCAGTCTCTCTGTCTCTCTCTCTCTCTCTCCTCCCTGGAAGTTTCATTCTTTCAACCCCCCTCTCCCCACCTGTTCCTCCCTGAGACCCCAGACATTTTGTTCTGTCTTCAGCACCCAAAGTCCCCAGCAGTCTCATTCTCTACCACCCTTAAGTCTCCAGCAATTTTACTCTCTACCACTCCTAAGTCCCCCAGCAGTCTCAATCTCAGCCCTTTATGTCCCCAGCAGTCTTATTCACTCTCAGACTCCTGAGTATCTAGAAGTCTCAATCTGTCTCAACTTCCTGATTCCCCAGAAGTCTCTTAGTTTCATATCCCCCAAGTTCCTAACATTCTCACTCTGTCTAACCCCCCCCCCCCCCTCTCAAATCCCCAGCAACCTTATTCTGTCTGTGCCTTGAGTCCCTAGGAGTCTCAATTTCAACCTATTCTCTCCTCCTCAATATTCCCAGCAGTCCCAACCCCCTCCCCAAGTCCTTCCTTAACAGTCACAGTCTGAACCTCCTTCCCCCCAGGTCTCCATCAGTAGGCAGTTTGGTCTTCCGCTTGAGCTTCACCAAACACCAATGCTCTGTAAGGGCCCAGGAATCCAAATGCTTGACTTGCTGTTGCTGTGGTGCTACCTCTTCTCTTGCCTCAGCCTTCTGCTCCATATGGGTGGCACAACACAGCCATTGCAGCCTGAGGCAAAGCCCTGACTTCTGCATGATACTGTCAGCACAGCACAGGGCAGAAGACAGGATCTTTGTTTGGTCTGAAGTAAGGTCCTGCCCGTGTTGTACTGCTGACTACTGTGCTAAGGACACTGATGATGGACTTGGAAATGCTGTCTTCATGAGCCCCACCACGATACTGCTTCCTGCTACTTAGCTCCTTTTTATTGGCCACACTATGTTGCCTTTGTCAGTTTCCATTGGCCCACAGCTCTATCTTGTAAAAGCAGTAGAGTGAAGCACCCATGGCAGTGGTAACGACACTGCTAGAAAAAAAAAAAATGAAGAACACATGAGAAGTCAATTAGGAAATATAGTGAACCCTTGAAGGCCCTAACTGCATACCATTGTTCTCTGGCATCATGAGGAGTATTGCATTGTTCCACATGAAATGTGCATGATGGAGCAGGACAAAGACAGCTTAGAGTCCAGGCCAGGCAGAGAACATCCATGGATCTTAGCTTCATGGAAAGAAACTCCAGGCACTCCCACATCAACCATGTTTAACAATGGAAATTCTCCATAGAACCAGAAAAAAAGGTGTTCTGCAGTCAATCTTTGTACTTATCCATAATAAATTATATTGAGGCAAAATTGAATCAGAACAAAAATGTATAGGCAGTGGAAAAAGCTCAAAAGTAGTCCTAATGGTTCACCATCATGAAACTCTCTTTCAAGGTTTTCTTTTTTAACTTAATATTTATTAAACATCCTATTTAAATTACAAGAATCCTCTTAATAAAAATAGTATCACATAATCATTTAGAAATGTTACAAACATAAAGTAAGAAACATTGTACTGAATTTCATAATTAGTTTTGACAAAGCAGACAAAAAGCCAAGAAAGCTCTAACAAGCACAAGAAGGAAGAAAGAGAAGCCCCTGATAGACAGCTAGTTCTTTATAATCAAGGATTAGGCTTCGTGCACAAGAGATTCTGCTGGAGTAGTCCCTAAGCTAGCACATTCCAAAACTTTAGCATTTAAGAAAAAAAAAAACTGGGTTGGCTCAAAAAACACATATTTTATATTATGATATCTAATTCAACATTTGATATGATATTTGAGAAAAAACATTCATGCCAGTTGCAGTACTCTAGGTCCTAAAAGCAGAAACTGTTTCCTTCTTTGGTGCATTGCCACAAAGACATCTGGAAAAAAATCCTAGTTTTACATCCAAAAAACAATTCCTCTCTATATTTAAAGAAAAGTTTCATGATCAACTACCAATCGAGTTCCAAAACCAATTGAACCATGAATGTTACTACGTTGCTTTCCTCATTTGAGACTCTTCAGAGGATTTCAAAAAGTTAGCAAGATCCAAATTTCCAGGTGAAACAGGCTCTAATCCCACATTTCCATCCTTTTCCCCTTCATGTTTAGGAGGTGGAAAATAATAAGCCTTATAGATGTGTGTGTGTGATGGGGGGGGGGGGGGGAGTATCGGAGGGAGGGATTCCACAAGAATCTTAAGAATTTCCAACATGTATATTTTAAAGATCTCTTTAGGTAACATCAAGTCCATTTTGGGGAAATTAATAAAACTTAAATTCTTAGACTTAAGAAAAAATTCAAAATGTTCACTTTTCCAATGCAAAACAGTATTATTCTCAAACCAAAGCAGCTCACTGACTTGTAACTGAGTCATCTTATTTTCTAGAGATTTACCAGTAAAATCTTCCAGTTTCCTCACTACAATTATTAAATCCAGTTGAAATTTGTAAAATGTGTGTAGAAAACCCATTTCCTAACCCTGATATAGCCAACCAAATTGTCTCAAAGGAAAAAATGTGACTGCTCCAAGAAAAAGGACCACCTGTCCCTCAAATGAATGCTCTCTCATATGAAAACTTTAACACTGTCCAGCTAAGGTTATATGGGTAAATCTTGTTGGTTTGAAAGATTGTCCTTAAGTTTTTCATTTATTTATTTGTATTTATTCCTGCCCTTTTGAATGCAAAATTGATTCAAAGCAGTGTGACAGGGTATATACCCAAGGACCCTGGAACACCTTAAGAACAGGGCTTAGCTATCTGGACTGGTCCACCTTAAGATAGGGAATTCTGGGTACAAGACGTCTTCCCTGCCCTAGGGTTATAATGTAGGCTGAGAGGAGAGCAAAGGGAAGCCCAGGACAACAGAAACATGAGAAAAAAGGGACAGGCAACTCCTTGAGAATATTGTTTATACTGTTATGTAAATTAGGAGAAGACAGTTCTTTCCATAGCTATCCAGAATTTTGTTGTATGAACTGTGAATTCTGAAGATTTTGTTACAATGTAAAATAAAGCACTTAAAAGAGGAAAAACCATTTGATCGGTTGTCTCTGTGCCACATATGGTGTCAGCTTAAAGATTTTCTGTACTAAGCAAGGCATAGCCAGAAATCCACGCCTCAGAGCAAAGAAGATGTTTGTTTAGAAGTCTGTTGGCTCTAAACGATTGCATAGAGCAGGAACCTGGTGAGCTATGTAGCATCACAGAGCAGTGCTTAAGTTAGAACACAGAAGAAAAGAAAGTACGGTGATTTTTTCCTTTCCTGTAGGCCAAAGAAGCATAAGGGAAAATAGACACAGAGAAGAAAATGGTGGGAAATTTTCCTGGGGCCTGCTACATGGATAACTCAGGAGTTTATTATAACAGGCCAAGGGGGATAACCCTGTTTGTAGCAGTCCGGAAAAAAAGTGAATGAGTCAGAGCTGAACAGATTGGAGTATATTTTGTGTAAGATAGGAAAGAGGGGTTTTGTTTTTCTTTTCTCTCTTCATGGTGAAGAATGGAATGGATGATTCAAGCACCTGCTGAGGGACAAATACAGTTACAAAACATTATAGGCCAAGGGGTGGAACAGCAGTGTCTCCTAGAAAATTTGAGCACCCTACAAACTACCTTGATTGCATGAAGGTGCAGCCGAGCAACATAAGTCATTTACAGAAGCTTTTCAAGCTATTGTCAAATGGCAGACCACGACACAGCTGCCATAATCCCCAAGAGCTGCATATATGGGCATACTCACATAAGATTTAAAGTTACTCTCCAATTGTGGCTTAATAAATATACACAAAATTTTGTACCTAAGGCAATAAAAGTAAAAGTGATTTACCTATGGTCGCAAGGAGCAGCAGCAGGATTTGAGCCCTGGCTTGCAACCTGCTGCTCTAACCACCAGTTTCCTCCTCCACTACAAATGAGCATATTGCAGAGAAAGAACCTCAGACTTTGCTGGACAGATCTTAATGCTTGAATGGGATTATAAAATAAAGATAATCCACAGTAATAAAGAAGAATTTAACAATTTGTGGATTAACATGGCAAGTTTTAAATTAACTGTACACTGGATTTTGAGGCAATGGAGGGAACAGAGAATAGGAGTAATGTTTGATCCAGTTAGTACCTGAGTAGCAGAATTTAGAATTTGAACACTTAGCTCAAGTTTTTAGGTTCTGAAATAAATTTTCAAATCAGGGATTTGTCTGTGCATATTTTGAATCCAAAGCAAATCCATTTTGTTTGGGTTCATATGGAGTTTGTAGTTTTAATTCATCAAAATATAAGAATTGCCACATTGGGTTAGACCAAGGGGCCATCAAGCCCAGTATCTTGTTTCTAACAAACCGGACTAGCAAAGCTGGCATCACTCAGCAGATTTCTTCACAGCCTCCTTCTCCTCTCAGCTGCTAGCACCCCCTGCTGTGGATATATTTAAAAATAATTATGAGTTTTTGTCTCTGTGGTCAGCTTCTTTTCAAATTCTCTTTTTATCTGCCTTATCAATATTTTACATCTAACTTGCCAATTCTTATGCCTTTTCCTGTTTTCTTTAGATGGAACCTTTTTCCAATTTTTTTAAAGAAGTTCTTTTAGCTAAAATAGCTTCTTTTACCTTACCTTTTAACCATGCTGGCAGTTGTTTAGCCTTCCTTCCACCTTTTCTAATGCATGGAATACACCTGATCTGAGCTTCTAAGATGGTATTTTTAACAATGTCCTCACTTGATGGAAACTTGTTTTATTTGTAGCTGTACCTTTTAGATTTTTCTATTTTCCACATTTTATCAAAGTCTCCCTTTCGAATGATAAATGCTATATCAGTAGCTTTACTTGATGTTCCCCTTCTGGACATTATTTGAAATTTCAGCACATTAAAATCAGTGTTGCTGAGTGGCAACACTACCATTAGCTTTCAAACCAAATCCTGCATTCCACTAAGAATTAGATCTAAAATGGCTTCCCCTTTTCTCAGTTCCTGGGCCAGCTGCTTCATGAAGCAGTATTTATTTCATCTAGAAACACTTCCTCCCTAACATTTCCCGATATGTCATTTACCCAGACAATATTCAGGTTCTGCCGAGCCTTCTCCGACACCAGCCCAACAGCCTGACTTATAACTGTTCTAGCAACTATGCACTTTAACAAACGCTAAACCGTGTATATAAATTTTAAGAGAATGTTTACAAATTTATCATGAGGTCTTCTACTTGTCACCTTCACATACTCCAATGTATATCTTAATCTCTCATCCCCCTTCTTATTTCCTCCTCCAAGTTACACATCCTTGTTATAATGTAACTTTACTCTCCTTCAAATTGTCTTTACTGTTTGGTTGGTTATAGTTCCTACTTGTTTGATGTAAACCGAGCTGATTTGATTTGTATCAAGAAATTCGGTATAGAAAAGCCTTAAATAAATAAATAAATAATACATAATTGAAATCTCCCATTTTTATTGTGCTGCCAAATGTGTTAGCTTCCTAATTTCCATTAGCTTTTCTTCATCTGTCTGCTCATTTTTGCCATGCGGACAGTGGTATACACCCACTGCTAAACTCTTCTCCATTCTTTAAGAATTTCTATCCATAAAGATCCTATGGTGCATTTAGTCTTCTGCAGGATCTTTATCCTATGCCATCCCTAATATAAAGCAGCCCCCCTCCCCCAGACACTAAGTTGATCTCCGTATTATTGCAATATAATTTATTCCCTGATTTAGTACTGTCCCATTGGTTATCTTCCTTCCACTAGGTCTCTGAAATGCCAATTAACTACATTCAGTGCTCTACAATCTAACTCTACCATCTTACTTTTTAGACTTCTGGCATTAGAATACAGACATTTCAAGGTATGTTTTTTATTTGTATATGCAACTTTATTAGCAGTTGGCAGGGATAATTTGGAATCTTTTAACTCAATCTGTTATTAACTTACAGGCAAATAGGCTATGAATGCTCTAATTGGAAGCTCACTATCAGGATACCCTAACTCCCCTGTTATTTTATTATTCTTTGAAAATTCTTCCTTCCAAACCATGCATTGCTGAGTGACTATTGGGTTTCTCCCATTTTCTATTTTAAATCTGCTCTATTTCCTTTTTGAAGGTTAATGCCAGCAGTTTGGTTCCACACTTGTTAAGGTGGAGCCCAATCTTAAGGAATAGGCTCCCCTGCCCCAAATTATTGTCCATTTACTATCAAACCTAAAGTCATCTTCTCTGTACCATCATCTCATCCACACATTGAGACTCTGGAGCTCTGTTGGCCTCTGGGATCCCTGTGAAATAAGCAGTATTTCAGAAAATGCTACCATGGAGGTTCTGGATTTAAACTTTCTACCAAAAATCCAAAATTTGGCTTCCAGAACCTCTTTCCCATACCTTCCTATGTCATTAATGCCTACATGTTGTAAAGTCCACAGCCGCTCAGCACTCCCTCTCTGCCAGTACACTGATAGGTCTTCCAAAGTCTATTCCACTCTGCAGGTCTCTGGGGCTCAGTTCAGAAGAACTGAAACAAAAAAAAACCTCGCCATCCAGCTGATTGATGGCTACTGCCTGGAGATAATACCCTTATTCAATAAACATACACACGGTTAATACGACTCCAACATTGCTCTAAGCTTTAACGGCAAGAGGAAATGTGGAAAAAAGGATTTGCATTCACAAAAAAGCAGGGAGTAGCTTGCTTGTTACAGTAGTTACTACCCCAAACCAAATAAGCCTGATACTTCACTTTCAATGCATATCCAGCATAGCTATCTGCTTCAACGGCAGGGGAGAAAGACTGATACTTCATGCATATCCAGCTTAGCTCTCTGCTTCAATGGCAAGGGAGAAAGACCGATACTTCATGCATATCCAGCATAGCTCTCTGCTTCAATGGCAGGGGAGAAAGACCGATACTTCACGCATATCCAGCATAGCTCTCTGCTTCAACGGCAGGGGAGAAAGACTGATACTTCACGCATATCCAGCATAGCTCTCTGCTTCAACGGCAGGGGGAATGAAGAAAAGTGGATCTATATACAGACAACCAACAAGGACTGAATTACATAGTCTGGGTAAACAAATAAGCATGGGTGTAGCTTGCTTATTGCGGCAGTTACTATCCCTAACTAATTAAGCTAGATATTTCACTTAGATGCAGTTCCAACACTACATTAATGGTGGGGGTGGAAGGGAAATAGAACCAAAAGGTTACTAAGAGCCAAGAGAAACAGATAAGTATGAGGAAAAAAAAAACCAAAAGTGCGAAGCTTGCTGGGCAGACTGGATGGGCCGTCTGGTCTTCTTCTACCATCATTTCTATGTTTCTATAATCACACTGAAAAGAAATTAAAAGTAAGGAGGCCTTCTTTTCCTAGTGTCTTTGCCCAATGGGCTAGGTGACTCCTCCTTCTTCAA
Organism: Rhinatrema bivittatum; assembly: GCF_901001135.1. Classification (NCBI taxonomy): domain Eukaryota; kingdom Metazoa; phylum Chordata; class Amphibia; order Gymnophiona; family Rhinatrematidae; genus Rhinatrema; species Rhinatrema bivittatum. The sequence goes on along the minus strand of NC_042615.1, from coordinate 76,668,486 downwards.
GTGCCATTGGGGGAAAAAAAGATATATTTTTTATTTGTAGCACCCCCTCATCACTAGGGTTTGCAAACCCATGGGTAGTCACAGTCCTCTTCCACAAGGAAAGAAACAGGTTTTTTTTTCCTTTTTAATTGTAGCTTTCCTCAGTACAAGAGTTTGCAAGCAAACAAAAAAACCCAGAGTCAATCACAGTCCTCTTTCACAAGGAAAGAAACTGTTTGTTTTTTTACCACACTCTCTTCCTGAGCGGGTTTTATCACCTCTCGCCTTTGGTAGTGCTTGACCATACAGGAATATTTTCTGACCCCATCCTCATTTAGGTTCAGCTCCACCACAATCTCCCACTAACAACTTTCCCTGTCAAAGGATGTGCTGTACCTGGGTGCAGGCTCATGTCTCTTCCTCTTTGCTCTCCTCAGAGTCATTCTGTTTCCTTAGCCTCCTCCATAACTTCCCCTTCCTCCTCTATAACTTGTGCCTTCCTCCTTCTGGCTCTCTCCTGCTGGTATGAACTCCATCTCCTCTTCTGCAGCTTCTGTATCCACCTGTAGCTCCTCTTCCCCAAAGTCAGGTGGTCCAGGCCTTTTGCTGGCTCCCTCCAGGTGGGACCTGCCCCTTTATCTACCTTATAAATGGCCTGTGACCGACGGCCCGCAAATGCGCAGTAGAGCGCAGCTCTACTGCGCATGTGCGGGCAAGGATGTCGATCAGAAAAAAAAAATGGCGGTGGGGCCGCAGGAGCGGGAGGAGAAGCAGCGGCGCCGCGCGCGCGGTGCCGCTGCTTCTCCTCCCCAGATCTGCCGGCAGATCTCGGGGGGGGGGGGGTGTCACTCCCGCGCCCCCCCCACCGAGATCTGCCGGCAGATCTCGGGGGGGGGGGTGTCACTCCCGCGCCCCCCCCCCGAGATCTGCCGGCAGGAGCGGGAGGAGTTAATGGAGCAGGGTGAGGGTTGCGGGAAGTCGCGCTTACGGCGCCGGGAGGAAATGGAGGTGGGTGAAGAGGGGGAGAGGGGGACTGAGTGAGTGGGAGGGAGGGAGAGGGGGGACTGAGTGGGAGGGAGTGAGGGAGAGGGGGGACTGAGTGAGAGGAGAGGGAGGGTGGAGAGGAGTGGGTGGGGGAGGGGGGTGGTGAAGAGTGAGGGGAGAGAGAATGAGGGGGAGGTGAGAGACAGAGGGATGTAGCCCGTTTTAACGGGCTTTACGGCTTGTCTATATATATTCAGTGGCAGACTTATCCAGATAAGTTGATCACTTACAGGCTTGTTGAATATCAGGCTCCGAGTTTTTATTTTATTAGCTGTCAATTATCTAATAGTTTTTAATGTTACATTCTCTTCAATATAACTGTGAAAATGACAATTATTTAAATGAAAACTGCAGTTGGCATTTTAATTTAACTGAGCAGCTTACTTAGACATGCTGATTTCAGGTACCCCTATGAGAGATTACATCTCTCCAATTCTGTTTCATCTTCACTGGCTGCCAGTTGAATCACAAGTGATGTATAAAATTGCAGTGCATGATGCTTGACTCATTTCCATGGGTAAACAGCTTGCTAAGGATATACAATCCATCATGAACTTTATGATCCTTACAATGAGGCCTGCTCGGTGTTCCAACTGCTCAGCATGTGTGCCTGGCCAAGACATGCGAGAGAGCTTTCTCTGTGGCAAGTCCTACTATGTGTAATTTGCTGCAGCAAGAGCTGCATTTAACAACTTGCACTAAGAGTGTTAGTTATATTAAAAACTTATTTATTTAGGCTTGCCCTCAACTGGTATGCATTGAGTTTGACATGCCATATACTGGACCTTTCTTGATTTCTACTTTTGTTTTGATAATTTTATTTTTGTCTGATTTAATTTTAAGTATATTTTACTGTGAGTTGACTAGAGCTTCTTGCACTGGTGTCATGTAAATGTAAATAAAAAATTAAATATTTATTTTATAACACAAATTTATTTAGGAAATGCTCTACATAGAAAGATGAAAATTAAATGAATTAGCAGATACAAGTCAATTACTTAGATTGATTTTCTAGAATAGTCTGATTTCAAGATTTTGAACTATATTTACATACATAAAGACTGTTAGAGTCATTTCTGTGATATTTAATATTTAAATTTAAATAAATATTTAAAAAAATTGTTTGGTTTAATTTTCAGGGACATGTTAACAGTAGATTAGCAGAAAATAGAATGAATTGAATTGGATGGAATGTGGAACTTACATCAGTGCTAAAGAGAAAATGAGATAATGAATTTTGACATAACCAATGAAAGTGGAATTATTAATACATTGGTAAATAGAAATAATCAATTTCTACCAGAGGATTTGTTTTTAATTAAGGCCCTACAAAAATGGAGAATTTAAGAATGTTAGGTAAAACTGAAACTGTTTCTTTTTTTCCCATTAAATATTTTTTTTATTAAAGTGACACCGGTTTCAGGAAACAAACAAACATTTGTGGTCCAGTGCAATCAGTACAACACAAAAATGGACACATCATCAACAACAATACTACTCAATTACACAAATGAAATCAAATCAACCAGGTACTTAGACATTACACAGAACATATATTTCACTGAACTGACATATATCCATTCATTGCACAAATATTCATTCATTGCCATCTTAACATCAAGACAGACAACACTTAACATATATTTTAGCTCAAAATTTAAATCAAAAAATGTTTGGAAGATGTTTGAAAAATATTCAAAAAATGTTTGCAAACTATTTGGATCGATCCAGGGCAAAACAGAATTCAAAATTTCATTCAAAAATAGAAAGAAAACAAAGTGGAAAAATTTGGAAAAATGAAAATATCAGCTTTACTTCTTTCATGGCAGGAAGGCCTGGAAAATATGTCGACGGCCTGGAAAATATAAAATCTGGCATAAAGTAAGATTTAATATTACTTTCATGTTTCTAATGTTAAGGCACAAGTTGCTCTGTGGAATAATACCAGTTTTAGTTTTTAATCTTGGAGAATCTGTGAAACAGCAAATTCATAAAATCAATTTGGATTTGCAAGAAAAAACTAGGAAGTGCTTTTAATATACCGGTGTAAGTACTAAACCTTGATTGCGTTCATTGTCTCTCTGTACTTTCAAAACAATTTCAATTTTCTTTCTTTTTTTAAAAATCACCATGTCACAACTCCATCTATTCACATTCGCACACCTTCAAATTACTTCCTACAGTAATAATGTTCTGTTTAAACCAAACGAAACTTAATTTTTTTCTTTCCTTTCCCCTGCACTGGAGAAAGCACTGCTCTGCATTTATCCACACTGATTCAACCCCTCCTTCCTCTTTCTTTCTTTTTCTGCTAAGATTCTACTCAACTAACTCCTTAACTGCCAGTGTCCTTTTAAGTTCTAAACTTTAACTCTAGTAAATGCTTTTGTCAATAACCTCAAACAATGCCTGAAGTTTGCCATCCATCTCTGGAAACATTTTTTGAAATCAAATTAGTATTTTAACTCAACACAATAAGTTCTCCTGGGAATTATTTTTAATTCTGAAACAAGGAAAAGCAATGTCATACAAATCTGTAGTGCAGGGCAGACTGAGAGTAAGACAGACTGAGAGCGGGAACAATAAAGGCAAGTAGGAAAAGAACTTTCTTACCACAGAAGTAACTCTAGAATTAAACTCAGAAAAAAGCAGAAGAAAGTAGAAAAGTAAAAAATTTTTTCTTCTTCTAACAACTATTATAAGAGACAGGGCTCTTCCTGTGCTTATAGTCTATCCAAGGGTTAACTCTGATTCTTGACTCTCGAACTGGGATGGGAATGGGAATGGGAGTGTAAAACTGAACCTGCCGCTTGCAAATCTGTTCCTGTGCTCACCTAATGCTTTTGTAATCATGAACATTTTAAATTAATGCAGACACTATGTTGGAGATTTTCCTGTCTTTTTACCGCTTAATAAACTACAGCGATTGTTGTAGAACTGAAGCTGAAAAAAACTTCCGTTCTCATACCAGCTTGTAAACACATTCTGCTCTGCCCACACAATTCATGCATGCAGAAATACTTCACAAATTAATATTAAGGCACTCGCTTCTAATATTGAGCTTATATCACTAAGGCTTGTCTCTTGGGCAGTCACTAGGTTGGGGAATATTAACGTGGGGCTGGGATAGGTCTCCAGTGATCTAGATTCCATTCTTGGGACGTGGGACTTCCCTGTCCTGGTAAGGCAGACTATGGCAATTGCGAGAATAGTGCCCACGATTACCACACCGCCAGCATATCAAATTAGGGTTTCTTCTCAAATTCCATCGTATCTCTCTACGCTGATCAAAACCTCTGTCTCGAGGACTAAAGTTTCCACGAGGTGGTCTTCTCTGGGCAGTCTCGTATAAGACTGTAGGGGCACTCTGAACACTAGGTACGGCGTCAGAGGCACAGTTACTTTCGAGCATACCAGCAGCTGTATTACTACTCTGCTCCTTCTGGGCTATCTCAAGGGAACACAATTTAGTCTGTAACTTCACCAAATCATCTGCAGGTTTAATCTGTCCCTCTGCATCGGGAACTGGAATCCCCTTGTGAGAGAGAGTGTTATGGGGCTGACATATACTGTCAGAATTCAAAAAGAGTTTAGTCATAATAAACCAATTATGCACTTGTATGTGAAAATTTAATTTACTTTCATTACCAGAATATCTATGCTGAATGTAAGTCAAGATCTGGGAAAGGTGTCTATAAGCAAACGAACCCACAGACGGCCAAGCTAGAGAAATGTCTTGAACAGACCAATTAATCCACTTAAAATGACATTTTAAAATTTGTTTTTCATCAGGGCGATGATAAGAAATAACTTGCTCTAGTGGTGTAAGCATTTGACTCTCAGCTGAAACTGAAACTGACATTTTACAAGACTGACGCAACTTACAATAACCTAAAACAAAGGTATAGAATTTGCAGGAAAAGAAGCAAAATAGAACAAGGAAAAAGTATGCACAAATATACAACAACAAAAATTTAATAAAACAAAATTATGACACACCCAAGGATCCTGAGCGCTATTTTACTATTTTTTGCTTACCTCATCCCGGTGTTGCTTGCGGCCGTCAAGCTTCTAATAATCAATCACGTTAAGCAATCACATTATCTATCACGTCGGCGTCACCAATTATGTTCATTATCAGAGCGCTGCGATACTCTGAGATTTCAAAGGTATCATTACCTGCTTTTTGCAGGGAGTTCAAATCATTATCTGTGGACCCCATGCTCACAGAGAATTCAAAGAAGGCCGGCACTTAACCTTAATTTACTATAGAAAACGCTCGCAGTCTTTATACTTCTCAATAATACTCTTTATTATAGTAAAGCAAAGTAAAAGTCAGAAGAAGAATTTCAGGAAAGATAGTTTTCCTGGGAGTTACTTAGAGCGTCTAATGGTGACGTATCAAAGTCTGCTCAGCTTCTTAGTTAAACATCATATCCTTATATACAAAATTATGCTGACAGTTTCTATGGGATGGCCCCCCTTCCTGGAGTGGAGAATTACTGACGGCATCACTTGAACCTTTACCTAAACTAATGATGTGAAAGTACTGTTATCTGGTATACTAGGCCTTGAGCTGGAGATAGCTCTCCTACACAAACTGCTTCTGTTTCTCTTACTCATAATTGTGTTTGCGTATTAGTAAAGACAAATACATTCCTTTCTCTTGGGTAAAACTGTTTCATTAATTTTATCATTCAATTATTTAATTCTTATTTAATTACTTAAATCCAGATTATTATCATTACTCACCCACCCCCTCCCCTCTCTCAGCATTTTTCCAGATTTTTGTCACCCTTCCATTGTTCATAAACATCCCATGTCTTGTGAAATGCTGATAAAGTGGCTGTAATCTACTCCATGCAATGGATATATCTCACTACTAACAAAAATCCACAATCAGACAAAAAGTCAATTCCTAAATCCAAATCAGGTAGATCATCTGCTTTTGATTACTATAAATACACCAAAGTAGTGGAGGAAAGTGCTCCAGACCTCAAGCTGCCAATCATAAGTGATTGGATTAGCTGTTTTGAATCATTGCCTCCCCCCCTCTTTCCTTGCAAACTAGATATTTTTAGGAAATGTTTAAATGCTCTGAAAAGGCGATATATTTTTCAGGAAAACTTATCTGAGTCTTGTAATCCAAAGGTTGGTGTCTTCTATGGCTGTTTGAGAAGCTCTTTTCTTATCAAATCTTATAGTCCAAAAATCCTTGTTTGCTACAGCTGTTTAGTAAACATAACATGGGCCACATTTTGAAAATAAATATTTCTTCTTCAGGGAATTCGCTGTATTCATCCAATTGCAACACCGCTAAGAAAACACCAACGGCTACAAACAAGTTGTTCCATACTTTACTCAGTTTTGAAAAAAACTGGTCAGCACTCCACTGGAACCAAAAATGCGTTTATATAAAACATTACCAAGATTGCTGCCTCAGAAATCATCAGCTGTTGCCAGACAAGAGAATCACAGTATAGACTGCCATTCAATCTCCTTTTTAAGTCGATAATGAGCTACACTTTTAAGGGAAAAGATCCACAACTGTTCTCTTAGATTTAATTCAGCTTCGCAATTACCACCTTTCTGATGAGGTGGTATATGTTGGAGCATTGTCCATCTATAATCTTGAAAAGAGTGACCCATAGCAATACTATGTTGTACTACTGGAACACTAAACTGATTGGCATGAATTCTACTTTGATGTTCAATCAATTGCACCTTATTGTCCCTTTTAGTGCATTCTACATATAGGTTAGGACAGGGAGATAAAAGCATGTATATGACAAATATAGATGATAAAGTCCTTCATTTATTCACCATCTGTATAATGGGATCAGTCCAGGAAGTTCTTGCCATAGAATTCTTGCAAAAATCACATCTTTGACAAGGAGTATGAATATAGGTGGAAGCACTCTGATTGGTCAGTTCAATAATCATCATATGCACAAGTTTGTCTCTGATGTTGTGTCCTCTAGAATAAACAATCATAGGAGGATCCTTAAATATATCATGTAACAAGAGGACATGCCAATACATTTTTTATCTATGAGGCCACATCCATAACTTTGTCTGTGAATTTCAACATATAGACCAATGGGTTATGTTCTGACCAGGCTTTATAGGTAAGTAAGGCATCTCTATCAGAGAAAAGTGCTCTTTTATATTCTTTCTTCAAAAGCAATGAAGGATAATCTCTAATTTTAAATTTCTCTGTCAATATACATGATTGTTCCTTGAATTAATCTTTGATAGTGTAAGTGTGTTGCAATCTAAAATATTGGCTAACTGGCAAACCTGATTTAAAGCCCTAGGATGGTGGCTATCTAATTTTAAAAAAAGTGTTCTGATTGGTGGCTTTAGTGTGGCTTTAGTCCCCAAAATATATTCCATTTTGACATCCAGAAAAATAACAGATTGCATTCATAGGGGCAGATTTTCAAAGGGTTACGCGCGTAAGTTACGTGTGTAACCCCGAGAATCCGCTCCTGCGCGCGCCAAGCCTATTTTGCATAGGCCCGGCAACGCGCATAAGCCCTGGGACGCGCATATGTCCCAGCGCTTGAAAAAGGGGGTGGGGAGAGGGCGGGGAGGGGCCAGAGCCTCCAGGCACAGCAGCCATTCGCCGCTGTGCCTGGGATCGCGGGCCAGTTGGCGGCCGGCATGCGTAACCTACGCCTGCTTGGAGGCAGGAGCAACTTATCAGATAAAGGTAAGGGGGGGTTTTAGGTAGGGCTGAGGGGCGGGTTAGGTAGAGGAAGGGAGGGGAAGGTGGGGGTGTGTGGAAGGAAAGTTCCCTCCGAGTGCGCCGATTTTGGAGCTCAGAGTGAACAGAGGAAGGCTGCGCGGCTCAGTGTGTGCAAGGTGCACAAGTGTGCACCCCTTGCATGCGCCAACCCCGGATTTTTTAACATGCGTGCGGCTGCGCGCGCATGTTAGAAAATCAGCGTAGATTTGTGCGCGCCAGGTTGTGCACAAATCTATGCCCGCGTGTAACATTTAATATCTGCCCCTTAGTGTAATGAAAATTGCACTGGGGCTTTCAGCTAATGCTGCACATCCATTGCAACTAATCCAAAAAGCAGCAGCATGCACCCTAGTTAACTTGAGTCATCAAGAAAACATAACACCTACCCTTCATTCATTACACTGGCTTCCTGTCCATTCCGTATACAGTACAAAATCCTCACTATAATTTGTAATTTACTATATAACAAATCTTAAATCTAGTTTAGGGATGTGAATCGTTTTTTGATGATTTAAAATATCGTCTGATATTTTTTAAATCATCAAAAATCATTAAAGAGTGCGATACAATAGAAATTCCCCCGATTTATCGTGAAAAATCGTTAATCGGGTTTGTGTCCACTAATGGGAGTTATTTGGGGGGGGGGCGGGAAAACTGGCACACCAAAACAACCCCTAAACCCACCCCGACCCTTTAAAACTAATCCCTTACCTTCCCCCCACCCTCCCAACCCCCCCCCCCCAAATGTTTTAAAATCACCTGGTGGTCCAGTGGAAGCTCCGGGACCAATCGCCCGCTCTCGGGCCATCGGCTGCCACTAATAAAAATGGTGCTGATGGCCTGATAAAAAAAAACCCACCGACCCTTTAAAACTGACCCCTTAGACTCCCCCACCCTTTCGACCCCCCAAATAATGTTTTAAAATTACCTGTTGGTCCAGTGGGGGCGCCGAGAGCGATCTCCTGCTCTCGGGCCATCGGCTGCCACTGGATGGCCGGCTGCCACTGGATGGCGCCGGCCATCCAGTGCTCCTACCATGTGACAGGGGCCGGCCAATGGCACGGATACCCTGTCACAAGGTAAGGGCAAAGGGCCATCGGCACCATTTTTATTAGCGCAGCCGATGGCCCGAGAGCGGGAGATTGCTCCCTGCGCCCCCACTCTGACTCTGACACTCCCAGCCACACCCACTCCTTTCAATCACATATGCCATGCCACTCCCTAGTCATACACATACCCAGCTACCCCCCTTCTCTAGTTCACCTAGACCCTCTAACACTTCATCTTGATTCCCTATCAGTTCACCCAGACTTCCCTCCCAAAAACTGTAGAAATCAGAAAAGTCCAATTTCATTTGAGTGAGTCAATTAGCAAGTGTACTGTACACACTATTTCTTACAAAACAGCAACTACCACACATGCTTCACCACTCCATTTCCAAATGCTCCTTGACCTCCCCTTTTGTCTAGTAAAATGTACGTGTGAAACTGAAAATACACACATAAGCAAAACATTTATAAAATAGAATGTACACATGTACATGTTACTTATGCACGTGTTATTTTTACATCTAAAACCCCTTTGAAAATTCACTCCAAAGTAGGAATGTGATAAATTCTGAACAAGAGATTCTACAAATGAATATAAAAATATTCATCTTACAGTTCATTCAGTGTATTAGTTGCCACAGGAGAATTATGCCTTTGCCCTTTTGTACTTAGATAAAAAGGAGAAAGAAGTAATCAGCCTGTCTTCAAGGGAGATAGATAATAATGAGAAAACATTTAGAAAAAAAAAAACCCTTCTTCTCTCAGAGATGAGCAATATGAAACCATGTGAAGTAATAGTAAATAGCTTAATAGTTTATGGTCATTTTCTATTTTGTAGTCAATTAAATGTAGTATTTTAAAGAGGATGATCTGAAGGAAAATAGGCTGATAATTACATGAAAGCAGAAAGAGATAATAAATCATCACACAGGGAACACATCAAAGCAATAGGCTGAAAATAAATAGTAGAAAGAGGAAATAAATCATCACAGTGCACAAGAAACTACTTACAAAACAGACAAACTGTCCAAACCATAAATGAAAAATTCATCAAGATAAACACCACTATTGATAGTATAGGGAGAACTCCATGCCGGTCGCAAACATATTCTATACTTCAAACATTCATTTCAAACTTAACAATTCAAAAGGGAAAATGCCAAAATTATCATACTCATGCTATTGAAATCTAACAATCTCATGCATATTTATAGTAAATATTCAAATTCATGATAGCTTTCTTGGGTTTCAAATCTTGAACTTTATTGTTTTTTGAGGGTTGCATAGTTTATGACCTTTCACTTGAGAATTATTAGGATAATTTATTTCATATGTGATGCATTTAAATTCAGAATGTACCAACTGGAAAAAAAGAAGAAAAAGGGTGATATGACACAAATATTTAAATATTTAGCATTCTTCAATAAAGTAAAAGAAGGAGGCATTTTCCATTAAAAAAAAAATAAGAAATTCAAGGACACAGGGTCATGATAGAAGCTAAAGGGAGGAATTTTCAGAGGAAAAATGAGAAAATGCATGCTTAGAATAGTCTATCGGTAGAAGTAGCACAAACCAAAATCATAACAGAAAATAAGCATGTTTGGGACAAGTGTAGAGGGCAATAGTGAGAGCAGGTAGGGGTAGTGCCGATGCAAGGGTATCCTAGGCAGTGATGTCATCACCACATCATGTGATCTCGCTCTCTCTCTTTCTCTCTGTCTCTCTCTCTCTCTCTCTCTCTCTCAATGCAGCTCAGTTTGTATAAGCAATCTCTCCCACATCCACATCCCGCCTCTCCAACCTCATTTGATTTAAAAAATGTCACCCTCTTGTCACACTACAGTACCCCGCCAACTTCAGTGCACTAGGTGACCGCCTAGTCTGCCTAATGGTCCTGCCAGGCCTGGATGGGGGAACAGCAAGTTAAAGAAATGAGAGAAGAGGCCAAAGTGTTGAACCTGTTATGTAAATCTATGTGCTTAATAACATGCAGCAGTGGAGGACAAAAATGGGAAAAATGAACCCAGCCTGTAGAAAGCCGAAGCACAATGCATCAAGGTCCCAAGAAGAGGAAGTAAGAACAACAAGCAAGGTACACTGACAAAGCTATAGCATATTCTGAGGCATAATTAGGGGGATGTGGAAAGTTTCCTAGCATAGGATGCAGGTTGATGGCAGGCAATCAAGCATGTTCAGAAACATCTGGGATGGGGATGTATCATTAGCACAGTATATAAGGAGTAATAGGGGGAGGGTTGTAGTATTCAGATGAAATCCTGATCAGGATCTGGTTCAGGTCTTCAGTGAAACCTTTGTTGCCAGAATGGCCAGAGAGATCCTTCCCATGTTTCAGGATCCCTAGGGGGCAGGCAAGAGATATGACCGTTAGATGTTTTTTCTGTAAAAGAATATAAACTAGGGATGTGAATCAGGCTTCGGACGATTGAAAATATTGGACGATATTTTCAAAATCATCAGAAATCGGGGGCTCCCCCAAAACAATAGGAAAACCCTACGATATTGATCATGGGGGTTCTCATCATTTTGGGGGAGGGCAGGAAAAACGGCACACAAAAATAACCCCTAAACCCACCCCGACCCTTTAAAACTAATCCCTTAGCTTTCCCCACCCTCCCGACCCCCCCCCCAACACCTACATCCCTATATATCTCCCCTTCTCTGTCTTTAATAAAAGAAGCCACATTTTATACTTCATTAAAAAGGTTTATTAGTATTATTAGTATTCAGTCCTCAATCTCTCAAGGGCTCCAGAAAGGTATTGCCCACTTAAGCTCTGAGTAAAAGATATAACCACCCAAACTCTGATTCAAAGATATACTATTCATCAGTTCAAATATAAATTAGTGTTTCATAGGCAGATCAAGAATAATTAATTAAAATACATTCTAGTATTCCCCCATTATGATAATGTTCATTGGTGTCATTGTAGTTTTGCAAATACTACAGCACTGGCTTCCAGATAAAAGGTCATCAAAAATAAGATAACTATTACAAGAAAGTTTTAATGACCCTTACATTGACTTTCAAAAGGAACATTTGCTGTCCTACCAAGGCCAGTCACTTTCAAACTGGTGAGCTGGCACACATGTGCACACATGCATCGGCCCGTCCCAGGGATATGGCTATTTTATAACTTGTGCGCATATATGCACTTGTTCAAACGTAGCCTGGCTAAAAGCAAGTGTGTGCCAAATTTTAAGAGTGTGCATGCATGTGTCTGCACATCCCACTTCTACTGTGTAAATCAGGAGATTTTAAAAGGGGTACACACTGTCACTATTCACAGTTTTACCAGTTCATTCCCAGTCACACAGTTAAGAGATAGGTCCTCTATACCATCTTAGTTTAATACCCTTCACTCCCCCCCAGTTAGCGACATCCCTAAAACCCCCTCAGAACTGCCTATTTATGTTTATTTCTTAACTTACACAAAAGCAGGGAGTGTGAAGAAAATGAGGGCCCTTATACACTTTAAATATTACTCAATTCAGTTTATCGTGTGGACAACTCCATATGTAGAAACATCCAAATTAACAGATTCTCGCCAAAGTCCCCTGACATGGACACTGTGTTTTGCCTGAAGGCAAATTTACACATCATCCATAGCAGAAGTAAAATTATGTAGAAGGGGGCCTTGGAATGCACCAGATCATATAGGTAGGTATTTACCATCTCTAGAACCATTCACAATCTTGGAGTCATCATACCCACATAAAAAATAGTTCACTCAAACTTAATTTTTTAAATTGCTGTTACTTCATCAATTGAAGCCCTTTCTGGATCCTTCTAATGCTCGCACGGTACTTCAATCTATCTTTTCTGAGTTAGTATTACAATTCTCTTTTCAATGGTCTTCCCACATATGCAATCCATCCACTACAATTCATTCAGAATTCTGCTGCTTGTCTTCCAACTAACACATCCCTATGCACCCACATTACTCCGGTTGTGCAGTCCCTTCCCTGGCTCCCATTAACATATTAAGTTCGATAGAAGATAGCAGTAACAATTCATAATGTTTTACATAATATTTCTTCTCCATGGATCACTGCTACTCTTAAATTGTACATTCCTATTTGTATTCTGAGATCAGCAAATCAAAGTTTACTGGATATTCCCTCCTCAAAGCTGGACCAGCTAGATAAACCCTGAGAGCGTGCCTTTTCAGCGGTGGGTCCCTTGCTCTGGAACTCACTTCCAACAGACATACGAGAATCTCAGTTGCAAATTTTTTTTGGAAGGCTCTTAAGACTTTCAAAAGGCTTATGACTTGATATCTGACTTTACAATATTACTCTCTGCTGCCTCCAGGATTGTATCTGTCAACACTTGTATTATATGTTATTTAAATTAACTATGCATGTTTTACTGTACCCCATCCTGAACTGTGGAAGAGCGGGTAAGAAATCTTTTAAATAAATACATACATAATTTGTGTGTATGCCTAATTAAAAGAAAAACAAAAACAGGAAGCTAAATACACATCTTTTGACATTTGCTGATGTAATCACGCTGACAGCTGCTTCATGCTTTGTGAACTCAGCCTTTTTGAGGCAGAAGCTGGCCCTCTGAGCTCCTCCATTTTGTTAGTTGTGAGATGCTTGATCGTCCGGCTGAAATTTTAGACAGCAGTTATAATCGTCTTTATTGGATTTAGACTGTGAAATGTGATTGCCCTTTAAGAAACATTGTTCTGAGAAACATCAGCCATCAGACATTTTTTAGATGCAAAAAAATATTGAATGAATGAGATGACCAGGTGGCCTTTGATATCGATCTATGGGCACACTGACAAGCTTGCTGACACCATGGTATAGAGTTATAAGGAACTAGTTTAGTGTTCAGTTTAAACTCTTTTGGCAGTCTTTTGGTGAAAAATAATGTAGTATTCATGTGTTTGACTCTAGGACGCATTGGCTCTTCTTTGTTATTAGTTTTTTAAACATGAGCTTACTGATGTTGATAGCTCTCTTTAAAAAATTCTCCAGGCACAATGGTTAAGTATAGCCATATTTAAAAAAAGGCATTCTGATGGTAGGGAGAGGACAGGAGAGACTATAATGCATGTATTTATATTTCATTTTCAAAATGAATGCACAAAGTTCACATTCATAGATTTGCATCATTTTTCAAGGTGGTACAAAGCTTTATGTGTCCTGATTCTTCAAACTAGCCTGATTAAGTAACCAACCCCTTCACCCCTTCCCTCCCCACATTTACACACACAGAGCCCTCCCACTCAGACTTCCTGCAATAAAAAAAATGAGTGAAGGTAATATACCCGGATAGCGTGACGTCAGCATGAGGGAATGCCCTCGAGGTTCGCGCCAAGAGTGGTATAAAGATGTGGGTGGCGCGCACACACCCTAGTAAATACCTGGGAGGAGCAATGGCGGGAGGCTGCACCATAGCCGTTTCCGGGACGCCAGAGAGGTCGACTTGTAGACATGGCAGTAGCCATCTTGCCCAGGTAAGAGGGAGGAGCCGTGAATAAGGTGAGGCAAATGGGGCGAAGCCGTCGAGGACCGACGGACGCAACAGCTACCTGAGGCCTTAGGCCTCTTTATGGAATGAATATGTCGTTTCAATATGGTGCGAGAGAATGTGGCATGGTCTAGGCCAGCAATCACAAGCATCTTACATTATGCAGGCAAGCATAAACTGATGATCACATATAAGAAAAATGGAACCTTAAAATACACAGACATAAGTTACTTCTTTTCAATGATCATTCAGCAAAAGTGTCAGCAAGCCGCAAAGCATTTGCTCTGAAATACTCAGTTGTTTGTTTTTTTTTGCAAAGGAGTGACATTTTTTTTGCTATTCCCAGAACATCTTAAAGTGATATGAGATGGAAAGGCATTATTCCCCTCCAGGTTATGAGCCTTGACCCTTAAAACCCCACTCATCTGCTAACAATTTTTGTTTTATTACTTACATTTCCTCCATTCCTCCATTACTTACATTTCCTCCATAACAGAAGTAAAGTTACATGCCAGTGCATGTAAGTATTTATGTGCAAATTTCATTTTAAAATCCTGAAATGCCCATGTCCCACCCCTTTTTGGAAACTGTTCATTTGTGTGCATAATGGCATGCATACACATATCCTGGTAGCTTTTAAAATCCACTTAGTGCACACCGGCCTAACATAGTCATGCATTCCCTAATTGATGCTGTTAGGATAAGTAAGTGAGTGAACCCTTTGGCCGAGGTGAGAGCTGGAATCACCCAGGGGGAGGAGCCCCACAGGGCCTCACCATCAGGAGACAGAGCCTCGGCTGCGGGATGGAGATACAGCAGACGTAGAGATGGAGACGTGGAGGGTGACCACTGGAGGTGGGCCACGGAATGGCAGCAACTGCTGACATCTGTCTTGCTTGAGATGAGTCAAAGGAGGAAGCGGCAATACCAAAGGACAGGGGTGCCGAGAAATACAGTCACTGTAACACACTGAATCAGTAGTGGAGAATGCAGGGAGGTTCTTTGGTGGAAGAACATGGTAGTGATCTGCAGAGTGAGGTACCTCAGTTGATACATGGCACAGGTCCGCAGCGCAGGGGGGAACCCGAAAGTAAGTCCTCATGGCAATGGTCCGCAGAGTATAGATGTGCATTTGTTTATTACGGGGGGACCTGCTCCTACCATGTGACAGGGGCTGACCAATGGCACCAGTAGCCCCTGTGACATCGTAAGGGCAAGGCTATCGGCGCCATTTTGAGTCATAGCAGGCCCGACAGCCCGATGGCATGGAGGGAGAGATCGCTCGCGGGACCCCGCTGGACCACCAGGGACTTTTAGTAAGTCTTGGGGAGGGATTGGGATGGTGGGGGGGAGGGTATAAGAAAGTAAAATTTAAGGGTCTGGGGTGGGTTTTTTCCCAATTTGTGGTTTTTTTCCCAATTCGTGTTTTTTTTTTAATTCGTTTTTCTGGTTTCAGGTTCAGGTTCCAGTTTCGTTTTTGGCAAAAAATGATCCGTGGGAAATCGGGTTTTCCCACGAAGCACCCGAACCGAAACCCGATCCGAGCCAGAAAAACGAAGCTTATTTATTTATTTATTTATTTATTTAAATGCTTTTAAAATATACCGACATTCATAGGACATATCATGCCGGTTCACAATCAACACTGTAAAGGAGGAAGAGGAAGTTACAAATAACAGGGAGGGGGGAGGTGGAGCAGTGAAGGAAAAAGGAGAGGATGGGGGTCAGGTGACAGTAAGCGCAGAAGTTGCGGGAAGGAGAAAGGTAGTGAAGTGCTAGGGGAGAGAGAAATTGATAGGAACTGTGTTAAAAAACTGAGAATAAAAAATTAACAAATTTACAAAATCAGGGATTCCCTAGGATGCCTGTGGTAGCTGGCCAAAGCTTATCTCTATCGCAGAGCGGGGTACACCAGCGAGGGTTCCTCAGATGATATCACCGAGTGGGTCCGTAGAGCAAGGGGGAACCCAGAAGGGAGTCCTCACGGCAATGGTCCGCAGAGCGAGGTACACCGGCGGGGATTCCCACGTAGCAATCAAGGCACAGATCCAGAAGTGGTACTCACAGCGACATGAAGTAAGCAGAAGTCCCATAGAAAACCTTAGGAGAAGGCAAGCTGGAAACCAGGTGAAAAGGCCCTCCAAGGACCAGATAGCCAAGAGATGAGGGGGGGCCACTGAGGAGCAGGTACCCAGTAGTCTCACACCATGGAAGCAACCGGAACAAGCATAGTAGAAGCTGGAACAACAGCAAGTGAACTCGTTGCCAAGTCGCCGGCTGTCTGCACTGGCCGGATTAAATATTAGAGCAGAGTGACATCATCTGGTAGGGACATCCCAGAGGTTCCTGCCATGACGTGGTTAAATCTGGTCAGGAAGCACGTGCGCGCATGTCTAAAGAACCCCACGGGTAAGATGGTGGTCGGGAGCTTCCACGCTGCTTGGATAGGCCCAGGAACGGAGGCCAGAAGGCCTGTGGTAGCTGGCCAAAGCTGCAGGTTTGCCCAACGGAGCCATGGTTGTGAAAATGGAGCTGAGCAATGGCAGCCTCAGCTGTCTGTGGCCATGGAGCGTAATAGTTGCACATGTCCGGCTTTTAAAATTCATCTTTAAACTTATAACTAAGGCAATGTTGGTTAAAGGGGCTTGCCCAAGACCACAAGGAGCAGCAGTGGGATTTGTACATTGGCTTCCATTGTTTTCAACCTGTTGCTCTAAACACTAGGCTACTTCTCCACTCCTTGCAAATATGTATACGAACATGGAAGCATATTAACTTGCAACATGTGGATTCAGGCTTTTCTTTGGGATGGATGCCTTTTTCTAATAATTTGGTGACTATTTCTGATGCAAGTAGTCTATGCCTTCCAATATTGATAATGGCCTTCTCTATTTATGATTCCATGGACCTATGCTGTAGGGTTTTTTTTTCTCTTTTATTTCTTTGCAGTCTTAAGATCATTGCATAGTAGTCAACAGGTGATGAGAGATTATCTATCAATCTATCTATCTTTCTATTTTTTGTCCCGCTTATGTACGACTAGTGCTATTGCATAAAAATTTACCTGATTTTATTTCATTTGATGAAGCATCAATCTACAGCGGGCCCGTCTCTCTGGAACTCCCTACCACCGGACCTCCGCCTTGAGCCGTGCCATACTACTTTTAAAGTGAAACTCAAGACTTGGCTCTTCCGTCAAGCTTTCCCAGAGAGCTAAAAGCAAGAAGAACAACAACCATCCTTGCCTTACAGCAATAATCTAATGTTTATATTGCTTCAGTTATATGTTTCCAAGTTGTGTTCTAAGTTGATCTTAGTTGTTTTCCCAATAGATTGTACTTTATTATATATTATCCGTTCATTATTTCGATATGTTCCATGTAAACCGCCTCCCCGGCGATAGTTATCTCTGTTAAATGTGAACCGGAGTGATATGTATTGTATACAGGAACTTCCGGTATATAAAAACCAAAAATAAATAATAAATAAATAAATCAATTTAGAATGTTTTGTGAATACTTGAATACTATCCTGGCCCTGGCATTTTCTTCACACCTTGCATTATCTTAACAGGGAATTCCCTCTCATTTTTAATTTTATAATGCTTTAGTTACTGTTCAGAATTTGGAGGATGTTAAACTTTATGTTTATCATCTTCCTCTGTTCTCTCTGAGATCTTGCATTAGTGGGAAAGATGGTTTTGTGACTTTATATAGAGAACACTGTTTATTTTAAGAGGATATATTCTCTTAAAGTTGACTGTCTGTAATTAATCCTAATCTAGAGATGTCATATGAAAAATCTGCAGGGTGCATTGGAAGGGGAAAGTGAAGTGAGAACAATGAAGAATGATCCTAGCTGGATGCAGTCCTTTGGAGAGTGATGTTTTCATGTATAGTATACTGGTCTTTGTGGCATGTGTTCAGTATATGTGGTAAGAATGTGTGGATAATTGAGGTATGCTTCAGAATATTGTATTCCATTGTCCTATGGTGTTCTCTCCTGTGTTGTTCAATTCTATCCATGCTGTCGGATCTGGGGGGAGGCAGAATGATTAATGATATGAAATGGTCCTGTTTTATGACAGGTCAACTTGGTAATGGCATTGCAGATTGTATGAATTTTCAATATGGCTGATTTTAAAATTGTTTCACAGGTACTAATGACATAGGAAAGTGCAGGAGGGAGGAAAGTGCATAGGCTCGGCAACGTGCGTCCCGGGGCTTGCACACATCACCAAGCCTATGCAAAATAGGCTTTGTGCAAGCAGGGACAGGTTTTCGGGGTTAAGTACATAACCCTTTGAAAATCTGCCCCTAAATTTTGCTTCCAAAAGCTCTCTCCTGCACTTTCCTATGTCATTGGTACCTGTGAAATTTTAAAATAAATATATTCTCTCTATCCTGCTTCACAATAGGAATAGACAATTCATTAAAGTACTATAAGCATCTACTTTTATTCAATATAATATTACATGAGAAGTACACTCATTAGGGATGTACAGGCAAAAAGTTTTCGTTGCGTACGCGATAGGTATTCGGGGGGGGGTCAATTCCGTTTCATGCAGAAGTATGGAGAATTCAATAAGTTGTCAATCTGTAAATACGTTACTACTAAATTAACTACAACCCTCCACCCTCCTGACCCCCCCATGACTTACCAAAACTCCCTGGTGGTCCAGCGGTGGGGTCCGGGAACTCACTCACACCCTCGGTGCTAGTTTCATCACGGTGCCGATAGCCTATGTCACAGGGGCTACCCGGTGCCATTGGTCAGCCCCTGTCACATGGCTATCAGCGCCATCTTGTGCTCCTACCATGTGACAGGGGCTGACCAATGGCACCGGTAGCCCCTGCGACATAGTATGGGCAAAGGCTATCGGCGCCATTTTGAGTCCTGGCGTCGGACGGCAGGTCACTCCGGGACCCCCATTGGACCCACAGGGACTTTTGGCCAGCTTGGGGGGCCTCCTGACCCCCACAAGACTTGCCAAAAGTCCAGCGGGAGTCCGGGAGCGACCTCCTTGCACGCTGGCCGTCCAATCCCAATACTCAAAATGGCGCCGATCACTGTCATAGTGAGGGCAAAGGCGATCGGCGCCATTTTGAGACTCAAAATCGCCATCCCGCCAATACTCAAAATGGCGCCGATCGCCGTCATAGTGAGGGCAAAGGCGATCGGCGCCATTTTGAGTATTGGGATCGGACGGCTGGCGTGAAAGGCTCCCGCTGGACTTTTGGCAAGTCTTGTGGGGGTCAGGAGGCCCGCCCAAGCTGGCCAAAAGTCCCTGTGGGTCCAACGGGGGTCCCGGAGTGACCTGCCGTCCGACGCCAGCCTTTGCCCATACTATGTCACAGGGGCTACCGGTGCCATTGGTCAGCCCCTGTCACATGGTAGGAGCACAAGATGGCGCCGATGGCCATGTGACAGGGGCTGACCAATGGCACCGGTAGCCCCTGTGACAAAGGCTATCGGCGCCATGATGAAACTAGCACCGAGGGTGTGAGTGAGTTCCCGGACCCCACCGCTGGACCACCAGGGAGTTTTGGTAAGTCTTGGGGGGGTCAGGAGGGTGGGGGGTTTAAATTTTTATTTAGGCCGAATAAAACAGAAATCTGTTTAATACGTGGGGAGTCACGATGCGTTTCGCCTCCCCACGTATTTAACAGATAGCAAAAAATAAGTTGCGGATTACAAATACATGGAAAACGGATGCACACCTCTAACACTCATGGTACTTCTGAAATCCAATACATACAATCAGGCTTATATACTCTTTATTGTCTTACAAAATCATGGTTCTGAAAAAATATTTTACATTGACCACAAATTCACTGATTCAAAAATTGGAAGAAGGATCCAACAGAAGAAAATAGGATAATGCATAAGCATTGGCAAGTTCAATGTAAGACATTGACCAGACAGGCTAAGTGAGAATTTGAAAAGAAGTTGGCCGTGGAAGTAAAAACTCACAGTAAAAATATCTTTAAATATATCCGAAGCAGAAAACGAGGGAGTCACTTGGACCGTTAGATGATCGAGGGGTTAAAAGGGCACAGAGAAGATAAGGCCATCGTGGAAAGATTAAATGATTTCTTTACTTCAGTGTTTACTGAAGAGGACGTTGGGGAGATACCCGTACCGGAGAAGGTTTTCATGGACTGAACTAAATCACGGTGAACCTAGAAGATATGGTAGGCCTGATTGACGAACTGAAGAGTAGTAAATCACCTAGACCGGACGGTATACACCCCAGGGTTCTGAAGGAACTAAAAAATTAAATTTCAAACCTATTAGTAAAAATTTGTTACCTATCATTAAAATCATCAATTACAACTGAAGACTGGAGGGTGGCTAATGTAACCCCAATATTTAAAAAGGGCTCCAGGGGTGATTTGGGAAACTACAGACCAGTTAGCCAGACTTCAGTGCCAGGATGAATAGTGGAAAGTGTTCTAAATATCAAATTCACAGAACATATAGAAAGACATGGTTTAATGAAACAAAGTCAGCATGGCTTTACCCAAGGCAAGTCTTGCCTCACAAATCTGCTTCACTTTTTTGAAGGAATTAAACATGTAGATAAAGTTGAAATGGTAGATGTAGTGTATTTGGATTTTCAGAAGGCGTTTGACAAAGTCCCTCATGAAAGGCTTCTAGGAAAAGTAAAAAGTGATGGGATAGGAGGCGATGTGCTTTAATGGATTACAAACTGGCTAAAAGACAGGAAACAGAGAGTAGGATTAAATGGACAGTTTTCTCACTGGAAGGGAGTGGACAGTGGAGTGCCTCAGGGATCTGTATTGGGACCAGTACTTTTCAATATATTTATAAATGATCTGGAAAGAAATACAATAAGTGAGATAATCAAACCTGCAGATGATACAAAATTGTTCAGAGTAGTTAAATCACAAGCAGATTGTGATAAATTGCAGGAAGACCTTGTGAGACTGGAAAATTGGGCACCCAAATGGCAGATAAAATTTAATGTGGATAAGTGCATGGTGATGCATGTAGGGAAAAATAACCCATGCTATAGTTATACAATGCTAGGTTCCATATTAGGAGCTACCACCCAAGAAAGAGATCTGGGTGTCATAGTGGATAACACATTGAAATCATCAGTTCAGTGTGCTGCGCAGTCAAAAAAGCAAACAGAATGTAGTGAATTATGAGAAAGGGAATGGTGAATAAAATGAAAAATTTCATAATGCCTCTGTATCGCTCCATGGTGAGACCGCACCTTGAATACTGTGTACAATTCTGGTCGCAGCATCTCAAAAAAGATATAGTTGCGATGGAGAAGGTGCAGAGAAGGGTGATCCAAATGATAAAGGGAATAGAACAGCTCCCCTATGAGGAAAGCCTAAAGAGGTTAGGACTTTTCAGCTTGGAGAAGAGACGGCTGAGGGGGGACATGATAGAGGTGTTTAAAATCATGAGAGGTCTAGAACGGGTAAATGTGAATGGATTGTTTACTCTTTCGGATAATAGAAAGACTAGGGGGCACTCCCTGAAGTTAGCATGTGGCACATTTAAAACTAATCAGAGATAGTTCTTTTTCACTCAATGCACAATTTAACTCTGACATTTGTTGCCAGAGGATGTGGTTAATGCAGTTAGTGTAGCTGTGTTTAAAAAAGGATTGGATAAGTTCTTGGAGGGGAAGTCCTTTACCTGCTATTAACTAAGTTGACTTAGAAAATAGCCACTGCTATTACTAGCAACAGTAACATGGAATAGACTCAGTTTTTGGGTTCTTGCCAGATTCTTATGGCCTGGATTGGCCACTTGGAAACAAGATGCTTGCCTTGATGGACCCTTGGTCTGACCCAATATGGCATGTTCTTACGTTCTTATTACATCTTTAGTTGTCTCAGATTAGCAAGACTAATTAACAGGTCAGCATGACCAAGACCTAATCACAATTACATACAAGTGCAGCATACTTTGTTACCACAAGCAAAAATGACTCATCATTATTTCTATTTTCTACCAAACATAATTAAATCTTCAAGTTTGGCATAGTGGTATTATGCATATCTAAGGATTACTTAAGCTTCAGTATTGTCCTCATTATATTTTACCTAGTACAGGGATCAAATTTAGCAAACAACCATTGCATCTCTTATATTCTAATTAAAATTTAAAAATAGTGTTTAGAGAAAGACTAAATAAAGAACTTTATAAGTTGAATTGGACTATATTGCACAGAGAGATACAATAAATTCTATTGACTTTGTCATACCCACTTGTACCAAGACAGCTGGCTCCTCCCCAGGTTTTACTATAAGTAAACAAGAACATAAGATAAGCCTTAACACAGATGATGTAGTTCATTTTCTCACTAGCCCACAATACTCTTTGCCTGCTTCTTTTATTTTTTGAAATATTTGACTCCTTTGTAGGTCTGACTCTCAGCTATGATACATCTGAAGCATTACCAACAGAACATTCTGTGAGGGATGAATGCAAGGGCCTTTTCCTTGTGCAACTAATCATATCCATCATTTGGGTATATGCATTCCTAATTTCCCTACATTGTTTTATTCATTAAACATTCAGTAACACCTAAAATACGAGGCATTTTGGAGCAGTTGATAGCTTGGGCGGAACTTTGGTTTTCTTTACTGGGGAGATGTGCACTGTTTACAAAGATACTTTTTCCTAGGCTGTTTTATAGTCTACAAATGACTCCATGCTGGCTATTGAATAAGGATATTTTTACTTTAAAATCAGCTTTAACCTTTTTATCTGGAGGGGGAAAGGTGCCAAGATAGGTTATTGTAAACTTAGGCATGCAAAGGCATATTGTGGCCTTAATCTACCAGATTTTTGGTTCAACAATGTTGCTTGTCAGTTGCATTTTCTTTGGAAGGGGGCCCTGTCTGGACTTTAAGCACTGTACCCAGGGAATGGTAGTGTAATGTGGACAGATTAATAAGAGGTTTTGTTATGTGTTTTGTCTGATTAGATGTGCATATGAGTGTGAATGGGTGCTTGTGCTTGTTTTTATGTGCTTACTAAGGTAAGTTTTTTGCTTTATGGTTAAAAGCTGATGTCGCATTGGCTCTTAGCTAATTTTGGTCAGATAATATAAGCACTGCAGCACATGTACCTGACCTCAAATGCTGTGCCTGACTGTTCACTGTCCAGGCCTTATGTTCCTACGAGGGTTCGACTTAGATTGTAAGCCCTCTGAGAATAGGGAAATACCGACAGTACCTGAGTGTAATCAACTATGAAGTGCTGGAAATGTTTGAAAATAGAAAGATAAATAAATAAAGACAAAAAACCTGCTGTGCCTGTCCATCCAAGGCTTGTGTCCGTACAAGGGTGTGATCTCGACTGCTTTGCCTGTCCGTCCAGGCCTTGTGTTCCTACAAGGGTTCGACAGATTATAAGCCCTCTGGGGATAGGGAAATACCGACAGTACCTGAGTGTAATCGACTATGAAGTGTTGGAAACGTTTGAAAATAGCAAGATAAATAAATTAAAAAACAAAATACTGCTGTGCCTGTCCATCCAGGCCTTATGTCCATAGGTGGGATTGACCTCTGTCCTGGACTGCTGTGCCTGTTCATCCAGGCCTTATGTCCCTAGGTGGGATTGACCTCTGTCCTCGACTGCTGTGCCTCTCAGTCCAGGACTTATGTTCCTACAAGTGTTTGACCTCGATTGCTCTGCCTGTCAGTCCAGGCCTTATGTCCCTAGGTGGAATTGACCTCTGACCTCGACTTCTGTGCCTTTATGTCCAGGCCTTGTGTACCTAGAAGTGTTTGACTTCGATTGCTCTGCCTGTCAGTCCAGGCCTTGTGTTCCTACAAGTGTTTGTCCTCGATTGCTGTGCCTGTCCGTCCAGGCCTTGTGTTCCTTCAAGTGTTTGACCTCAATTGCTCTGCCTGTCCGTCCAGGCCTTGTGTTCCTTCAAGTGTTTGACCTCAATTGCTCTGCCTGTCCGTCCAGGCCTTATGTCCCTAGGTGGGATTGACCTCTATCCTCGACTGCTGTGCCTGTCCGTCCAGGCCTTATGCCCCTACAAGGGTTGGACCTCGATTGCTGTGTCTGTTTGTCCAGGCCTTATTTCCCTACAAGGGTTGGACCTCGATTGCTGTGCCTGTTCATCTAGACCTTATGTCCCTAGGTGGGACTGAGCTCTTTCCTCGACTGTTGTGCCTGTCTGTCCAGGCCTTGTGTTCCTACAAGTGTTTGACCTCGATTGCTTCACTTGTTGGTCCAGGCCTTATGTCCCTAGGTGGGATTGACCTCTGTCCTCGAACGCTGTGCCTGTCCATCCAGGCCTTACATCCCTACAAGGGCTTGACCTCTGCCTATCCGTCCACTGTCAAAGCCTTATGTCCCTACAAAGGCCTGACCTCTAATGCTGTGCCTGTCCATGCAGGCCTTACGTCCCTATGTGGGCTTGACCCCTGTCTTCTATTGCTGTGCCAGTCCGTCCAGGCCTTATATCCCTACAAGGGTTGGACCTCGATTGCTGTGCCTGTTTGTCCAGGCTTTATGTCCCTACAAGGGTTGGACCTCGATTGCTGTGCCTGTTCGTCTAGGCCTTATGTCCCTAAGTGGGATTGACCTCTGACCTAGACCGCTGTGCCTGTCCGTCCAGACCTTACATCCCTACAAGGGCTTGACCTCTAACACTGTGCCTGTCTGTCCAGCTTGGAGCTAGGATATAGTTTTCATGACCTTCATAATATGGGCCATTTTCCCTAGATGTTTCTTAGTTGCCACATTAATGTTTCTAGTGCTATAAAAAACTGGTGGTAGTTGTACTCTAGTTCATCCTTTGTGTTCCCATTGTTTATAGAGGCACTGTAGGGTACAAAGTCAACATAGGTTGATATTGTAGATTTGGACTTGAGTAGCAGTTTTCTTATTTCTGAGAGCTCTTCAAGTTCCTTTGTCATCAGCTGAAGTGCATAAGTACAGTCATTAGCTTCTGAGTATTCACTAAACGCCAACGGAAACACCCCACTCTAGGGGCGAACCTGTTCTAGGGAGCCCTTTCCTGCACAAAGGAAAGGGAACTCTCTCCTGGGCCAGCCTGTCTTACCCCTATCAAAACCACAGGGACCTGACTACCTCCGCTCTGCCAGCCTGTCTTGCCCCTATCAGCTTTCTGCCACTCTACCCTGCTGCCATACACCAGACGACTCACTTGTGGTGTTCTTGCCACTATCATGGTTCCTCAGTGTGTTGGTGCTAGTCTTTCTGCTTGCTATGTTCCCCCTTCATTGTGCTGTAGGATCTCAATGCCACTTGACTTGCTGCTTTGCCTGTCATGCTGCCTTCGAGGGTTCATGCATCTGTTATCGGTGCTCTCTTTTGAAGCTGTGGTGTATTTTTTACACTCTCGCTGCTGCTTTGTGCCTCTGTTAAAGCACTCTTGCCACTTCTGGTACCCCTTTGCACCTTTACAGTGCCTTAGGCTATTCATGCCACTTTGCCACAGTCTAAGTACCTTGGAGCTGTTTTCCTGTTCTGATGATTGCTCCCCCGAAGTTTCATCAAAATTGATAATAAAACCCCAATTC
This sequence comes from Rhinatrema bivittatum, assembly GCF_901001135.1. Lineage (NCBI taxonomy): Eukaryota > Metazoa > Chordata > Amphibia > Gymnophiona > Rhinatrematidae > Rhinatrema > Rhinatrema bivittatum. Next base: position 76,642,606 of record NC_042615.1, on the reverse strand, counting down.
TGCAGCCAAAAATAGGCTGGAAATCCTTCTCCCATTGACTTTAATGGGAACCAGAAAACGAATTCACGTATTAACATTTCGGGGCGCCATACGTCCGAATGCAACGGAAATGATCCCCGACGAATACGTATCACGAATGCAACGAAAATTTTCCGGCTGCACATCCCTAATAGTTATACAATAAGAGGCAGATTTTCAAAGGGTTACATGTGTAACCCCCAAAAAACTGCCCCTGCCTGCCCCTACGCGCACCGAGCCTATCTTGCATAGGCTCAGTGGCGCTCGCAAGCCCCGGGATGTGCATATGTCCCGGGGCTTTGAAAAAGGGGTGGGTCTGGGCCATGGTGGTGGTCTGGGGGCAGTCCGGGGGGGGGCGGTCACGAGTCCTCCAGCACAGCGGCCTGTGCTGGGGGCTGGAGAGCCAGCGTGTGCAAGTTACGCCTGCCCAGAGGCAGGCATAACTTCTACAATAAAGGTTAGGAGGGGGTTTTAGATAGGGCTGGGGGGCGGGTTAGATAGGGGAAGGGAGGGGAAGGTGCGGGGGAGCTGAAGGAAAGTTCCCTCCGAGGCCGCTCCGATTTCAGAGCGGCCTCGGAGGGAACAGAGAAAGGCTGCGCGGCTCGGCACATGCAAGTTGCACAATTGTGCACCCCCTTGCGCGCGTCGACCCTGGATTTTATAACATGCGTGCAGAAGTACGAGCATGTTATAAAATCGGGCGTAGATTTGTTCGCGCCAGGTTGCATGAACAAATCTATGCCTGCACGCAGGTTTAAAGATCTGCCCCTATAGCATCATTAGAAATAAAAACAAAAACTTTGCTGCTTAGCATCTTTTTGAAAATGGCCTCCATAACTAGATTTTTTTGGGGTTTTTTAAACCAATTATCATAAGAGTAAGAACAGAAAGGAAAAATCAAAGTGACTTTTTCCATAAATTTCACAGGGTCAAAATTACTTTTAGGGCTGGAAAGTCCTTGAGTTTTTATTTCTGCCTTATCATCATTTCTCTCCAAAATTTCATAGTTTCTGCTGCATAGACCCATTTTATTGAAAAATGTAACATAGAAATATAGAATATGATGGCAGATAAGGACCATAAGATCTATTAATCTAACCAATTTCATTCCTGTTTTGTTGTAAAACTTTACTGGTTTTAAGGGCAATTCCTAAAAGTCATTTTTTGATATAAATGGCCATTTACCTGACTAAGGGGGTTGTTTTCTAAAGCTTTATCACATGCGTTAGGGCACTAACGCATGCGATAAGGCCATATCGCATGCGAAAAAGGCCTTTTCGCATGTGATATAATGCAAATTAGGGGGAAGGGAGGAGTCAGGGCAGGAAGGGGGCGGAGTCGGCGGTGGCTTTGCCGCCGGTGATAATGTTACTAATATTAACGTTGGCAGTAGCGTGCCAAATAACACTACCTTTCATGATGGTGTTATTCGGTGCGAAAGCCGGCAGCCGGCACACCGCCGTGGTGCGAAGGCTGCGGGCTTTCACAGGCCCGCCCCCTCTTCACCCCCCGCCCCCTGTTTTTGCAAGCCTAAAAGTGTTATTTGAATATAGTCTAACTTCATGTAGGTAAAAGTAAGTGCAATGATCCATAATGCAAATAAAATTTCCTGCATTTTTGTGCGGGCATTCCTGGGACAGGGTTAGGCTGAGGGAGGCAACACATGCTTGATTTTGGCCAGAAAAAGAATACAGAAAAAGCAAGGCAGTTTTCAAAGGGAAAGTAAATGTCTTCTTTCCCTTTGAGAAGAGATGCAAGAGGCATAGGTAAAAGCATTCATGGACTTTACATCTGCCTGCATAGCTTGGGAAAATTGCCCCCAGGGAGAACAATTCTCAAAATCCATTCATTCAGGTATAACTAGAAAAATAGATTGTCTGAAAATTACCCACCCTGTCCATGGGTTATAGTATGTACAGAAATGAAAAATCCCAGGGAAACGTAGGTAGGGTAAGAGGCAGGTTTAGGCCTGGGGGGAAAACAACAATCATAGTTTTGCATTGTCAAAACTGTGGGGTAGATTTTTAAAAACAGCGTGATCGCGTACTTTTGTTTGCGCAGCAGGCGCAAACAAAAGTACGCTGGATTTTATAAGATACGCGCATAGCTGCGCGTATCCTCTAAAATCCTGGATCGGCGCGCGCAAGGCTGCCGATTTTGGGCAGCCGGCGCGCCAAGCCGCACAGCCTGCCTCCGTTCCCTCCGAGGCCGCTCCGAAATCGAAGCGGCCTCGAAGGGAACTCTCTTTTGCCCTCCCCTCACCTTCCCCTCCCTTCCTCTACCTAACCCACACCCCCCAGCCCTATCTAAACCCCCCCTTACCTTTGTCCGTAGATTTACGCCTGCGAGAAGCAGACGTAAATCTACGCGCGCCAGCAGACTGCTGGCACACCGTGCTCTGACCCGGGGGCAGGTCCGAAGGCCTGGACCATGCCCCCGGGCCTGTGCCACACCCCCAGGCCCGCCCCCGAAACACCCCGCCCCGCCCCCGAAATGCCACGTCATCGGGTCTCGCCCCCGACACGCCCCCTTCCAAAAAATCCCGGGACCTACGCGCATCCTGGGGCTCTGCGCGCGCCGGCGGCCTATGGAAAATAGGCGCGCCGGCGCGCAAGGCCCTGCTCGCGTAAATCCGCCCGGATTTACGAAAGCAGGGCTTTTAAAATCCGCCCGTAAGTGCATTTTTTTTTTTAGAAAAATAATATCTGCAGAAAAAGCAGGTGCAAATCTCTGTGAGACATTTTTCCTGGGGCAATTTTCAAAGAAAAGAATGCGAGTACTTTCCCTGTGAGATCTGGTGTAACGTCCATGGGGAAAAGTACCTGCAGACTTTGTAATAATCTGCTCAGTCTTGAACATTGCCCACCCCCCATATTTTGAGAATCCTATAGCTCTACTAGATACAGTAGTCAGTGTGTACATACTTTATATTCAATCACAAGTTCATTTTCCTTGAAATCATCAAACATTTTTGTGCTGTTCTTTATTTCCTTCTCAGACCCAAAGCCATTGGAAATTAACCCCTTTCATTTTATAGTACAAGTGTAAAACAAGGATAGCAGTGGTTGTGGGGGGGTGTTTCTAGTAGGGATGTGCATTCATTTTTTGATGATAGGGAATTTCATACGAAATTCCCTAAATCGTCATGGATCGGCAACACCGAAAACTGATTCCATTTGTTAGCACGCACTAACAAAAACCATTGGGGCCGATTTTAATTCCTACGCGCGCAGGGTACATTTGTGCGCACTACCCGGCGTGCACTACCCCGCGCGCATGTTATAAAATCCAGGGTCGGCGCGCGCAAGGGGGTGCGCACATGTGCACCTTGTGCGCGCCGAGCCCAAGGGGAGCCCCGATGGCTTTCCCCATTCCCTCCAAGGCCGCTCCGAAATCGGCCTTGGAGGGAATGGGGTTATTAAACTGTTAAACAGTTAACTAGAGGCTTATACATAGAGAAAATAAAACATTTAACAATACAACCTCCCCGTTAACATCTTCTACTCTTCCCTAACCCACCCCTTTCCCTGTGACCTATTCCCTCATCCATAGAGAAGGAGGTAAAGTCAAAGCTATTTATGTGATATTGTTCAGTATAAAACCGCACACTCTGTTCAGTACAACCTGAATGTAAGCATTCCAAATCTTTAGAAACAACCTATGCTTTCTAGATATATCCATCTTTTCCACATCCTTTTCTAGCATGGAAGTTTGGTGTATTGGATTCCTCAGTTGCAAAAGAGTGGAAGGATCTGAGTTTAACTATTTCTGCAATATGGCCTTTTTGGCTAAGAGCAAAACTTTGTGCACCCACTGTCTGGTATATCAGTCTCTAAATTATACATCTCTTAGATTATCAAAGAGAAAACAAAACAGCTATATTTAAAGCGATGGTTGACACCTGGTGAATATATTGCTGTACCCTCTTCCAATAATCTTGCATTAAGGCCAAGACCAAAACTGATGATCTAAGGATCTTTTCTCTCTTTGACACTTAATACAGATGTTAGATTGAGCCAGTTTTAGTATGTTTGTCCATTTTGGGGGAGCAGTAAATCCTGATCAAGAATTTGCAACGTGTTTCCCTCCAGTGATACCACACTGGAGAGTGGTCAGATATCTACAATAGCCCTATTTCTGACTTTACTACTCACTAGCAGGTAGTCAATGAGTGAGAATGTACTATGCATTCTGGGCGTGGGTGTATTCCCTTTCCAAAGGATGAAGGACTCACCACCATCCACTAGATCTAGATTATTACATACAAAGGAGATACCTTTAGATACTTTTACACTGACCATGGATATTGTGGATGATCTATCTAAAGCAGGATCTAGATTGCAATTGAAGTCCAGACCCACTATTAAATGGATAGAGTATATTGTACCAATTGCTGGACCAGCTTGACAAAGAATATAGCTGTATAAATTGGGAGCGTAAACAGAGTATAAGGCTGTCCATCCAGTGAAACCACTATCAACAAATACTGGCCCTCTGGATCCTCTATAATGTCTGTCACTTGGACTGAAACAGCTTTGCCAATTTTAAATGGATATTAAATTCTTTTGTTACAGTAGTTGAATGTACTCATTGGAAATAATAAAATAAAAACAGGCATAGTTTATATTTAGAATAATATTATATTAATTGGTGAGAAAAAGATTTACCTCGTAGAATCATAAAGTGGCTCTGTCATTATGATCACCAGTATTCTGAAAAAGAAAACAATTAAATAAAGCAATTATGGAAATGTGGAAAGGCCCTACATGTGGAAAGGGCAATACACTATTAAAATCTTGTCTATTCTAAAATGACAGGCTGTAGGGAAATGCCACATTAATTGGTGATCCTAGATGAGGACAATTATGTGTAGAGTGGAAGGTTTGTTCACACTGAGGGATTTCTAGGAGAAAACTTCAGAGAGGCAGCTCCTACATAGGCAGTTGGAGGACAAGCCAAGTGCTGCCACTGTGTGACAGTCCTGTGCATAGGAAAGAAGTTCTTTCTGACAGACAAGGAGGTCCCAGGTTAAGCTCAATATGTGGGCTGACAGCTCACTAGAGACAGGTCCTTGCAATGCTCATTCTCAGAATCTGCAGCAGGATCATTCTGCTAGTAATATGGGTTATGCTATACTCTGACTGAAGCGTTATTTACAAGGAAATACTATACTGAAATAAAGCCTTCAATTTCCACATACTTTGTTCTAGATTGTGTTTTCAGACAACCTATCTGGAGAATGTGCTACAATAAAACTGATTGCATAGATTTATCATGTTTAATACAAGATGGAAGGTGCAATAATGATAACATTCTACAAATTAATTAAACAATACAGAATATATTGATTAACTTCTGTAAACAAATATTTAAATATTCGAGTAATTTTCTATCTCTAAATTATTGAATTCAAAGCTTTAAATCTGGTATGTATGAATCAGTTCCATTAGGCCCAGCAGCTACTTCCTACTTAACTCTTGCAGGCATAAGTGGAGGTAAAGATGTATTGCTGACCCTCTCATTAACACTGGGACATCTTCTTTGTCAATCCTTTCTCATTTTTAAAGTCCCTTCCCCAAACAAACAAAAAAAACCAAAAGTACAATACCAGAACATAAAATAAATACAACTATACACCCAACTATAATATACCTAACTCACAAACACAAGCAAAACATTTCCCTCTCTCAACCTTTCACTTTGTTTTTCTGCTCTCTGTCTCTCTGGTCTAAATTCTAATCTGTATTAAATCATCAAGGGTGTTTGCAAAAGAAATGTTCAGTTCAATTTATGATTTGGTTTCCTATTCTATTCATTCAGTTTGGAATAAAGCTCATGTATTTCATTTCTTTCCATTAAAATCAGCATGGAAAACAACATATTATATTTTTTACTCTAACTGTGGGTTTTCCATCCCAGCTTTAAGTAACTTGCTGGCAGGCATCTACAGCAGAAGCAGCAGCATCCCAAGAACGCAAGAATGGCATGAACAGCTATGGCACCAAAAGGGTGGCAAAGGGCAACAGCAGTGGCATCGACACCCCAAGGCATGCTAGCTGATTAGGAACACAGAGAACCTAGTGAAAAAGCCGTGCCCAGAAGAATTAAATCAATGTCACAGTGTCACCGACTCTTATCCAGAGAAAGCAAGCTGACTCCAATCACATTCTGCTATTGGTCATTCTGCACATGCAGGCAGAGGAAATCAGTTTCTCTCTGGCTGTTTTGGTCTCAGGGCCCGCTGGTGCCATTTGAAATAGAGAACCCACAGTCTGCAGGTGCCTGGAATCTGGGGGAGGGAGTGATGTGGAGAGATTTTGTGAGAGTGGTAGAACAGGGGAGTGATGGTAGGGAAACCCAGCTTTCTCTTTTGTTTTCATTTCTTGTTCTCATTTGTTGTTTATTTCATTTTAAATAGATGCAATGAAACAACCAATTAAAGGAAACAAGAAAACAATGAAATTAAAAGCAAAGCAAAAAGAAAAAAAATGTTCAGTGCAAACTCCTACAAATGACATGAAAATAAAAAGAGAAGTTGGACAAAGATGCAAAATCTCTCCACTTTTCTTCATTTTAGACAATGAGAGATCGATATTCAAAAGCCATTTAGATGGAAAATTATCTATCTAATCGGCAAAACCAGCATATTCAGCCACTTATCTGGCTAAATTCTAGCTGTATAACTAGTTAATCAATTATAGCTGGATAAGTGAGGGATGTTCTGGTGAAGAATGGAAGGCATTCCAGGGAGCAGTGGCGTTAACTGGGTAACTTACCTGGCTAACTCTGGTCAGGCCTTAGAGCTGTCGGAGAGATAGCCAAATAAACTTATCTGACTATCTTTAAGATAGCTGAGTATTTCCAGAGGTGTGACCATGACTCTGAACATACCCTGCTAGTTAGCCAGATAAAGTTATCTGGTTAACTAACCAAGTCACACAGTGGCTGAAAATGGACCCCTGAATTTCTAATATAGGAAGCTGGAAAACTGACAATATATATACAATATATATTAATGGTATAATTTTGATGAAAACATGATATGCTGTGGAGGAGTAGCCTAGTGGTTATAGCAGCAGGTTGAAAGCAAGGGAAGCAATAATTCAAATCCTCCTGCTGTTCCTTGTGACCTTGGGGAAGTAATTTCACCCTCCATTGCCTTAGACACAAACTTAAAAGTGAATTTTAAAAGTCCAGAATGTGCCAAAATCGGGAGATGGGCAAGCATGTAGCACATAAGCTTGGCCATGAGATTTTATAAGCCACCCACATGCGTGCATGAGTCCCAATGTGCAAATATCTTGATCGGGAATGTGGGCATTGCATGGGTGTGGGCATGAACATTCTGTGGCATGGCCAAGAGATGTGTGTACAAGTACCTGTGCACTCTCAGGTATATTTGAGCATAATGGAGGAGGTGTACGTCTCAATACAAATATTTCCAGGCATCTTTACATTGTTTGAGGGATCTGGGATAACTGGGGGGAGCGCAGCTGGAGGACCTAGCTCTAGGCTAGGCAAACTGATGGATGAACCTGTGAAACTGGTCATGGTGTGCATGTGCGCCTATTATAAAATTCCCTCACTTGCGCAGCAGTTGCATGCCAGACAGGAGGAGGCCAGTGGTAAATTTCCTAAACACCCATTAGGGAGATATCACAATAGTCTCTTTGCTGCTTCCATCAGAGGACCCCTCCATTGTCCTGCCACTCAAACAATACACTATCTAGGACAATATCTGAAAGAACCCCTTCTTCCTTTTACAACCCATAGACATCCATCCAATAGTATGGTGGACATAGTATAGCCCCTATGTCATGGCATGCCATGTCATGCAGCATTATTTGGAATGTACTATAGAAGTAAATAGGGTGTTAGAACCTACTTGTAATATCTTATTACTAGGTAGGCACTATGGTAGATGGATCACCATACAGAAGCCAACCTATTTCAGGGAATTTTTATATGGCCTTGCAACCCCCTAAGCAGATGAGTGTTCCACAGCTAGGATCACATCCCATTGCCTCCACCTCTCCCATAAATGGAATGCACTCCTACAGTTTGAATGGTGCTGCACATCAGACTACAGTGTACACCAGCCGACAGTTTGCCACATACTTTTATCTATGTTCACAGACACCACCAGCTCTGAGGAGAAGGAAAATCAAGAGCACCTGGCCCATCTTGTGGCTGCAGCTGCGGTATTGGCTGCAGGCAACCAGCAGCTACTATCACCCCAACCTGCAGCAGCACAGAAATCAGACCATCTGCAACTTGTGGCCCCAGGAAAGATTAACCTCACCTTCCTCTCCCTTTTCTGTAGATCCCTTTTACTCTAGGGCCTCCAGATGCAGGTCCTGAGGGTGCCTATCCATTGCTGGATAATGGAGGCAAACATCTCACATGGGCAGCTTCCCCCAGATTTAGGCCTGTACCCCATGACTGCAGAGGGAGGCTGTGTGGCTGGAGCACTCATTCCAAGTTCAGATGCCCAGTTCATTGAATAGGGAAAGATGTTTGGGAGAAGGTACAGATCTCCTGAGGCTGATAGATGTGGTGGAGTATCTCATGCAGGCTTGAGAGGGCTTCACAGCTTCTGTTGAGCTGGTGAGAATAAGCCCCCTAGGCCCTTTGTTTAATTTTAACAGTTATCTCACTAGTTGTTCTCACCCTGCCCCTTTTTTTTACTTTAATTTTACATTCAAAATGTTATACTTTTAGTTATTTAAAAGTGTTAATATATAAAAAAGTTATATGATTTAACCTTAGTGTGTCATCTTCTTATGCATGCTAAGTACCATAACAGCCTTCTTGAGTCTATCCCCTTTCAGGGCAGGTATTGCACTCACTCTCAAACCCACACACTGGCCTCAGTGTAGCTAGGCATGTAACCCTTCTTCTAATCTCTTTCTTCTACTCATTTACCAAAACTGTTGCCTCAGTTTAGCTTAAGTTTATTTGGTAGTATTCTAGGCCTAGCTCCCCTTGAATGTCCATGTTGTAATAACCACAACACTACAGAGCTGTAAGTCATCAAAGCATGACCTCCTCAAAGTGCCATTGACGTGCATGTGGTCAAGCTACAAATAATTGTACAGCTTATAGATGGATACATCTTGCCTGCTTCACCACTGCTAACCTCACATAACAGAGAAGCAAGGAACAGAAATGTAGTGGCCCTTTTACAATAGGAAACCTTCCAGAACTGAAGAGGTGTCAGCAGATATTAGAATATTAGAAATTGCCATGCTGGGTCAGACCAAGGGTCCATCAAGCCCAGCATGCTGTTTCCAAAAGAGGCCAAACCAGTCCACAAGAACCTGGCAATTACCCAAACACTAAGAAGATCCCATGCTACTGATGCAATTAATAGCAATGGTTTTCCCTAAGTAAACTTGATTAATAGCAGTTAATGGACTTCTCCTCCAAGAACTTAGCCAAACCTTTTTTGAACCCAGCTACACTAACTGCACTAACCACATCCTCTGCCAACAAATTCCAGAGCTTTATTGTGCATTGAGTGATAAAGAATTTTCTCTGATTAGTCTTAAATGTGCTATTCGCTAACTTCATGGAATTCCCCCTAGTCCTTCTATTATTCGAAAGTGTAAATAACCGATTCACATCTACTCATTCAAGACCTCTCATGATTTTAAAGACCTCTATCATATCCCCCCCTCAGCCGTCTCCTCTCTAAGCTGAACAGCCCTAACCTCTTCAGCCTCTCCTTACAGGGGAGCTGCTCCATGCTCTCCATCACCCTGGTTGCCCTAGCAGCTTGTTTCAACAGAAACTGCAAGAAATTCAAAGCATCCAATCTTAGAGTTTTAAATTTTCCAAAATGCCAACTCATTTCTCATCGAGAGCAATTTAAAATGTACTTGCAAGAGACATTGCTTTTTTCATCAGATATGATTCCACCCATATCTAAGGTTTATTTCCTACAAAACAATGTTAAGCAAGGAGAAATTACTGGACATGTACTAACACCACCAGTTATACCAGTAAATACAGACCCTGTACCACCTCTAAATGTATCTGAACTAATAGAAACATCTTCTGAAAATCAAATTGAATACAGAGGAACTTTATTGGTTAAATTTGTCTTCTCCACAGATCGGGATAATGTCCTTAAAATATTTCTTTGTAACCGAGACTCCCTGCATAATGGTCAGAAGGTCTGGATTTATCCTGACATTTCAAGAACAACCCAGTTAAGATGGAAAAAAAAATTTGAATCTATGCCCTAGGGCTCGAGAGATGGGTGCTCTAATAACTATACACTATCCATGCAAGTGGATAATGAAAATTGAAAATAATAGATATGTCTTTTTTGAACCCTCTCAATTTGGTTATTTTTTGGATAACCATCAACAACCTGGTGAAGCTCTACCAAGTAATACAGGTGAATGAATAATCCCACACTTCCCTCTTTATTTATTAAAAAATGGTGTATGATTAATATTGCTCTATTTTTGGAATTTGGTTCTCCCAAATTGCATTGTAATTCAAGTAGTGGTATCCAAAAAAATTGTATTATGTTTTGAAATGTTTAATTCTCCTAAGATGATTTAAACCACTCATGTGTTTTCTATAACATGTTTGATGTCTGAAAAATTGAAAATCTAATAAAGAATAAATTGAAAAAAAAAAAAGAAAGAAATTCAAACCATCCACCTCTATCTCCCAGAAGCTGGTTAGATCAATGAAAGTAGTAGGGCACAAATTCAGTCTTAACACATGGTGATGAAGGCCTTCCTGGAGTTCTAGGTGGCTTTTGTAAATACAGGCCTAATCCATACCTTTTCTCTGCTTACTCCGGCTCTCCTATCCCCCACGCCAGATCTCTTACCCTCTCCCTCTCCTTGCCCCATTCCTTATCCTTCTACTATCTCCTACATGTACTAATACTTTAGATCTGTTTTCCTCATGCACTGAAAACTAGTTTGGAAAACAATTTTTTTAAATGTAATATAAACGATTTTTAATGTGATGCTATTTTTCCTGTTCTTGCTACATAAAATTGCTTCCTGTTGTCTGACCTTATGGAGGGGTGTGTATGTGTGTGTGTGTGTGTGTATGTGTATGTGTGTGCAACAGAACAAATCATGCCTAGGGGAGCCAATCCCTAAATCCATCATTGCTGGTAATTATAAAATTTAACACCTTTAAAGTGCAATAGAGCAAGAAATCAATAGCTGAACCAATTATGAACATTTTACCTTCTACTTTCTTATTGTCTTCAATCAGTGACCTTTCAGACAGCAGCACTTGACAGAATGAGATCACATCTCAATAATTCAACAAACTGCAAAGCTACTATATCATACTGATCTATCAAATAGATAACTTTAAAACTCTGAACAGTAACTAAACTGTAGCAGCTAATCTAGGAAGCAGCCTTAGTTTTCCCTTCTGAATATATGCTTTCCATTATTACAAAACAACTTCTCTAGACACTTGTCTGGATAGATTTCAAATATAACTAGCTATGTGTCTTTACTGGCAAAGAGCTCTTTATTCATGTAGGCAGTTTCCAAGCAAATAAAATGTATCTGGCTATGTGACCCTGATTTATTCAGCTATCATTTCATTAAAAAAGGCATAGCCATCCATTTTAAATAGTTAGCTAGTTATATTCCTACCTGCTTCCCAGAGGTTGGCAGTTTGGCAACATGGGCAGGAAATCAGCCCAGGATACATTTTCTGTTATTTACAGCCTGCTGATGATTAAAATCAGCAGTTTTCATGCACTAAGAATAGCAAGGGGGGAAATCATAGCTATATTCAGTGCATCATTCCTGTCTATGTACCTTGTATATTGCCTTACATTGTGAATATTGAGTGAATATTTACCTGAAAATGTTCCTTAATCAAGCTGGCCAGAAGTGGGTGCCTGATTTTGAATTTGTGGTACATCAGGTTCTGAGTCAGCATCAGAGAGTCAGAATGTTCTCCATTCTCCTCTTCCGGTGATGGCATCCCTCTTTGAGTTGCAGTGTGGCAGAGAATACAGCTGACCACTAAGATGTCTGGACTACATAGTACTAGGGATGTGAATCGTTTTTCAACGATTAAAATTATCGTCCGATAATGTTTATATCGTCTTAAATCGTTATAGAACACGATACAATAGAAATTCTAACGATTTATCGTTAAAAATCGTTAAATCGTGTTAGTGCGCACTAACTCGAGTTAGTGCGCACTAACTCCCCGTTAGTGCGCACTAACTCGATTTAGTGCGCACTAACTGAAAATGATACAAATAAACACTTTCCAGGTCACTGAAGGTCAGTTAGGAATGAATATGTGTTCCTATTGGCTGGCTGCCCTCTTATCTATTGGTGTTACCAAGGTTACCACTGAGGTGATGGTTGGGGGGATGGGAAATGGAACTGGAAACTAACGAACACCAACAGAAAATGAAACAAAGTGTTCACACTTCCCAGGTCAGTAAAGGTCACTTAGGAATGAATATGTATGTATGTATTCCTATTGGCTGGCTGTGCTCTTATCTATTGATGTTACCAAGGCTAATACTGAGGTAATGGTTGGGGGGATATGAAATGGAAACAGTTGGAAGCTTGACAAAAAAAGTAATGTAATGATCAGCACTCATGTGACTAGAACTTGTTTGTTTATTATTTTTGTTAGCAGGCACCTGAAATGCTAGTGCATGTTGAATTTGCCAATCACTGTGCATTTTAGAAAGGTGGTCCTGGCTGGAACTGTACACAGTTCAAATATATGTAATTGATTGTTGGTAAGTGTATTTTTTAAGTAGCCACACTGGCACAAGTATGTTTACTTTTCCTCCTACTTAACTCACTAGCTCAGCTTTGTAAGAAGGGCTTCTCTGCTTGTGTGTTGTTTTTGTTTGGTGTGAGGAGAGCAGAAACATCAGATCTTTATTCAATCTACTACAGTCATCTCTTACAGTGCCCTATCCCTATTAATACCAGGAGTGTTGTGATCTTCCTGCACACAGTGCCCTAACCCTGATACCAGCCTGAGACAGCTCCCTCCCTGCATTACTAGTGAGAGGCTGGCTTCACAGACATGGGGGAGCTGCCTGACCCTCACTCCTGACTTCCCCCATGTCCCAGCTAGTGAATGGTGTGTGGGTGAGGGGGGGGGAGGATGGTGAAGTCTGAGACAGCTCCCTCCCTGCATTACTAGTGAGAGGCTGGCTTCACAGACAGGGGGGAGCTGCCTGACCCTCACTCCTGACTTCCCCCATGTCCCAGCTAGTGAATGGTGTGTGGGTGAGGGGGGGGGGAGGATGGTGAAGTCTGAGACAGCTCCCTCCCTGCATTACTAGTGAGAGGCTGGCTTCACAGACAGGGGGGAGCTGCCTGACCCTCACTCCTGACTTCCCCCATGTCCCAGCTAGTGAATGGTGTGTGGGTGAGGGGGGGGGGGGGGAGGATGGTGAAGTCTGAGACAGCTCCCTCCCTGCATTACTAGTGAGAGGCTGGCTTCACAGACAGGGGGGAGCTGCCTGACCCTCACTCCTCCGGGGTATTGTGATCTTCCTGCACACAGTGCCCTATCCCTGATACCAGGGGTGTTGTGATCTTCCTGCATGCAGTGCCCTATCCCTATTAATACCAGGAGTGTTGTGATCTTCCTGCATGCAGTGCCCTATCCCTATTAATACCAGGAGTGTTGTGATCTTCCTGCATGCAGTGCCCTATCCCTGATACCGGGATGTGTGCAAGAAGATCACAACACCCCCGGTATCAGGAATAGGGCACTGTGTGCAGGAAGATCACAACACCCCCAGTATCAGGAATAGGGCACTGTGTGCAGGAAGATCACAACACCCCTGGTATTAGGGATAGGGCACTGCATGCAGGAAGATCACAACACTCCTGGTATTAATAGGGATAGGGCACTGCATGCAGGAAGATCACAACACTCCTGGTATTAATAGGGATAGGGCACTGTGTGCAGGAAGATCACAATACCCCTGGTATCAGGGTTAGGGCACAAGTTCTAGTCACATTGACTGATCACATTACTTGTTTTGTCAAGCTACCAACTGTTTCCATTTCCCATCCCCCATATACTGTCAGTAGGAAGCTTGGTAACATGAATAAATAAGAGGGCAGCCAATAGGAATACATATTCATTCCTAAACTGACCTTAACTGACCTGAAAAGTGTCAAATTGTATCATTTTCAGTTAGTGCGCACTAACTCCCAGTTAGTGCGCACTAATCGGAAAAAACGATTTTTAACGATTTTTTAACTAAAAAATCGTGCCTAAGACGATTTTCTTGCCCTGCCACACGATTTCTATCGTTAAGACGATATGGAAAACGATTCACATCCCTACATAGTACCACTAAGATGTCTGGACTACATAGTAAAATGCCTCCCACTAAGATGTCTGGACTATATAGTAAAACGCCTCCCATCTTCTCCAGACATCTGAAGCTTATCTTTAAAATACCAAAGGTTTGCTCTATGACTGATCTGGTGCATTTGTGAGACTTACTGAATCATTCTTCTGTTGGACTTTGGATTTCTAAGAGATGTGAACAATCAAGTTTTTATTTTTTTATTTTTATGGATAGCCTCTATCCCCTGTGCAGTGGAGAAAAAGTGAGGTAAAGTACAGCAGAACTTCTTTATGGAGGCCTTGGTGTGGAAAGTAAAGTGACTGAAAGAAGGACATCTAGTATCATGACTATTTTGTATTTTCTGCATTATGTAGTGCACTAGTAGATACAGCAGGAAGATCCTGTGTAGATCCAAGGTGACTAAGTGCCCAATTCAAACAGTGCATAACGTAACATCTTGGTTGTGTACAAGGGAAGCAAATTTCCTGGGGGTAAGTGCTAAGGAGGCAGCTTAATAACTTGGGTTTTCTGCATTTTTCCAGAGTCACTTGCGCGACTTAAAAGCTAAGTTATAAAATACCCTTGGAAGAAAGTAATTTTGGAAGCTCTGACTTATCTAGGAGACAAACCCTTGCTATTTCTCCACTCTTAAAATCCTCTGCCAGAATCAGACTGCAAGAATGTAAGCAACATGGCGGGATCCTGAATACTTGACCAAGATGTCTGTGATTATGTGCCTCATTACAAAAACTACCTGCATATTAATAGAGTGAAAAGCTGACCTGTTCCTATAGGCTCTTTCATGCTGTATTGGAGGCCTTAGAGCCATATATATGCCATCAATACCATCAAGCACTGACAGAAAATATGCTATGTCAAAGAAACCGCTCATAGCTTCTCCTCTCTGCTGTTTGGTTTGTGGAAAGGATAAACATTCATTCATTATTTGGCACAGAGAGAGCATTAATGAATTATTGCATGCAATGAGAAGTAGCTGAGTAATGCCAGTAGTGTCACATACACTGGTATGGAAACTAGGGATGTGTGGAGGAAAAACATTTGTTTTAGTTTTTGGTTCATTTTTGTAGGGGGGTTTTTCCCACAAATTTTGATTTGTGGATTGTTTGATTCAGTTCATTTGTGAGAAAAAAACAAAATAAACAATAAAAAGGAGTAGCCTATTGGTTAGAGGCGTGGTTAGAGCAGCGGGCTACAAAGCTGGAGACCAGGGCTCGAGTCCCACTGTTACTCCTTGTGACCTTGGGCAAGTCACTTTACCCTCCATTGCCTCAGGTTCAAACTTAGATTGTAAGCCCTCTTGCGATAGGGAAATCCCTATAGTACCTGAATGTAATCTGCTTTGAAGTGCTGAATAAAGTGTGAAAAGCAGAATAAAAAATCTAAATTAAAAAAAAAGACCAATAACAGAAAACAAAGCTTCCAGGGGCCTCCCACCAGCTTGCTCAGAAAAATGCTAGGGATAGGATCCCCCCCGGCCCCCACTTACCCAGTCCTGTGGGCATCTGCCAGTGAACCCTAGGCCAGGCCGAAGCTTTAGCCTTGCGTAGGCTGAGGGAGTAGTATGTCACCATATCCTCAGCCTACTCATGCCCGAATCCTGGGCCTCAGCCTAGATAGGAGCCCAGACTCAGGCCCACCGCATCGACCAAGCCAGGAGGCCAGGTCACATCACCGGGGCCTAAACCCAGACCCAAGCCTGATGCCACAACATGCCCAGAAGGCCAGGTCCCGATGCCTGGGCCTAGGCTGAAGCCTGGACCCAAGCCCAATATTGTGATCTGACCTGGAGCCTGGACCCCAAAACCTGGGCCTCAGCCTAGGCCGGACCCACAGTTTGCGGCAATGGCTTGGAGGCTGGGTCCCTGATGTCGGGGCCTTGACCTTGACCTAGGTTCAATGCCATGACCTGATCTGGAAGCATGGCCAGACTCGGGTCTCTTCCTAGGCCAGAGGCTACACCCAGGCTTGATGCCACAACTAGGCCCAGAAGCCAAGTTCCAATGCTGGGGCCTAAGCCCAGACCCAGGCCCGATGCTGCCAGCTGACCTGGAGTCCTGGTTCTGATGTCTGGGCCTTAGCCAAGGTCAGAGCTCACACCCAGGTCTTACACTGCAACCTGGTTGGTGGCATTGAGCTTGGGTCTATGCTGAGGCCCTGGCATCAGGTCCCTGGCTTCTGAGCCAGGACATGGCATCGGACATGGGTCCAGGCTCAAGAAGCCCATGCATTGGGGTCAGGCCTCCTGGATAGGTCAGAGCTTCAGGCCTTGGTCTGGACCAAGGCCCAGGCTTGACATCAGATATCCAATGGATCAGGTAGACCTTTTCTGAGTCTCAGCTGAGGCCCCATTGTTGGGCTGGGCCTAGGCCAATATCCTGTCAATGCGCTGCGACCTAGGACCTTGACCCTACTTTGGGCCTTGACCTGTACACTAGGTAAAGCTTCAGCTTTGGGTCTAGGCTGAGGCACCAGTGTCATGCTAGGGTGTAGGCTGTGACCCCTGCACCCTAGGCCTTGGCCTAGGCCTATTCCTGATGCATTCCTGTCAAACAAATGCAACAAATAAGATTTGTTTCATTCGGGGGAGCCCCTGATTTGTTTCAGGACCTCCAAATGAAACAAATTGCCCTTATTTGTTGCATTTTTTAAATTAATTTGAAACAAATGCACATCCCTAATGAAAACTACTAGTGGCTAAAAAGGCCAAGTCAGTGGTGTGTTTAATATCTACTAGCAAAACATGACGTATCTCTGTGGCATTCTCTATATCCCCCTTGACCAAGCTACATATATCCAAAATAATTTGCTTGTTAAAGTGATATCAAGTGAACACAAGCTGTACTGAGAGGACAAAATAGATAATTCTGGACCTGGGCACCCTTTCTGGGTGATATTTTCTTCTTGTCTTCTGCCTTTGCTGCTGAGCTCATCTTCTTTGGTGCCACTGGTGCCACCACTACAAAATAAGAAGCATGTTGACACATTAGCAAGCCTCCAACCAGAAGTTCTGCTGCTACAGCCCGATAACGTTTTTCGTGTATGTTGAAAGGCTTGCTGCTGCTGCAGATACCTAAATAGCTGTCCTAAGTTTAGCCGGATATACATCAGTTAGGAACCTCTGAGAAGCTGAAAGTTTGACTTATCTGGCTGTGTTTTAGCCATGCCCCTGACACACCCCAAAGCATCTTTTTTTTTTTTAATCTAGCTAATTGGCATATTTAATTTAAGATATTCAGATAATTCAATGTGGCTAAAAATCTCCTGTAGCTGGGTAAGTACTATTTATCCCGATAAGTGGCTGACTTTTATTCCGTTAAGTGGTTCCTACATTTTTTAATATCAACTTCTTCATCTTTTAGTTGAGTCCACTCCTTTTTTACTGCAGGCAGATAAAGGCAAATAGGACAAGCGTTGAGATTCCAGATAGTCTGCCTTAAGACCAAGACACCAGAATTATTACACAGAATAGCAGCCATGTTTGGGTTAGCTTTACCATAGAACACCTGTATTATGATAAGGAGTTTCTAAATACCTTGTTTACCATTCAATTGTAATTACCTTTATAGAAGTTCCCCAAGTCTATATAAGAAAAACAATGTCAGGGGTGGTTGGGAGAGCTTTTAAGTGTCAGGGCACTTTAAACTCAAAACTAACTTTCTAAAATGGTGCTCACATTTACCAAAATGTGCTATCCCTAGCTTTTTCACTCTAGTTTGAACCAATTCCCCTTGAACCTGGAGGGAGATTTTTTTTTCCCCCTCTGGTTTATTAGCAGTGACTAGCTAAGAACTCATGGTATATTCACAGCAGATTCTATATGAAAAGTAGCTCTAGCTTTTCTAATGCATTTAAACAGATTAAATTAGATTAAAAGGTAAAACAGCAACTGTTTTAGCAGGAATGAGATCCAAATGTAAACAGGGACAAGAACAAAACTGTTTTAAGTCCTCAAAAACCAGATTAAAAATCAAAATAAAAAGATTTTAAATTGGCAAAGCTTCAAAAAATGCTGATTTGACTACAGCCTTAATGTTTTTGTGCATTGTTAACAATGAATCAGTAATTATTCTCAAATTTCAGGCTGATGTTAATATCAGAATCAACTCATCATCAAACTGAAATCCTTGGAGGGGATAATTTTGAGAATGATTTATGCACTTAAAACTTGGTTTTACATATGTTAATGTACTCTACCCATGTATGTATGTCGCTTTTGAAAATTACTACAATATATGCCATTGAATTGTTCATAGGTTATTATAAAGGTGTAAGTGCACTCTACATGTGTAAATGACGCTTGAAAATTGCTATGAGAGGCATGTATAATTCCTTTCAAAATTGCCTTCCAAGGGATGGATGGGGACAAAGGTTTTCAAAGAATTATCTCATCTGTTTTCTCTAAATTTAACCCGAGTTTATTTGCAGTCATCCACTTCTTAATAGAAGAAAGTGTTTTAGAGACAAAGAAAAGTGCATTCTGCACATAAGATGTAACAGAGACAAAGAAACGGATCATCAGCATTCAGATGATAAATTATCTCTTAGCTCCCAAAGCACCTTGCACAAGAGGAGTATATAGATAGTGAATAAGCAGGCCAATAAGACTGACCTCTGAAGAACGTCTATGACCAACGGCTACCAGGTTGATGTTGTATCACTACATTTTCCTTTCTGCTGATGACCCCAGATACATTTTAAACCATTTCATAACTGCAGAAGTAATACCAATCTTGCTTAATAAGGTTAACAAATATCATGATTGAGGGTATTGAAAGCTACTAACACAATGGAAATGTGCCCTCCTGATCAAAGCATTGAAATAATACTTCAAAATTTGATAGCAAAAGTAGAGCAGTATTATGGGTTCAACAAAACCAAAATGATCCTGAACTACTATAGAGTTCTCATCCAAATATCCCTTCAGTTGTCTCAAGATGATTCCATTCAACATCTTCACTACGAATTGTTGCGTGTCCCGTCTGCGGCCCCACCACTGATGGCCCTGCTCACCTTGTCCGTGCTTCAACAGGCCCAAGTCTGGTGTCTCACGCTGCTGCAGCCAGCCACTGCCATCCCTGGTGCTCCACTTCGGCGTCCTCCACCTCCTCCAAGCCTTTGACCTCCCAGGCCACCCTGCAGGCCTTGCACAGGGCCTCGATGTCCTCCCATGCCAGGACCATGCCTCTAGGCGCACGCTTGCGTGGATCCCGCGGCCCTTTAAAGGATCCACGACTGACACTCCCTCCGCGGCATGCCCGGATGACGACAATTGACCTTCCTACATAAAGCGAGGCCCTGTCCCCAAGTCCTCACCTTGGTAAATGGGTCAACACCTACGGTGTAGCTAGTTGCCGTCCTAGCAGATTTGGGATGGCAGGAAGACTGCCTGCGGGCACTCTATCTCGAAGGACTGTCACCTGTTCTGAAAGATGAATTGGCCACCCGGGAAGTAAAGGCTCTCCGATCTCCCGCCCTGCGACCACCCCAGTCTACGAGCCCCAGGTTAAAGGCTTTGCCGGTGGGTCCTCAACCCCCGGAGGAACCAATGCAGATAAACCGCGGTCGCCTTACTCCCAAGGAATGCCTCCAAAGAAGGAAGTCTGGTCTCTGCCTCTACTGTGGGGGTTCTAGCCATCTTCTCCAGACCTGTCCAGTGCCTCCAGGAAACTCCAAAGTTTCCTGTAGCACCCAAGCTTGGGGGTCCCAAGCTTGGGTGCTACAGTTTCTGGCCCTCAACTTCTACTGCCTGTCTCCCTCATCAGTGAGGGACATTCCATCACCACCACTGCCCTCATGGTCACTGGGGCCGGTGGGAATTTCATCCTGGAAGAGCTAGTCACTCTCCTACACATACCCACTCAACCATTGGAGGTGCCATTGCACATTGCCTCCATCCACGGAGAACCCCTACCAGACTGGATCACTCACCGTACTCTGGCTATACGACTGACCGTGGGGACCCTCCATAAAGAAGAAATCACCCTCTTGATCCTGAAACGTTCAGTACACCCCATAGTCCTTGGTCTCCCATGGCTCCAATTATACTTGCCCCACTTTGACTGGCAATCGCTTCAACTTACCCAGTGGAGCCCTTGATGTCAGACCCATTGTTTATGGCGAGTGTCCCCATCCATACCAGTACTAACTTCCACAATCCTTTCTGGGTTACCTACTCCTTACATGGAATATCAGAATGTATTTTCCAAACAGAATGCTGATATTTTGCCACCGCTTCGGAAGTTCAATTGCCCTATAGAACTCTTACCCGGCTCCACATCACCCAAGGGCAGAACTTACCCGCTCTCTCTCCCAGAGACCCAGGCGATGTCTGGCATATATTAAAGAAAACTTAGCCAAGGGGTTTATAAGACCTTCTACCTCCCGGCAGATGCTGGGCTCTTTTTCGTAAAGAAGACAAATGGGAGCCTGAGGCCCTGTATTGACTACAGGGGTCTGAATGCCATTACCGGCAAGGACTTGTACCCACTGGCGCTCATCAGTGAGCTCTTTGATTGGCTGCAAGGAGCTCAAATCTTCACCAAGATAGATCTACATGGAGCCTATAATTTAGTCCGGGTTCAGCCTGAAGACATATGGAAGACTGCATTTAATACATGGGATGAACACTATGAGTATGTAGTAATGCTCTTCGGGCTATGAAACACTCCCGCCATCTTCCAGCGGATGATGAATGAGATCTTCCGAGTCCTCCTGTACTCATTCGATGTAGTGTAATTGGACGACATATTGATCTTCTCCAAGGACCTGGAGTCCCATCGCTCCTATGTCCAGACCATTTTCCAGTGACTCAGGGACCATCGTCTTTATGCCAAACTAGAGAAATGTCTTTTTGAGCAACCCAGCCTTCCAATTCTAGGTTAGAATATCTCTAGCCAAGAGTTTAGCATGGATCCATATAGGCTCCAAGGGATTTGTGATTGGCCCCAGCCAGTTGGTTTGCGGGCCCTACAAAGATTCCTGGGATTCACAAATTACTATTGTCACTTTATCGCAGACTACTCCACACTGGCCGCTTCACTCACTGCCATGATGAAGAAAGGAAGTGACCTTCGGGTATGGAGCCCCAAGGCCCACTCTGCGTTCTAAGCATTGAAAGAACATAAGAACATAAGAACATAAGAAAATGCCATACTGGGTCAGATCAAGGGTCCATCAAGCCTAGCATCCTGCTTCCAACAGTGGCCAATCCAGGCACAAGAACCTGGCAAGTACCCAAAAACTAAGTCTATTCCATGTTACCATTGCTAATGGCAGTGACTATTCTCTAGGTGAACTTAATAGCAGGTAATGGACTTCTCCTCCAAGAACTTGTCCAATCCTTTTTTAAACACAGCTATACTAACTGCACTAACCACATCCTCTGGCAACAAATTCCAAAAGAACTTTCTCCGATTAGTTTTAAATGTGCCCCATGCTAACTTCATGGTGCCCCCTAGTCTTTCTACTATCCGAAAGAGTAAATAACCGATTCACATCTACCCGTTCTAGACCTCTCATGATTTTAAATACCTCTATCATATCCCCCCTCAGTCATCTCTTCTCCAAGCTGAAAAGTCCTAACCTCTTTAGTCTTTCCTCATAGGGGAGTTGTTCCATTCCCCTTATCATTTTGGTAGCCCTTCTCTGTACCTTCTCCATCGCAATTATATCTTTTTTTGAGATGCGGCGACCAGAATTGTACACAGTATTCAAGGTACGGTCTCACCATGGATGTCTCCGCCATCTGGACCCAAACTTCCCCTTCATTGTAGAAGTTGATGCATCCGCCATTGGAGCTGGGGCGGTCCTTAGTCGATACTCTACCAAGGGGGCACTTGTCCCGTGCTCCTTCTATTCCCATAAGTTCTCACCTACAGAATGGAACTATACCATTGGGGACCGCCAACTCCTGGCTGTGAAATTCGCCCTGCTGGAATGGCATCCCTGGCTTGAAGGGGTGCAACACAGATTTACTATTTATACTGACCATAAGAACTTAGAACACCTGAAAGAAGCCCAGTTACTCAATCCCACAGGCCCGCTGTGCCCTCTTCTTTGCATGCTTCAACTATGAACTTCGCTACTGCTGGCGGGAAAGAACCTCTGCACAGATGCGCTCTTTCGCTCATTAGAACCGAAGGATACTCCTGAGACTCTAGTGCACATCATTGACCCTGCCTGCATCTCCACTGCAGTCACTGCCACTGTACCAGCCAGCAAGACGGTGGTGCCCTGACACCTCAGAGACCATGTACTCCATTGGGCCCATGACTCCAAACTTGCTGGCCATCGTGGCTGAGCTTGAACACTTGCGATGCTCCGAAGAAATTATTGGTAGGCTAGTATGGTCAAGGACTCCTGAGACTATGTTGCTCTTGTCCCATCTGTGCTCAACAAAAGCCCCCTACTGGACATCCTTGGGGCTTCTCCAACCACTTCCTGCTCCCACCGAACCTAGTCTGTCTACAGATTTTATCATGGACCTGCCCCCTTCCAAGGGGCATACCATAATCTGGGTCATAATAGACCTCTTCTCAAAAATGGCCCATTTTGTTCCCTTACCTGGGCTACCTTCGACCCTGGAACTGGCTCGATTCTTCCTGAATCATGTCTTTCGTCTCCATGGGCTACCGCAAGAAATAGTTTTGGATTGTGGCCCTCAATTTGCTGCAAAATACTGGTCCCTCTGTAGAAAGTTTAATATCACCTTGAATTTAACTTCAGCATACCACCCACAAGCTAACAACCAGGCCGAGAGGACCAACCACTCCCTTAAGGCCTTCCTTCGGTCGTATGTCAACGATCAGCAATACAACTGGTACAACCTCCTCCCTTGGGCAGAGCTGTCTCATAACACCCATGTTGCCTCTGCTACAGAAATTTCTCCATTCATGGAGGTCTTAGGCCATCAGCCTCGCCTACCTCTGCCAATTCCACTCAGTGTGCCTTCAACAGTAGCCCAGTCCACAGCCCAGACTATTCACCAGATGTGGGACAAAGTAAAGGAGCATCTCTGCCAAGTGGCCGACCGGGCCAAACGCGTGACAGATGCCCATTGTCATGCCGCACCAGTGTTCCTGCCTGGTTAAAAAGTCTGGCTCAGCACCAAACACATCTGTCTTCAGTTGCCCTCCCAATGGCTGGCTCCTAAATATGTGGGTCCATTCCCCGTCTTATGGCAGGTGGGAACTGTCACATACCAGTTAAAATTACCTGCAAATCTTGAAATCCATAATACATTCCATGTATCTCTGCTCAAACCCCTAGTGCTATCATGGCCTTCTCAAAGACCTCCACCACCTACGCAAGTTTCAGCAGAGTCTGAAAACACTCTCCAGGTCCGAGAAGTCCTGTATTTCTGACGTCATAGAGGGCACTGGGAATACCTCCTGGTGTGGGAGGGCTTCGGACCTGAGGAGAACTGGTGGGAACCCTCCCACCACATCCTTGACAAGAGCCTCCTCAGAGCATTTCATCGCCAATACCCTGAGAAGCCACGACCAGTAAGGGGGAGGCCTAGAAAGGGGGGATACTGTTGCATGTCCCATCCGCGGCCCCACCACTGATGGCCCTGCTCACCTGGTCCGCGCTCTGACAGGCCCCAGCCCGGTGTCCTCCACTGCTGCAGCCATCCACTATCGTTCCCGGCACTCCATGTTGGCATCCTCTGCCTTCTCCGAGCCTTTGACCTCCCAGACAACCCTGCAGGCCTTGTGCTGGGCTTCAGCATCCTCCCGTGCCGGGACCATGCCCCTAGGCACATGCGCGTGCAGATCCCACGGTACTTTAAATGGTCGGTGACTGACTCTCCCTCTGAGGCGTGCTCGGATGACGACAATTGACCTTCCTACTTAAAGTGAGGCCCTGTCCCCAGGACCTCACCTTGGAAAACGGGTCGACACCTCAGGTGTAGCTAGTTGCCGTCCTATGTTCCTTGATCCTGTGTTGTTCTTGCGTTCCTTGATCCAGTCTCTGTTCCAGTGTTCCTGTGTTGCTCCAGTGCTCCTGTGTTCCCGTGGTCCCCTGTGTCCCAGCATCTGTCTTGATTCCAGCTCCACATTCCTCCTCTGGTAGTACCTTCTTGGACTGATTCTCTTGCCTGACCATGTTTGACCGCTGCCTGAAACTGACCACTGCTTGCCTTTGACTACATCTGACCGCTGCCTGGAACTGTCCTTTGCTTGCCTGACCATGTTAACCACCACCTGGAAATGACCTTTGCTTGCCTATTGACTACGCTCGGACTGATCTCGGAACTGACCCTCGCTTTGGCTGACCACCCTCGGATGGATACCCTGGCTTTGACCCTTGCGCTCCACTCGAATACTCTATTCGCTACTCCTGAGACCACCAGACCAGCCTGCTCGGGTGCTGCCTGCGGCCTACCTCAAACTAGACCTATAGGTACTGCCTATCTTGCCCGGAGGACTTGCTTTACCTGTTTTCTTCCAGAGGTCTCCGGTAATCCTTGCTCAGGTCTAGTACATCCTTTCCTCATCAGCCACGCACCTTTGCTCGTGGTGAGCACACATCTCCGCTACCTTTCCGGGAGACACTCAGAGGCCCATCTAAGTCCAGGCGGTCCGGGTAACCAAGGCCCAACCTGTGGAAACCCCGGATTGTTATTGGTGAACTCCAGCTAGCCTCTGTCTCCTTGTGTGCTCCGCTTCCTGGTGGCAGGTGGTCTCTGGGTCTGAGCAATCCTGCACCAGGCCAATGGTCCACCTCCAGTGCAACACGAATGACAGTGAGGAAATTGATTGTCAATTTATAATTACCAGGAGATTAGGCATAGGTCACTTTAAGAAAGTTTGAACCAATGCCTATTTCAATTGTGAAAGCATAAAACCTTTGGAAAGAGACAAATTGACAAAGTTGGCCAGAAAATCAGCAATATCTTCTCCAATAGTTTCAATAAAGCAATAGCATATAAATTAATTGAGCAAAATGTATTGTTCATCCAGTGAAGAAACAATTTGAATAATCTTCCCAGAATTAACTAAATAAAAGTTATACCATTGATGGTTCCCATTCTGAGTAATAGGTGGACAATCTCCAACAACATATGAATAGTCTGCACTACATAAATTAGCATTAATCATGGCAGTTATCTAATGGATCAGTCTAGCAGGTGTGTTGCAGAATAGGTAACAGTGGTCCATAAAGAGAAATCCAAGACAAGCAATTAGACAGCGAAAATTCAATAATTCCAGGATGCGAAATATTTATTGAGATGCCAGTCTCCCGACACAGAACCGTGTTTCGCTAGGGCTGCATCGGGATGGACAAGTTACATGTAATATAATAACATTGGCTTTACACCCTTGAAATTCTCACTCATCCTCCCCTCTCCTCCACTTCACACAGATATTTGCTTCTTCCCTTCTCTTCTCATTAAGAAGGGAAGGGTTGGCATGAGTGAGTGAATGAGTGAGTAGAAGGAGAAGGTAGTGGAGTTGGGAGGGGAAGGGAGGAGGGAGGAGGTGTGAGTCAAGTGAGTGGACAGGAGGGAATAGGTGAGAGTGAGGGTGGGGAAAGGAGAATGTATGTGAGGAGTAAGAAGGGAGGAGGCATGGCTTATTGGGTAGGGGAGCCTAGAAAGGGGTATTAATGGTTTGTGGGGTCCTCAATGGACTCTGAAAGAGAACATATGGCTGAAATGTATGCAAGGGTCTACTGTGCAGTGGGATACTGGTCCTTGATGCCAATCACTGTAGTTTTGGCCTATGTCAGGAGAGCTCATTTTGGCCAAAGCATAGAGGGGTGGTGTTAAAATGTGGCAGAGGAAGTGATAGCTGGCAGGGTACTACTCGTGTTGACAGCACCATATGGGATGACCAATCTTTCCTGTGTTGCAATCCCATTGATCCTCTGATGCTCCCATTCCCACACTCTAACCATCAGCATCTCCTTACATAAGAACATAAGAACATAAAAATATAAGATTTGTCATACTTGGTGAGATGAAAGGTCCTTCATGCCCAGTATCCTGTTTTCAACAGTGGCCAATCCAGGACACATGGCAGATTCTCAAAAATTCAATAGATTCCATGTTGGTTATACCAAGGATAAGCAGTGGTGGTTTAGGCTTTAGGGGCCAGTTTTACATGCAGAGTTAGACATATGAACCCTGTTATAGACTCCATCAAGCTGGGGTGAGAGAACATTGTAGAAATAGCATCTTTGTGTGACTTTCCTCACTCCAAATGATGTCAAATCTCCACTGAGGTGTACTGTGCAGTTCATTAGACTTACTCTGCATGTAAAACTAGCCCCTAAACCACCACCAACACCTTACCTCAAGCTATTAGCTGGCCCTTCTCTAGAGATATAAATAGTTGACTACTATGAGGGCATTCTGTCTCTCTCTCTCTGCGCAAAATAGAAGTATTGCAGGGTGCAAAAGGTTTACCATAGCATGCAATACTACCTGTGGTAATTACCCTAAACAAACCCCCTTCTCTTACTGCAGGCATTATGCAATATTATAGCATTTTTGATGAATTTAGGAGATATTTGCTACCTGCTAATTATCTTGTTTAATTGATATCAGTCTTGTTTATTGTATACTATTGGTTGAGTGGGAGGTCTTGGTGAACTGGGGGAAGTTCATGCTGAAGACCCGTAAGGGTCTTGAAGGTGTGGAGAAGGACTGCGTGGACAGGTGTAAAAATCAGAAAACTGGTAATTTCAATTAAACATGTATGCTTTAAAATATTTAAAATATGCCAACACATCTATATGTTTAAAATTGGAAAGAAAAGTATGCATATCCAATACTTTAAATACTCACTTTCAATAAATTGTAAATATTTGCGTGCAAGCATACATATACTCATGTTGGGAATAGATGTATGGGCATTTTATATGTATGTGATATGTGAGGATTATAAAATGCTATCGTAGATCTTGGAATGGCTATATACTCATGCATGCCGCCACAAGGAGGTGTTTGAAATGTATCCTTCCTGTGTACAGGGTGGGGATCATATGCATACTGAATGTTGTCATGGAGGGCACTTTGTATTTCAGTCTAATAGGTTCATCAGCTGCTTAAAATCCCATGGTCTCCTTCACCTGCAGGGCTTGTCATTTAGGGCATTTTCCTGATACACTGTGTCATCACTTTTGAAACTTCCTGCCTCTTACTATGGAATATTGATGTGGTTGTGGTAAAAGTTCCTCATCTGCTCCATGGTGGCTTGCCATTGAAGTGGACATGGAGGCTACTTTCCTGGCACCTCATTGAGAAAAGATGCTGGGAGGGAGAGGGGTGGGGGATCAACTTAAGTGATGTATTTCCCCTTTTCTCTGACTTTCCTTCTGCTGCTTTGAATGGAAAAGAAGGTCTACAGACTAGTACTGGCAGCTTCCCCTGAAACTAGTGCTAATGGGTGTTGTTTTTATAAATGCTGCTGCACATCACTGTTTGAAAATTGGCCTTCTGACACTAACTGCATTTTGTAAAACACTGTTGTTCTACAACTGTAAAGCGTCTCCATATCTCTGATGTTTTGTGGGATCCTGTCTTCCTCTGGATGCTGCTGCAGAGGCTTGGGGTTGAAGGTGGACCAGGAGAGAAATGGTGATGGGTATCTCTCATGCTTACCTGTTTTTCCTGTGTGTGCTCTTGGCATTGGGAGAATCCCTTTCTGTAATTGTTCAATGGAGAACATTCTAGTAACTAGACTCCCAAACCCTCCTGAGCTTCTAGAAGTACATTTTCCTCTCAGTCTAACAATCAGTCACTTGATTTATCTTAATCAGTATTTTTTCTAAATATCTGCTACATGCAATGGTCAGGAGAAACTGGGAATAATTATCTTGCTTTTTTGGGTGCTCCACTCCTACTCCCAGTGCCTGTGCCCCTCCACAGCTGCTTATAGGCTTGAGTGACTCTGCAGCCTACTGCTCCTGCACCATAGGAAAAGAAATGGGAGCAGGTGGCTGCACTTCAGACTTGAGCTTCTTTCTAAACCCTGATTTTCCCCCTCCTAAATATTCTCTCTTCATCTTGGGCATGGGACTCCTGGTATCATCAATAACTGATTGCACTGGCCTTATGTCCTTGCAGAGGAGAATGAAAAACATTTCCTCTTCCTTTGCCATTCTTCTTACCAGTGTCATACCCTCATTTCCCTCCCTGTGCTACGAAGAAATTTGAAACATTCAGCCACTAACTTACAGGGTCACTTATCAAATCACGTAATGGCGTTTTCGCATGCATTAATGCATTTTGGCATGCGAAAAACACCTTAATGCATGCCATCGGCGGTATATCGCATGGTGCAAGGCAAATTTTTAAAAGGGGAGGGATTGGGGAGGAGTCTGGGATGGGATTTTTGAAAAAGTGGGCTGACTTTGTGAAGTCATAATGCACAATTATTGCCCAAAATAATGACATCTTTTTCAATTGCATTAAGCTTTGTGATATGCCCATAATACAATTTGTGATTTTTTTCAGAACTTCCGTTTTGGGCATTTTAGGTAGGGGAGAGGGAGAGAGAGCCTCTAGGGTAGCATTATAGTAAGCAGCTATATATGCTACTATAGGAGGCCCACCTTGTGGTTTAGGTAGTAGTGTAGGGGTTAGGGGAAACTTTTCCATGCAGAGTGAGACGTACGAACAGAATAGTACAGTCTTGTGAAGATTTGATGTCATTCGGAGTGAGGAAACTCACACAAAGATGAGATTAGCACAATGTTCTCTCACTGTAGCTTGATGTTATCCAGGTAAAGAGTCCATCAAGCTAGGGTGAGAGAATATTGTACAAGTCTCATCTTTGTGCGAGTTTCCTCACTCCGAATGACATCAAATCTTCACAAGAGTGTACTTTTCTGTTCGTACGTCTCACTCTGCATGAAAAAGTGGTCCCTACTTCCTACACTACTACCTAAGCCTCACCTCGAGTTACTAGGTAGGCCTCCTAGAGAGTAATAAATAGCTTACTACTAGAAAACCCTTGTAGGTAGTCTCAGTCTCTCTCTCTCTCTCTTTCTCACATTGCTGCAATGTATGAAAAGTTAATACACTTTACAGAAGCATGCATTGCAATAATTAGGAAATCCACATGCAATTTGATAAATCTAGCTATAAGTTTGGGGCTTTTTTTTAGCAATACAAAATAGTGTATTCCCTGTATACTCAGTAGGGATGTGAATCGTTTTCCATATCGTCTTAACGATAGAAATCGTGTGGCAGGGCAAGAAAATCGTCTTAGGCACGATTTTTTAGTTAAAAAATCGTTAAAAATCGTTTTTTCCGATTAGTGCGCACTAACTCGAGTTAGTGCGCACTAACGGGAGTTAGTGCGCACTAACTGGGAGTTAGTGCGCACTAACTGAAAATGATACAATTTGACACTTTTCAGGTCAGTTAAGGTCAGTTTAGGAATGAATATGTATTCCTATTGGCTGCCCTCTTATTTATTCATGTTACCAAGTTTCCTACTGACAGTATATGGGGGATGGGAAATGGAAACAGTTGGTAGCTTGACAAAACAAGTAATGTGATCAGTCAATGTGACTAGAACTTGTGCCCTAACCCTGATACCAGGGGTATTGTGATCTTCCTGCACACAGTGCCCTATCCCTATTAATACCAGGAGTGTTGTGATCTTCCTGCACACAGTGCCCTATCCCTTATACCAGGGGTGTTGTGATCTTCCTGCACACAGTGCCCTATTCCTGATACTGGGGGTGTTGTGATCTTCCTGCACACAGTGCCCTATTCCTGATACCGGGGGTGTTGTGATCTTCTTGCACACATCCCGATATCAGGGATAGGGCACTGCATGCAGGAAGATCACAACACTCCTGGTATTAATAGGGATAGGGCACTGCATGCAGGAAGATCACAACACTCCTGGTATTAATAGGGATAGGGCACTGCATGCAGGAAGATCACAACACCCCTGGTATCAGGGATAGGGCACTGTGTGCAGGAAGATCACAATACCCCGGAGGAGTGAGGGTCAGGCAGCTCCCCCCTGTCTGTGAAGCCAGCCTCTCACTAGTAATGCAGGGAGGGAGCTGTCTCAGACTTCACCATCCTCCCCCCCCCCCTTACCCACACACCATTCACTAGCTGGGACATGGGGGAAGTCAGGAGTGAGGGTCAGGCAGCTCCCCCCTGTCTGTGAAGCCAGCCTCTCACTAGTAATGCAGGGAGGGAGCTGTCTCAGACTTCACCATCCCCCCCCCCCTCACCCACACACCATTCACTAGCTGGGACATGGGGGAAGTCAGGAGTGAGGGACAGGCAGCTCCCCCCTGTCTGTGAAGCCAGCCTCTCACTAGTAATGCAGGGAGGGAGCTGTCTCAGACTTCACCATCCTCCCCCCCCCCCTCACCCACACACCATTCACTAGCTGGGACATGGGGGAAGTCAGGAGTGAGGGTCAGGCAGCTCCCCCCTGTCTGTGAAGCCAGCCTCTCACTAGTAATGCAGGGAGGGAGCTGTCTCAGACTTCACCATCCTCCCCCCCCCCCCCCCTCACCCACACACCATTCACTAGCTGGGACATGGGGGAAGTCAGGAGTGAGGGTCAGGCAGCTCCCCCCTGTCTGCGAAGCCAGCCTCTCACTAGTAATGCAGGGAGGGAGCTGTCTCAGACTTCACCATCCTCCCCCCCCCCCTCACCCACACACCATTCACTAGCTGGGACATGGGGGAAGTCAGGAGTGAGGGACAGGCAGCTCCCCCCTGTCTGTGAAGCCAGCCTCTCACTAGTAATGCAGGGAGGGAGCTGTCTCAGACTTCACCATCCTCCCCCCCCCCCCCCTCACCCACACACCATTCACTAGCTGGGACATGGGGGAAGTCAGGAGTGAGGGTCAGGCAGCTCCCCCCTGTCTGCGAAGCCAGCCTCTCACTAGTAATGCAGGGAGGGAGCTGTCTCAGACTTCACCATCCTCCCCCCCCCCCTCACCCACACACCATTCACTAGCTGGGACATGGGGGAAGTCAGGAGTGAGGGTCAGGCAGCTCCCCCCTGTCTGTGAAGCCAGCCTCTCACTAGTAATGCAGTGAGGGAGCTGTCTCAGACTTCACCATCCTCCCCCCCCCCCTCACCCACACACCATTCACTAGCTGGGACATGGGGGAAGTCAGGAGTGAGGGTCAGGCAGCTCCCCCCTGTCTGTGAAGCCAGCCTCTCACTAGTAATGCAGGGAGGGAGCTGTCTCAGACTTCACCATCCTCCCCCCCCCCCCCCCCCCCCCCGCTCACCCACACACCATTCACTAGCTGGGACATGGGGGAAGTCAGGAGTGAGGGTCAGGCAGCTCCCCCCTGTCTGTGAAGCCAGCTTCTCACTAGTAATGCAGGGAGGGAGCTGTCTCAGACTGGTATCAGGGTTAGGGCACTGTGTGCAGGAAGATCACAACACTCCTGGTATTAATAGGGATAGGGCACTGTAAGAGATGACTGTAGTAGATTGAATAAAGATCTGATGTTTCTGCTCTCCTCACACCAAACAAAAACAACACACAAGCAGAGAAGCCCTTCTTACAAAGCTGAGCTAGTGAGTTAAGTAGGAGGAAAAGTAAACATACTGGTGCCAGTGTGGCTACTTAAAAAATACACTTACCAACAATCAATTACATATATTTGAACTGTGTACAGTTCCAGCCAGGACCACCTTTCTAAAATGCACAGTGATTGGCAAATTCAACATGCACTAGCATTTCAGGTGCCTGCTAACAAAAATAATAAACAAACAAGTTCTAGTCACGTGAGTGCTGATCATTACATTACTTTTTTTGTCAAGCTTCCAACTGTTTCCATTTCACATCCCCCCAACCATATTGGTAACATCAATAGATAAGAGCACAGCCAGCCAATAGGAATACATACATACATATTCATTCCTAAGTGACCTTTACTGACCTGGGAAGTGTGAACACTTTGTTTCATTTTCTGTTGGTGTTCGTTAGTTTCCAGTTCCATTTCCCATCCCCCCGACCATCACCTCAGTGGTAACCTTGGTAATATCAATAGATAAGAGGGCAGCCAGCCAATAGGAACACATATTCATTCCTAACTGACCTTCAGTGACTTGGAAAGTGTTTATTTGTATCATTTTCAGTTAGTGCGCACTAAATCGAGTTAGTGCGCACTAACAGGGAGTTAGTGCGCACTAACTCGAGTTAGTGCGCACTAACACGATTTAACGATTTTTAACGATAAATCGTTAGAATTTCTATTGTATCGTGTTCTATAACGATTTAAGACGATATAAACATTATCGGACGATAATTTTAATCGTTGAAAAACGATTCACATCCCTAATACTCAGCACTTCTGGATACAGACAGAAGTGACAGACACAGTCATTTTTGTTTCAAAGCATGCCACTGTCTACTTGCCTTGACTGTGTAGACTTATAAATGTATTGATTAGGGATGTGCAGACCAAAAGTTTAAGTTCATAAGTCCATAAGTCGAATGGGGGTCCCATTTGCGGTCAATATGGACTTATGGAGAATTCCATAAGTTGAGTCTATGTCCATATGTGCAAATAAAAATTTAAACCCCTCACCCGCCTTAATCCCCCCCCCCCCAAAGACTTACCAAAACTCCCTGGTGGTCCAGCGGGGTCAGGACGCCATTCCTGAACTCCTTTGCAAGGAGCACGTGACGTCGGCGCCACGTCAGAGTGACGCGGCGTCACGTGATTCCCCTCGGGTTCGCTCCCGGAACCCTCGTTGGGCTCAAAAGAAACTTTTGGCCAGCTTGGGGGGGCCTCCTGACCCCCCCCAAGCTGGCCAAAAGTGCCTTTTGGGCCCAACGAGGGTTCCGGGAGCGAACCCGAGGGGAATCACGTGACGTCGGCGCCACGTCAGAGTGATGCGGCGTCACGTGATTCCCCTCGGGTTCGCTCCCGGAACCCTCGTTGGGCCCAAAAGAAACTTTTGGCCAGCTTGGGGAGGCCTCCTGACCCCCCCAAGCTGGCCAAAAGTGCCTTTTGGGCCCAACGAGGGTTTCGGGAGCGAACCCGAGGGGAATCACGTGACGTCAGCGCCACGTCTGAGTGACGCGGCGTCACGTGATTCCCCACGCGTCGCTCCCGGACCCTCACGGAACTTTTGGCCAGCTTTGGTAAGTCTTGGGGGGGGGGATTAAGGAGGGTGAGGGGTTTAAATTTGTATTTAGATCAACAATCGCGATTTCCAACGTATTCAACATAGCTATGTTGAATAAGTTGGAAATCCGATCGTTTACGCCTCATCTTTTTTTTAAGTCAAAAAAAAAAATAAGTTGCGTTTTCCATTTAAGTTCAAAACGAATGCACACCCCTAGTATTGATGCCTCACAACTGTACACACACATACATACACAGACACATACACTCTGTACACTGACTCCATTTTCCACACACATAACTCAGAGAATAATGAAAAGGCTGCTCTTGTACCTAATCAGAGTAATAACAACTGTAGAGTAGCACCAATGTGAAACAGGGATCCCTCTCTTTGCTACAGGACAGATAGAAATATACCCTTATCCCTTCCTGTTGAATAGTACAGTATATATGCAATAATAGACAGAGATATTAAATTTTATTTTCTCCTTTCACAGTAGCACTGTGAAAACTGGCTACAGTCAAGTCCACTTTGAAGTTATTCCTTGCATTCCTTTCCAAATTTTTCTTTTTACTTTTTCTTTGGATCTGAGATGAGCTTCAGAATTACCACCTCTCTGTCTGAAATCCAGCAAATATATGAAGAAAGGAAATATTGACTACTCAATGTTTAATTTTTTTTCAGTTTCAAGGGTTTTGTTTTTGTTTTTTAACAAGGAAGTCATTATTAATCTATGCAGCTACAACTGTTAACTAGGATTGACTTGTTGAAAATGTGTTTCACCTTAATTGCTTCTCCTCCTTTCTTGTCCCTTCCCACTCAGATGTGATTCTTATGACTTGTAGTTAAAAAAGGTGTAGTTTTCCTTGCCTTGTAGACTGTAATGAGGCCACTATTCAGAAGTGTGAACAGACAATTTATCTGGCTACAGATAACTAGATAAATTGTCACAGATATCACTGGGCAACAAATTTTCACAAAATCATGTTAAGGAAATGAAATTAGTCAATTCTTATACATTTCCATGTGCTAAACACGAATGTGACTATGAAAATGCAAAATTGGCTCTAGTTTTTTGTAATATGCAATAATATAATTACATCTTGAACTGTATGCCAATAGCTCACTGGGCAACAAATTTTCACAAAAGTCATGTTACTGAAATGAAATTAGTCAATTCTTATACATTTCCATGTGCTAAACATGAATGTGACTGTGAAAATGCAAAATTGGCTCTAGTTTTTTTGTAATATGCAATAATGTAAGTACATCTTGAATTGTATGCCAATAGTAGGAGACCTACGGTTAATACCGTTTGAAAAATGAAGTCATAGACTATGTCTTAGATTTCTTTGCTTGTCTCTTGTACACCTGTTCGGGAGCATCTCTGCGGAGTGTCCAGCAGTAGTCAGCCAGCATGAATATTTCAAATGCTCACCCTTTCTGACTGGGCTTCATATAGTACACTGCTGACGTCAGCTTACTCAGCAGCAGCATGGCAGTAGAACTGCATTGCATCAGAAAATGATGTAACAAACTCTGGATGATGTGTGCATGATGGTATTATGCAATATGATGCAATATTACATCATTCTAGGCTTATTTACAGTCCTACTGGATAAATTTACATGACTAAACATAGAAAGTGAACTATATTAAATATCTTCAAAACGAGAGCCAATAAAAACTTTTCATGGTCATATTCGTGTTCAGCACATCAAGATACTACAGAGTAGGACCTTTTTAGGTCAGTAACACTTTCATTGTTGCCCAGTGTATTCTACAGAGTGCTGCCAATTCAGCACTCTGCTGAATATAATCAGATAAACCTGCTAGTTAGCCAGATAAACTTCCCCAACTAACTTAAGGACTGGCATAAGCTAATGTGGTTATCCCAGATAAGTTATCTGACCAACTGTAAATTGGATTTAGCTGGAAAAGGAACCCAGCTAACTTAACAGTGCCCTGAAATGCAGAATGCTTTAACTTATCTGGTTAACTTTAAATGAAATAAATGAAAAAAAATATTCATTCAATTTCAGAGGCACCATCCATTCATTTTAGAAACAACAATGTAATCTGCCTTGAATATATAGAAATGATGGAATCTAAAAATGGAATAAATAAATAAGTAAAAAAGCAAATAAATAAATAAGTAAGTAAGTAAATAAATAAATAAATAAAATGAACTCATTCATTACATTTTATCTATTCATTTCAAATAAATGCACATCCATTCCTTACCAATGACTGTGGCTGTGATGACTGGATTTTAGAGGGAGGAAGATGAAATAATTAAGATGGGTGAAATGCTGGACAGCTGTAAGAGAATGCTCAATTCACTATAGCTCTCATTGGGGTAGGTTCCAAATGAACAGGATGCCCAAAAATGAAGGGAAGAATCTGCAAGGCATAAAAATGGGAAAGCAGATCTTGCAACAATATTTTACATAAAAGTTTGTTTATCTTTCTTTCTTTTTATTTTTTTTACTTTTTCAGTTTAAGAATTGTATAGGAATCTTAACCTATAGCCACCCATAGTAGATCAAATATATTTTTCATTCTTCTATTCAGTGTTCAAAATTATATTATATAGGGTGAATTTTCAAAACATTGGAGCGGATTTTCAAAGGGTTATAGATTTGTGCCGGGTTGCATGCACAAATCTATGCGCTCACGTAATTCTGAATATCCGGCCCATTATGATCATAAAAATTAGCATATACTTGAGTAACTAGCTTCTACTCATGTATTCCATATATTATAAAAGTAAAATATGCGTGCATATTTTCACTTTCCCACACACACATATATATACATAAAAAAGGGGCAGTCTAGAGGCAGGGCCAACACATAAATGTGTAAGTTGCTATTTTAAAAGACCCTCACACTCATATATTTGCCAGCTTACCCGCTTATTTTTACACATGCTAATTATCTAATGCAAATGATTTTAAATGTCTTTATTGTATAGCTCAGACTTATGGGAGGTCTGGGTGAACTGGGCAGAGTTTGGGCATAAGAACTAGGAAGTCTCAATAAACTAGAGAAGAACTGGGACAAGTGGTGGACTAATTGGTAAACTGGTTAATTTCATTCATGCACTCATATTTTAAAATTGGCCAATTTGCACATGTAAATTGCGACTTATGAAAGCAAGTCTTATTTTACTTTCACATGTAAAATATAGGGATATATATATTGAGAAAATACATAGGAAAAGTACATGCATTCAATGCATTAATACATGTAGTTTCAATGATTTGCAAATCAAAAATATTAATCAAAATAAATATCTTGTTGAAAAAACACTTAAATATTAATGTAATGCAAAGTTCCCAAAAGTCAAACAAAACCCACCACAACAGTTCAATAATATGGAATTTTGAGGATCTTCAACACAGTGGCATAGAAGCTATGAATATTCATTTCATTTATGCTTTTATTTTTAGGATTTCACCATTAAACACTTTCATCTTCTGTTCCACAATATCACAATTTAAAAAGAAAAACTATGGGATGATGTGAAAAAGGTGAGCTTATCTATATAAATAAAAATGTTAAATAGTTTGGACAAAATCGCTAATCTCAGAAACCACTGAACCGATTGCTTTCAAATTTGGACACAACCTTCATTTTGCATACAGGAAGGTTATTCTGTACTTACATTACAGATATGTCACACCTGTGTCAGGTAAAATAGGTTTAAAGATTTTTCCAGAAAACAGCGACATCTGCTGGACACAAGCACCATCTGTTACACCTTATACTAACACACGCTACACTAATCATTTCGCCAGTCCAGGTCCACTTTTCACTTCCATTTTAACACATTCGCACACTTTTTTCGCCGGAAGATAACTATTTCCTTTACAGATAAAATACACCCCCCACCCTCCTCACAGAAGGCCGTGAGGCTCCAGCGGGGGGCCAGGACCGGTCCGGGATACATCTCCTGCACTACGGCCGTCGGCTGCCAGCAATCAACATGGCGCCAACGGCCCTTTCCCTTACTATGCCACTCGGGGACACCAATGGCGGTAGTAGCCTATGTGACATAGTAAGGGCGAGGGCCCCTCGGCGCCATTTTCAGGACTGGCAGCCAGCGGCCCTTTGCCCTTATGTCAGAGGACCTACTGCTGCCATTGCTCCACCCCACTGACATAGTAAGGGCAAAGGGCCATCGGAACCCGTTTCAGTGCTCGCAGCCGACGGACCAACGCCAATACATCGCTCCCGGACCACTCCTGAACGCCCGCTCCACCGACTGACATTTTTATCAGGTCTCGGGGGGTCTGGAGGGTGGGGGGTGGTAATGAATTTATTGCGAACATCTTGGGAAGGGGTCATAAGGGGGGGCAGGTTTCATTCATTCGGCAACTCTGGGGGGGGCAGGGGGGCTACTGTTTTTTGCAGGGCTGGGGGAGGGGGGCAGGAGAGTGTGGGGTGGTTAGTTTAAGAGAACGTTTCTCATAGGGTTGTTTTTTGGGGGAAGGGGGAGGTTCACACACAAATGCATACACTAAGGGGCGGATTTTCAGAGCCCTGCTCGCCGGTGCGCCTATGTTCAATAGGCCTACCGGCGCGCAGACCCCGGGACTCGCTTAAGTCCCGGGGTTTTCCGAGGGGGGCGTGTCGGGGGCGTGTCGGGGGCGGGCCCGATCTGTGCGGCGTTTTCGGGGCGGGACGTAGCGGTTTGGGGGCGGGCCCGGGGGCGTGGTTACGGCCCGGGGCGGTCCTGGGGCGTGGCCGCGCCCTCCGGACCCGCCCCCAGGTTGCGTCCCGGTGCGCTAGCGGCCCGCTGGCGCGTGGGGATTTACGTCTCCCTCCGGGAGGCGTAAATCCCCCGACAAAGGTAAGGGGGGGGGGTTTAGACAGGGTCGGGCGGGTGGGTTAGGGAGGGGAAGGTGAGGGGAAGGTGAGGGGAGGGCAAAAGAAAGTTTCCTCCAAGGCCGCTCCGATTTCAGAGCGGCCTCGGAGGGAACGGAGGTAGGCTGCGCGGCTCGGTGCGCGCCGGCTATACGGAATCGATAGCCTTGCGCGCGCCGATCCCGATCCAGCGTACTTTTGTTTGCGCCTGATGCGCCAACAAAAGTACGCCAAATCGCGCTATTTGAAAATCTACCCCTAAACTTGCACGATCTCGGGAATGCACCAAAATAGCCCTCCCCAGACCACAAAACAAATTTGGGAGTGCAAATTTGGTTAGGCACTCCCCTATTTGGCTACATAACGCGCACAGACGCCCAGGGACAGACCACATGTAGCACCAACAATTTTAATTTCCTAGGTCTTGGGGGGGGGGGGGCAGGAGGGTGGGGGGTTATTATTTGATTTAAAGGGTTGGGATTGGGGTTTTTTTGGGGGGTGGGGGGTTCCCACAGAAATAGAAAGACAAATGTTCTCTGATCTGCAGGGTAGGCAGTAGGCGGGGGGAGGTGAGTGTCAGGGGAGGGAGAATGAGGGGAGAGGTGAGTGTGAGGGGAAAGAGTTGGAGTGGGGACAGGGGAGGGAAGGGGGGGTGAGTGACCAAGGGGGAGGAGGATGAGTGACTGAGGTAAATGAGCAAGGGGAAGGGGAGGGAAAAGAACCTGACTCTGCTACTGCAACGCGTGGCGGGGTACCGCTAGTATAAAATATTTAGTTCCAATGGAAAAACTGTTGTGAGAGGTTCCAATCTTCCAAGTTTCCAAATTTTCAAATCTTGATATAGATTTCAAAATTTGGAAGATTGATGTGATGGGTTTCGTTTGACTTTTCAGACACATTGCATTACATTAATATTTAAATTTTTTTTTAGCAAGATATTTATTTTGATTAATATTCACAAGAAAGCCTACAAATGTGTGTATGTTGTGGGGTAGAGATATGAGTATTTTATAAAACACACACATATCATATGAATGGGTTGTAAAATATTTGCTTAGATCTGGTGATGGCCATATATGTTGCCGCACACATTTGCTTGAAAATTATCCTTCCTGAGTTCAATCGATCCAGTCTGTTTTCACATAGAACCTGTTCAATCTCCATCAAATAGTAGTTATTTCTGAACTGTATGCATCTTACTTACTGACCTATAAGTAGAAAATAGAGCTGCCGTGTTCTTTTTGATTTGTTACCTTGGAAACCAAAATTAATCTAGCAATAGGATTGGCGAACAAACTAGTAGAGACAACACAACATTCTCTGGATTACAAACAGTTTTCAAGAAACAAAAATGGAAAGATGCAGTCTATTTTATATGCTAAATTTGTAAAAGTGTTTTCATTGACCCTGGATGCATATATATGTATGTATGTGTATGTATGGATGTGTGTGTGTGTCAGAGATGGGAGGAAATCTGTATCAGGATGTGTGTGTCTTCTCATTTATTTTATTTATTTATTTAACAGTTTTATATACCGAAATTCTTGTAAGGGTTTACAAATCAGTTCGGTTTACATTGAACAGAAAACAGTGCTTCGGTAAATGAAAGCAATTACATAGAACATTAACAGAGCTTCAAATGTGAACAATTACAAAGAACTAATAATAAATATCTTATTAACCAACAAACAAGCAGAACAACATTTAACATTTGTACAGAAAACAGTGTCCCAGAGAGAGTAAATATAATACATCCGTGGTCGCAGAGGCTTAGGCTTAGGTCTTGAACTAAGAAACAGAAAACTAGGGGTTGACGCTAAGGTATTGCACCAAATTGAAATCATGGAACAGAGGGGCATATAAGGGTGTCACTGTACAATATAATAAACGGCTAGTGGGGTGAGGAATAGGTATGTGAACCGTAGTGAAGGCAACAGGAGCTAAGTAGAGGGGCAAAATCTGGACATGAAATTTTTTTGACTAAGGAGATATAAATGAATAGGAAGGGTGTAATACTGCTGGGGAACGGGAGGAATTTAATTCAGAGGATTATCTGAATGGGAAAAGGCCTGATTGAACAACCAGGTTTTGAGTCTTTTCTTAAAAGTAACCGGGCAGTGTTCTAGCCGTAGGTCTGGAGGGAGAGAATTCCAGTGTTTTGGACCAGACGCTGAGAGGGCTCTCAATCCTGAAGTTGTTTTTAGAAAGGGAACCTGGAGGGTGTCTTTATATGCTGCTCTTACCGGCCTGGATGGTAAGTGCAATCTGAGAGGGAATTTGAGATCCAAAGGTGTGATGTTGGAAATCGCTTTGTGGGTGATGGTTAGAACTTTGAACAGTATTCTGAAATTGATAGGGAGCCAATGGAGGATCTTCAGAATGGGGGTGATGTGGTCCCATTTTTTGGATCTGGTTAGAATCCTGGCAGCGGCATTTTGTACCATCTGTAATGGCTTGATAGTATTTGCAGGGAGGCCGATCAGAAGTGAGTTGCAATAGTCTATCTTTGAGAAAATGATTGCCTGAAGTACTGTACGGAAGTCGTGGAAGTGGAGGAGAGGTCTGAGTCGTTTTAAGACTTGGAGTTTGAAAAAGCAGTCCTTGGTGGTGTTATTGATGAAGCTTTTGAAGTTGAGTTGTTTATCCATGAGGACTCCTAAATTTCTGACTTCGGCGGAGAAAGAGGGAAGGGTTGCAGGAAGTGGGTTAAGCTGTGTGAAATTGCCGTCGTGAAATTCCCAGTGCTTTCTCTTTAGCCTTGCCCCGAATCAATCTCCAGTTATTTTCTCTTCTAACCAATTCCAGTTCTCTCAACTCTTGATATCCAGTCCTTGTAATTCCTTTTCTGCCCGATCCTGTTTTCTCTCCTCTCCCCCACTTGATCCACCCTCCCTCAGTAAACTCCACAGATTGAGAGCAGTGAATGCTGAGAGCCTGCCAATTTCCATCTGGTTTTTTTTCAATATATGTGTTGCTCTGGAGGTGGACCCTTGGCCTGGCACAGGATTGGTACAGCCCTCTGAGGGGACCCAGGGGGCGCCTGCCACCAGGAGGCGGAGCACACTAGGAGACAGAGGCAAGCTGGAGCTTCACCAATAATGGCCCGGGGGCTCCACGGGTTGAGCCCTTGGCTTCCCGGACTGTCTGGGCTTAGGTGGGCCTCTGGGGGTCTCCAGGAGAGATGGTGGAGAAGTGTGCCCACGAAGAGTAGAGGTGCACGGCTGACGGTGAACAAACAAGCTAGACCGGAACAGAGAGTACCTGAGACCACGGGTACGAGGCAGGAACTGAAGGTCCTCCGGGCAACAAAGGTGCGTTGGAACATGGAAATAAAACTCCTGTAGCAGGGAACCAGAGAGGGCAGGCGCTACAACCTTCTCTGTTTCCGGACGAATTGACAAGGGTCACCTTCATCCTCTCACGTCTGGAGGGGAAAGACCTGGAATGGGCCTCCCCACTCTGGTTCCCTGCTACAGGAGCTCCCTTGCTTTATTTCCATGTTCTGATGCGCCTTTGATGACCCAGGGCCGTGCTGCAAGGCTTGGGAAGCAGAGGAGCACAAGGGAGCTGGAGAAGCCGAAGCTGGACGCCAGGGATGCAAGCGGCTTGCCACGGCAGCAGGGGAGGAAGGACCGGGTCCTGCAGAAGAGAGAGATGAGCAGGCCCGGGTGCGGGCCTAGCGTGGCCGGGACCCGCAACAATATACACATGGGGTAGATTTTAAAAGGTGCGCGCGCTACCCGGCACGCACACATGTATGCCTGATTTTATAACATGCTCATGCATGTTATAAAATCGGGGGTTGGCACGCACAAGGGGATGCACAATTGTGCACCTTGTGTGCGCCAAGTCCGCTCCAAGCCGTGCTGCCTTCCCCCGTTCCCTCCCAGGCCACCCCGAAATCGGAGCAGCCTCAAAGGGAACTTCCCTACCCCCGCACCCCACATTCCCTTCCCTTCCCCTACCTCCCCCTACCTTTCTCTTCTTGTTTTTTCTGTTTCAAAACTTACTTCAACCCTGTGCCAGGAGCCTCTGATCCCGCCTCCCCCATGCCCCCTCTGGCATAATGTTAGTCAAGAAATCCATACATGATGACCATGATATGATACTGGGTGGTTTGTGATATTGTGTAGTATCTGAGTAATCAATGTTAGCATTGCATAGTTGTCCACACTGGTCGGTCAACTACACACAAGGCTGGCTCAAGAGATATGCTAACTTATTTTTAATTCAAATGTATTAAAATAATTTTTTATTCTGCATTCTACAATACAGTAACATATGAAGTATAACATTATATATAACACCATGCATAACATTTTTATTGAGATAATAAAGATATAATACCATAAAAGTAATTTAAGAACATTAATAATGACTTTGTAAGAACAAGAACAATTCTTGAACACAATCAATTAAAATAACTGGCAGTGAAATTGCAATATAACACAACCAATATGTTACATGTAAGACACTAAGGCAATATAAAAATTAAAGTCCCTAATCTGGAGTGTAATAGTTTCCATTGTGCAAGTTTTCCAAAGCAGCCTCAGCAAATCAAAAATAGAAAGACAGGAAAGTGATCTTCAATGAGGCCACATTTTCTCTAACCGCTACCAACATATGATTAACTAAATTAACTCCTTCCTTCTTGACCAGTTTAAAGTCTCCAGATGGTAATATCTCCATACAGTGTGGTTGAGATGCCATGAGATTTAACATTAAAGTGTAAATAGCTTTCTAATGCACACTGTATGAAGATATTGTAACCAAATGATATGTGAAGAAGAAGACCCCCTGATGCAGATCTTGGAGCATGATCCCGTGTCTGTGTCATTTGGATTAGTTTAGTTGCAAGCTGAAAGCAAAGTTTACCAATTTTATTTGCACATTAGAATATGTAATGATATATGGTAATATCTTGCAGTCATTCTCTTGTGTGGTGACACAGATGGAGTTCTCTTTTTATTTTTATGATTTTTTTTCAAACTCATGTCCAAGATTCCCCTGCCACAGCTTTTTCCTAATGAAATATTATTAATTTGAGTCCTTCTGTGTTGACAATAACAGATGATAAATTTTTGAGATGGGACCATTACCATGATAGAAGCTAAGGGCTAGCTACTCAAAGTCAGTAAACTCCATACTATATGCTTTCTTTATTCATTTTGTGGGTAAATGGTATTTGTCACTCATCAAACATCAGACCTTTAGTAAGTTCTAGCCCTCGTTAATAAAGTTCTACATAGTAAAATGATCTGGGCAATCTGGATTATCCTATAATGGTAAAATTGGTATTATGATGTAATCAAAATATTTTTGCTACTAAACACATTATTCCAAATAGCTAAGAATGTACCTGGTCATATGGTTATTAGAGGATATCCTAGGAGATAAACACCAATCCCATTCATTGGCCCAGTCTTTCTTTAACTTAACCCAGTGATTGTCCTGTGGTACTGTATGCCAAGCAATCATACGTTTCAGATATATTGTTCACTGATATAACCAAAAATTTGGTAGACTCTTCTCCCAAATCTTTTAGAGCAGATATCACTTTCAAAGTGATTCTTGGCTTTTTCCCCATTCAAATTAATTTAGATATATTACTGAATTCAGAGAAAAGAAGGCATTTGCCATTTTAATGGGTAATGAAATGTCTGAAAGGTGTAATATAAAAACAAACAAATAAATAAATATACATTTCTAGAAAGAATAGTGTTCTGGTCAAGATATTAATTTTAATAATAGCAATTCTACCCATCCAGGAGATAGAATAAGGGGCCCATACAGCCTATTTAATTCACTTCAGCAATAGGACAAAAAATAAATATCTCTCCAAAATGCTTGAAAAGTAGACTTCTAGGTATTTATTAGCATACTGTGACCATTTGAAAGAGTAACTTTTGATCAAATCCTCTCTAGAAATTCTAAAATTTCTGTCTTAGAGAAATAGATTTTATACCCTGAATAACTACCAAATGTCTCAATAGTCTCAATTATGTCCTTTAAGGTTGTAATCAGAACCCTAATGTACAATAAAATATTGTGGGAAATATGCGCTTGCCAGCAAGCCATTTCATCAGGGTTTAAACATTAACTTCCCTTCTCCCTGAACTTTGCCTGAATAAAAGCATCACTTGTGCTTAAGTCTCTGCCTGGGAAAGGATACCTGTTGGCCCTGAATTCCTGGGGGAGGGGCTGGGTTTTCCCTAGTCAGAGGCAGGACAAAGTCAGGAGGTATAGATTTCAGCAGCCAATGAAATGATCCGTGCACACCCCCTGAGCCAAAGCCAATGGTGTAATGACTCTTCTGTTGCTATGGGAAAGTAGCCAATCATGTAATGACACATCATCTGCCTTTGTATGAATGTACAATAAAAGGAAGAGGCTCGGGAGGACAAAC
Organism: Rhinatrema bivittatum; assembly: GCF_901001135.1. NCBI lineage: Eukaryota > Metazoa > Chordata > Amphibia > Gymnophiona > Rhinatrematidae > Rhinatrema > Rhinatrema bivittatum. The sequence goes on along the minus strand of NC_042615.1, from coordinate 76,597,860 downwards.
CCTCTTTGCCTCTTTGCCTTCTCTCTTCCTGCCTGCCATGAAAGCTGTCTGATGCCTCTTCATTACTCCTACATCTGGTGACCCGCGACAGTGATGATAAACCCCCTGCTTATTTCGGCTGGTCATAGCTTAAAGGTACGTACCGTTCAACAGATCTGCTAATCGTAAGTATATTAAAGTACTTTTTAGTATATTTAAGTATTTTTTAGCAAGTTTGTTCCCCACACTCGTGAGCAATGGGAAGTGATTTATCCATGCAGCAGAGGCTACATGCCAAGCAGCTGCAGAAAATCATCAATAATCATTATTTCATCACCAGAAGAAAAATAGCGCAAGTCAGCCTGGGGGACTTAGAAAAATTAATAAGTGAAATAGCTTGCCGTTGCCCTTGGTATTCGATGGAGTCTGGAACTCTAAATACCCAGAATTGGATTTCAATCGGCAATTATCTTCATACGGCTCCCAGAGCTCCCATAAAGCTAAGATTAATCTGGCAAAAATGTACAGAAGCCATCGAACGCACAAAAAAAAAAGGTTTAAAAACAGCAGTTTCAAACCATGTGCTTTTAGAAGCAGGCAGACATACCCTTCCCCCATCTTCTCAGTCTTCCTCAGAGACAGCAAATTCTTTGTATCCTCAGCACTCCATACCTACACCCAAAGCACAAGCAATTCACACCTTCCCCATTTCTTCAGAAAAGCAACCCTTGAGAACAATAGAGCCACCACCTGGCCTGGGTGGGGTGATTAGCATTGAATTTCAGCAGAAACTGCAGAAAGAAAACTTTACAGAAAAAGATTTGTTGGAAGGACTTCAAGCCTTCCCCATCCCAGAAAAGAACCATGAACAAAGGGGGACAGAAAATGAAATAGAACATCTGGGGACACACACTCACATGGCTCCTGTGGCTTCCTCTGCATCCACCTCAGAGAGAAGACCCCAGGAAATAGAAAACACTGAGGTCAGAAAAACTAGCCTTCCTCCATCTTGCCTGCAAACCCCTTTCCCCACTAACCACTCCCTGAACATTCATTTGCCATTGCCTGAGACAGTCATTAATTCTGCATCATCAATTTGTGCAGGTAAATTACTATCTCAAACCACTGCTCCCGGTAACAATTTATGTGCAGCGGTCAGCATGGGATTTCACCTAGAACATGGAAATCTCACAAGAGAGGAATCATTGAAAGGGATTCGAGCCTTTCCCATTACAGAAAGAAACAAAGAACTAGGTGTGGCAGCAATAGATTTGAGTGCCATGTGCAGTGGCTATGCCCCCAGGTCTTCAAAGAAATCAGAGTATAAGACCTTGGGCCAAGCAGCTGCACTCCTGCGTTACAAGCAAAGAAAATATCATTATGAAAAAAGGATTTAATTAGACTCCTGCGTTACAAGCAAAGAAAATATCACTATGAAAAAATTGATTTAATTATACACTTCAATGACCTCTTGCAGACCAGATTAGGCAAAGTAACTGTGCAGACAGTACAAATTTGGAAAAAATGGTTTCTCCTGGTCTTCGATGTTCAGTTGCAGAGAGACTGCATACTTAAGGAGTAGTTTCTATTTGAAATTCAGTTACAAAAAATCTGCATACTTTGAGAGTATTTTCCCCACACAAAGTGAATGCTGAACCTTATGTTACAAACTGTACTGAAATTTGAATAATATACTGTATAAATTACATGTGAAAATTTCCCTTTTGCAAAGTTAATTTGGCTCACATTTAAAATGACTCCATTTCTCTGAGATTTAAGTTTATAAGCAATTGCTTGAATTGCCAGCGCACAGATTTTTAAAAAAATAGTGTTTGCAAAGAATCAGCCAGCCATTGTCTGTGATCAATTGTTAAACAATGCTATCTTCAAGTTCCTATTGACTGAAGGATTAACTCCTTGGGTGTAGTTCTTTTCTTTTGAGAAACACTGCTCCTCCCCCCCTTTTCTGTAACTCTTGCTAGCCACTCATGGGGGAGGGAGGGAGAACTTTTGAAAAGAAAGAAAAAAACCTGGACTTAGTCCTGCAATTTCTCTCTCTACTTTCTATATGTCTTTAATCTTTTAATACTTTCAAACTTTAGCATGCAGCAGACAGATCTGAGCAAACAGCGTGTTTAATTTCCTATTCTAATAATTATAAGAAGAAATTCTATTCTGATACTCCACATTGAATTTAAGCTCAGAGTATTATTGATTGCAACCTGGAACAATAGTTGCAATCTATAAAGTAATGATGGTGTCTCCACTAGGAGGCGCTATGTTATTCTACAAGTTATATTATATTATTGTTTTAATAATTCTGTTGTATAATAGTTTTTATTTTTCAGACCTACAGACCTTCTGTATTAAGGAAACTTCAGTTTTATTTTCTTTTTCACAAATTTTTACAGAATTCTGAACCTTATAATTTTTACTGACAGAGGTTGCTACATCTAAAGCAATCCCTCCCAAACCTTTTCTTGCAAATCCAAATTGATTTTATTAAAATTGAATAATAGAATTGATTTCTTCAAGGTTAAAAAAGTAAGAATTTCACTTTAATCCTTACCTTAGTAATTTTTTGCTGTATGCCAGTTTTTAATATTTTCCAGATTGACCCTGCCATGAGGAGATGTGAAGATGACACTTTGCAGTTTATTTTAAACATTTTTCTAACACCTTTTGACTTTTGATCCTTGATCTAATTTTGTTTTTGATAACTTTTTGATAAGATTTTTAGCTCAAATTATGTGTTATCTGTTGTCTGTCTTGATGCAAGAAATATTTGCAGGATGGATGAATATGTGTCAGTTTTGTGTAAATTAATATTTGCAAGATGAATGAATATCTGTCAGTCTTGTGTAACATATGTTTAATGTAATGTCTAATATACTTGTCATTTGATTCTGCTTACTGCAAATGACTTTTCCTTTAAATGATTAATTTACATTTATTGCTAATTTACTGAATGAAAATTGATCACTGCATAAAAACTTTCTTGATAATGGGGTTACGTTCTGAAAACTAAAAATGGCTCTGCTTACTGCAGCCATTCCTTTGCATGAATTTTGTCAATAATTGAACATTAAATACTTATTTGGCATCCCCTACAACACCACAGGGCAAGCCATTGTGGAGAGAGCCAACCATACGCTTAAGAGCTCTGGACCAAACAAAAAGAAAAAAGGGGGATTGCCCCTGGATTTTTCCCTAAACAGGACTGGCTGAACAAAGTATTGTTTTAAATCACTTTAAATAAATTTAAGACCACAGCCATGAGTAATCATTATGGGACTAGGGTTAGTCACCCACAGCCATCAGTTTTGTATAGAATATTTAATGTCTGGTACGGTCCCGTTCCCTTAAAATGGGGAACGAGGATATGTTTCTCTGCTTGCTTCCACAGATATCAAGCCGTGGAAAGATGGAAAGGTGTCCAGGTCTACAGGACCCGATCACCAACTTCTCCCTGAGCCTCCACAGCCCTCAGAAGGACAGAGACTGGACTCCTTGCAAAAAGCAGCACCACATGACCTGGGGACAGATCAAGGCCCTATCCAACCAATCTGCACAACTCTTAGAACAGCAAGGCCTTGAGAAAACTCCAGAGAACTTATTAGCCGTTTTTTCTTGCCTGAATGCCAACTCATTAACAATTGTGTTCTGCATCCTCCTCCTTTGCCTTATTTCTCCAGCTATGGCGATTTCAGAACAAGGACTCTGACAGAACACAGGTACATCCTCGATGCACAGAACCTTGCACAGAACTTTTCAAACCTGTTGAATCGAACAGACTGTTGGATCTGCACACACATGCCAACCCATGCCCGCGGAGAACTACTGATATATGCTGTACCATTTAACCTTACAGTATGGACTAATTATCCTTTACAGAGAGGTTTTCATTAACTCTCCAGTTAATAATACCATACTACACATTGGTAGCTGTATTCAAGAGACTGCCGCTCTTTGTTGGGACTATGATACAGGGGATGGGAAAGGGATTCAGGTGGGAAATATCCATATTGTAACTGAAACATTTGTATTAATCACTGAACACTTGCATAATTATACCACATATGTATGCAATTGGCAGATTTCAGGATGTGCAGTGGGAGACCCAAGCAGGTACAGAAAGTATAGAGGGGATGAAGGATTTACGTTTTGTAGTTATATAGCCCAAATGATAACCAATGACATGTCCACTAATCTGTTAGGAAACATATGGATGTTATGTGGGCGTACAGCATATATGTACATTTCCCCAAGATGGAGAGACAGATGCACTTTAGGCTACATCCTCCCCTCATACTATGCAGTCAAAATTTTACCCAAAGCAAGGCTCCGTAACAAAAGGGAGGCGATAAATAATCCCATAGAAAAGTTTACAGAAACTCAGATAGCTAGAAGCCAGTTTCCCCCAATGGGGACAGATATGAATTACAGAGACTTACACATCCTAGCTAACTGGACGACTGCCATATTTAATCAGACAGTCCATGCATTAAAACTACTTACAACAAAAGTCTCTCAGATTAGAGAAGTAGCATTACAGAACAGCTATACCTTAGAAACCATTTTAGTCTTAAAGGGTGGTGTTTGTGCATTAATTGGATCTCATTGCTGTGTGTACATATCAGTTTATAAAGCAAACCTTACACATACCATAGAGCAGATAGAAACCATGGTTGCTGATGCACCATTTTCAGGCAGAATACCTACTTCTCCATGGGACTGGCTATGGTCCTGACTCCCTGATATTTCTGGTCTCAAAAGGGTGATTTCTATTATAATTACTGTAATTATCTTAATTATTTGCCTGTGATGCTGTATTCAGTGCATACCCAAACCTCATATCCATATTGAAACCTTGCTCTCAGCCCGAATACAAAGATGTCTTGTAAGATGCCTAATAGGGAATCAGGAGCCCTGCAGAGTTGGCACACCACCTGCACCAGCTCTGGGTGATATGGAGATTCAGAAGCTCATCGGTGGCTGGCACACCACGCCAAATCAGCTTTCTTCTCTCCATAATCCCTCTTCCCCTATTTCCAACCCATACCAAGACATAACAGATTTCAGTAAGGGTCTAAAGCTTTACTGAGCTGCCTAAACAAAAACAGAAAGGGTGAGATGTGGGAAATATGCGCTTGCCAGCAAGCCATTTCATCAGGGTTTAAACATTAACTTCCCTTCTCCCTGAACTTTGCCTGAATAAAAGCATCACTTGTGCTTAAGTCTCTGCCTGGGAAAGGATACCTGTTGGCCCTGAATTCCTGGGGGAGGGGCTGGGTTTTCCCTAGTCAGAGGCAGGACAAAGTCAGGAGGTATAGATTTCAGCAGCCAATGAAATGATCCGTGCACACCCCCTGAGCCAAAGCCAATGGTGTAATGACTCTTCTGTTGCTATGGGAAAGTAGCCAATCATGTAATGACACATCATCTGCCTTTGTATGAATGTACAATAAAAGGAAGAGGCTCGGGAGGACAAACCCTCTTTGCCTCTTTGCCTTCTCTCTTCCTGCCTGCCATGAAAGCTGTCTGATGCCTCTTCATTACTCCTACAAATATCATCTGCAAATAATGCAATTTTGTGTTCATATCCCTTTTGAGTAAGTCAAATCCCTTTAATGCTTACTTTGATTTTGGCAGCTAAGGGTTCAGAAGCCAATGTAAAAAGTACTGGGGAAGAAGCCATTCTTGCTGCATACCCTTCCCCAGAAAAAATGGTTTCTGAAAGGTACCCATTAACTCTCACCTTCTCTGCAGGATTAAAATACAATGTTTACATCTAATCCATTACAAAAAGATGTTTCCAAATCCAAGTTTACTTATTATTTGGAATACGTTCCCTCATTCAATCTGGTCAAAAGCTTTCTCCATATCTAAAGCCTTGAAAACTGCTTCTGAGGATTCTTCACTAGTTATATAGATAATATTAATAGTTCTTACATCATCACTCTGTCAGTCTGTTATAAATCTTATCTGATGCTTGAGGATTAATAGAGGTATAATATCTCTGAGCCTATTTGCTAGAACGTTAGCCAAAATGTTAACATCATTGTTCAGAAAGGAGATAGATCTATAAGAAGCACAGACATTTGGATCTTTACTCTCTTTGGGTATGATTATTAGGGGTGTGCATTCGGATTGACCGCATTAGTAAAACGCAACTCATATTTTTTTTTTACTTAAAAAATTGATTCGACATAAACGATCGGATTTCCCACATATCGAACATAGATATGTTCGATATGTGGGAAATCGCGATTGTTGAGCCAAAATAAAAATATAAACCCCCTCACCCTCCTTAATCCCCCCCCCCGACTTACCACAACTCCCTGGTGATGGAGCGAGGAGTGAGGACGCCATTTCTGCAATCCTTGGCGAGAAGCATGTGACGTCGGCGGCACGTCGAGTGACGCCGGCGTCACGTGATTCCCGGCTCGTTCGCGCCGGACGGCTCGTTCGGCCCAAAAAGAACTTTTGGCCAGCTTGGGGGGGCCTCCTGACCCCCTCAAGCTGGCCAAAAGTTCTTTTTGGGCCGAACGAGCCGTCCGGCGCGAACTTGCCGGGAATCACGTGACGTCGCGTCTGAGTGACGCGGCGCCACGTGATTCCCGGCTCGTTCGCAGAATCACGTGACGTCGGCGTCACGTGATTCCCGGCTCGTTCGCGCCGGACGGCTCGTTCGGCCCAAAAAGAACTTTTGGCCAGCTTGGGGGGGTCAGGAGGCCCCCCCAAGCTGGCCAAAAGTTCTTTTTGGGCCGAACGAGCCGTCCGGCGCGAACGAGCCGGGAATCACGTGACGCCGCGTCACTCGACGTGCCGCCGATGTCACATGCTTCTCGCCAAGGATTGCAGAAATGACGTCCTCACTCCTCGCTCGATCACCAGGGAGTTGTGGTAAGTCTGGGGGGGGATTAAGGAGGGTGAGGGGGTTTAAATTTTTTTTTTGCACATATGTACATATACCCAACTCATTGGATTTTTTTTATGTCCATATTGGCCGCAAGTGGGACCCCCTTTCGGACATAAAAAATATGAACATAAAATTTTGCTCTGCACATCCCTAATGATTATAATATTTGCAAGACTCAATATATTAGACAGCTGAGTACTTGTTAGTACTTCATTAAATATCTCTACTAATTTAGGAGACAAAATTGATGAAAAATAGTTATAAAAGGTCATACCCAGACCATATTCACCAGAATATTTTTCTAAACTCAATGTTTTGATTGCCCATTACACTTCTTATCTAGATACCTTAGCTATTATCTCTGATGTGTATTTATAATCTTACAACAGAAGGTGATTAATGATTTCTTTGATGGGGTAGCCAAGCCATAAGGAAACTGAGCAAAGAGGATACATTATACTTTAATGTTATAGAATATATATGTAACTCCTAGGCTAGTGTCCCATCATGGGACCCCACAGACCACAGCTCAAACAAAGGTAAAGTTGTTAATATTCTCTTATGATGTTTTTAGAATCTGAGTGTTCAGAATTCCCTGACTGAGGGAAGATTTTTTTTCTAAGACCTGTGCATTGATCAAATCTTAATCATGCATTAAAGTATATTATAGACAACACTAATAATTACCTTGTCATCAACAACAGTAATAAGCATGCTAGAAGCAAATGAAGGTTTCCATCAATGTTTAGTGATTAATAAAGGAAATTAATGAAAAAGTTCTTTACAGCTCTTGACAAACACAAGTCCAATTTTATAGCTCCAGCTCTTCTCAATAAAAGTGTGATCTCATTTTTTAAATACATTTCTTTGATGGTTAAAGCCAATTCAAATTAATTAATTTTTATTCACCTTCCCTTCCAATTACTTTAGCAGTTTATAAGCTTTCTCACAAAAGATGGAGGATAGAAATTTCTCCAAATTTAGAGGAGTTAATTTAAAATATCCGAATGTAAATAACTTTAGTCTAGTTACTCCCTTGTACTTAATTGATACCTCCAACTGTTTTCTTTTTTCTTGAACCTAATGAGATGATAGTGGATGCACCAGATGGGTGCCATGGTTCCTCCTCTGACCTACTCCTTCTCCCTGGGAATGAATGGTCCATTCCTCCAGCAAGGACATTAATGGTCCAATGGTTCTCTATTTGTGAGACACACTACTTCTAGAGATTGCAAAGACCTGAGTCTCTGGGCCCTAGGGAACACAGGGCCTCATTTTCTAAAGTATCGCAGGCCTGCGATACTTTAGGGAATGAGGGGCCGAAACGGGGGGGCAGGCCTGTGCCGTCACGGTGCGATCGCTGCCGGTTTCGCACTCAATAGCGCCACCATAGAAGGTGTAGCTATTGGGTGCGAACTCGGACGCAAAAAGGGCCTTACCTTTTCGTCGTCTGCAGCGTCTTCGCGGAGTCGGCCCCAGTGACGCCCCGATTCCTCCTCTTCCAGGGCCGACTCCACCCCCATTTTGGTATCGCACGCGATAAGGGACATTTCGCGTGCGAAACATCCCTTATCGCGTGAGATCCGTTTAGAAAATAAGGCCCACAGTCAGGTAACAAAAAGTTTCTAAGAAAAAATAATGGAAATAAAGAAGAAGAAGGAAAGGTGAAACTATCATCCTTTACCTAAAAAAAGGTTTCCATTAGGGATGTGTAGAGGAAAGATATTTAGTTGCTTCATTCATTCATTTCATAAGGCACAGTAATTCATCAGTTTTGTCTCAAATGAAAACAAACAATTTGTTGGCTTGTATCACTAGTTTTTTTTTCATTGTACATTAAACTCCATTAAACAATCCATAGGCTTAGGCCTGGGTCCCATTCCCGAGGCCCAGGCCTAGGACTAGGCACAGGCCCAATGCCAAACACACAATGGAAGAGGCAGTACTGGATGAATGAAGAAAGCATTTCTAATGTCCAAGTTGGAGTCTTCCTGAGCACCAGTGATCAAAAGATGGTATGGTATGGTATGATACAACAAAAAATGTGGGGTGAGCCATCACAAAACCTTAAAGTCCTGGATATAAAAAATACCAACTTTAGTAAAATGTTTAAATACCTTAAAGAGCTGCTGATAAAGTGGAAGGATGTATATAATTAGAATAGTGGGCTAAACTTAAAAAAAGCTATTTAAAGAGCAACTTAATTAGAAGAGAAAACAGTGTTAAGAATTATTTTATTCTGAGAGACTGTTTTTTCTTTTTGGTTCCAACTCCAGATTTTACTAATATGTTCCCTTAATATTTTCACTTTCCATTAACAAAATAACTTGAAGATACTAAGAACAAATTATTAAATAATGTATTATAATAGTGAAAGCAATGGAAAAAGCACAAGCATTCTTTCCTACCCAAGCCATTCCAAAGCAGTAATCTATCTCAATAGCAGTATTGTACCTTAAAGGCAAAGAAATAATGTTTTCCATCCAAAGTTTCTAAAGCTACAAAGAAAAATGCTCAAATTCATTCTGAGGTTGTCTATGGCTCTGGGTACTATCTTCCTTCCATCTGCTTAGGGAAGACTCTTACAATTTTCTTTCTGGTCTGCAGTGTTACTCATTTTACAGCTGGAAAGAAATTTTTCTTAAACCATGGATTCCCAAACCTGTCCGGGTGATTCCTCAGCCAGTAGGATTTCCAGCATATCCACAATGCATATGCATAACATATATTCCTATAGGGCTCCAAAGTATGCAAATATCTCATCTGCATATGCTTTGTGGATATCCTGAACACCTGACTGACTGTGGGTTACCAGGACAGGTTTGGGAAGTCCTGTCATAAAGTAAGGTTTAAACACCATCTCTTGGTCTCTAGTTCATTGTTGAGAACTGCACATGCAGGCACTTTTCCAGTAAATGCTTATAAAACAAGAAAACATAATTTAGCATTCTGTACAGCTATCACCTTATTTCTTAAAGTGGCTGATAGAAGAACAAAGTCAATTTCAAATTCCTCAATCAAAATGAATCTTTAGGTAGTTACAGGTCATTGTATTTGAACAACTAGTATTGCTGACAGGCTATAGATATTCACTAATGTTCATCAGAGCTGCAAGTTCAAATCTTCTTTAAGAGTTCATAGTATCTGTAAAGTGGCAGGTTAATTTCACATTGCACAAATGTTAGTACAGACTGCTATTCAATTACTGAGAAACATCAAGTCTACAGTGAAATGTTTCTGCCTTGCTTTTTGCACTTAATCTGTCTTTTTTCTCTTTTGAGTTTTGTATCAATTCATCTAATTCACCACACGGGAAAAGGACATTGAAGTCCTTGTGGACAATACCTTGAAATCTTGAGCTCAGTGTGTAGTAGTGGTCAAAAAGGCAGATAGAATGTTAGGAATTATTTGGAAAGGAATAGAAAACAAAACTGAGACTATTGTAAGGTTTTTGAAATCATCCATAGTCTGACTGCATCTTAAATATTGTGTGCAGTTCTGGCACCCCATCTAAAAAAAAAATCATAATGGATATAAAAAAGGTACAGAGAAGGGTAACAAGGGATGGGAAAATTCCCTTATGAAGAAAGGATAGCAGATTAGGGCGCATTAGCTTGAAAATGAAATAACTGAGAGGGGATATGATTGAGATTTCTAAAATCATGTTGGGTGGAATGGGTAAACACAGAACTGTTATTTACCCTTTCAAACAAGGGGTTTGATTTTTACTTTTTTCTCATTCTGTGTCTATGGGAAAAAAGTATACAGAGCATCCATGCGAGTGGAAGAGTAGCCTAGTGGTTAGAGCAGCAGGCTATGAACCAGGGAAACCAGCAGTCCATTACTGCACCTTGTGATGGTAACTTTTAAATGTGTGTGCATTCATTGGCTGATAGACCTAGGAAGAATTAAGTAGCCACTTAAAAAGGAAACTGACTTCAAGTGACCATGCTTTGCGCTTGCTCTAGGGACTGTAGGAAATCCTCTAGTTCACACAGGCGATGAAATAACTTGGTCTGGTTGTGACAGGTGGCCTTCATTTGGGCCGGGTAAAGTAGGCCATATTTCACCCCCAGAGATTGCAATCGAGGTCTCAATGCCAAAAAGGCTTTCCTTCTGTCAGCCGTGGTTTTCACTAAGTCAGGGATGAAGAGGAGTAAGCTACCCTGATAGTGAATAGGAGCTTTGCTTCTAGCAGCCACTAGAATCGCTAATACTTGTGGGTAACATAATACTTTAAAAATTATGGGCCTGGGATACTTAGAGTTGTGAGGAGGCCTCAATGGTATTCTGTGAGCCCTCTCCAACTCAAAGGTATTTTCAAAAATTACCTGCAGGTATGAGGGACTCAGCTTAAGAAGGAATTCGATCATGTCAGTTCTTTCAGCACCTTCCGGGACTCGTAGTATTCTTAAATTATTTCGGCGATTGTGATTCGATAAGTCTTCGATGTCTTGTTGCAACTTTTCCACGTCCTGGGTCAAGCGCGGGAGTGGCGCAGTTGTTAATAGCAAGGACAAGGTCTGCATTTCCACATCGTCTAGCCGTGATTGAAAGCTTACCATTTGGGAAGCCATGGATTGCAAGTCTCCTCTGATAGTGGCTGTGGCGTCGATATTTAATTGGATCATATCTTTGAGCTGCTTCAGCTTTGTTAAGACCAGGTCCGCAGACGCCATTGCTTTAGGCAGCGGGATCTTGTCTGGCAATGGCGGGTCTTGTTTTGCTCATTTAGAGCCCGAGGCAGCTGCGAAGGCAACCTCAGTTTTCCCCGATTTTGATGTAGCCATAACCAAAGATAATCAATTGGTTGTGACAGCTGAAGACATCTGTTATAGAGGGTTTTTTTGGGGGGATTTTTTTTTGTAATTAGTGGTGAGATCTCACAGAGCCATGAGTTCAGTCAGCTATCTTGGTCGCTGCTCAAGAGCACCCCCCTCCAAATCACTGAAGAATTTCTGCTGTTTGAATCGATTTATACAATGCATTCTCTATCTATCTTACTTGAAGCTAAGTAGAGAGTACATTGTATAATTCAGTTCTTCTTGTACCTTTCATTGATTCAAACAGCAGAAATTCTTCAGAAATGTCAACTTTGCTGTTTGTAACTCCTACTGTGTATGTAAAACTGCCTCCACAAACCTACCCCACCCCAAAACCTCACTCTAGATTAAAAATGCCCCCCTCTTACAGTGGTATAAATAGTAGAGTAACATGGTATTCTCTATAGAGTCTATTTCTCTCTCTCTTAATCCTTCTTTCTTTCTCTTTCTCTCTCTCCCTGAATAGAAAATGCAATAAAAACCTTTTCCTGGTAATGCACAGCTACCGCGGACAAACACACAGAAAAATGGTGTAGTTATTTCTGGTGATAAAACCTGCATTGCTGTGTGTAACGTTATGTTAGGAGCTGCCCAAGCTCCTCCCATTTGCATACCAAATGTCACATTTTCATTCCAATGCGAGTTGCGCTATTTAACGCAAAATGATACATGACCATGATTATTTGGTAATCATAGAGTTTAACAAAAGTCCACAGCACTTTCCTGAGCTTTATATCTGCAGTTACTTGTTTGGAAATCTTCCTGTGCTGTGCTGAATTCTGGTACAGGTCTCAAGTCCTTGCTTGTTTCATGCTGGCAAGTTACACCCTGCTATAAAATATTTTTGTGAGATATCCTGAGCAGTTAAACTCACATCTATCTTACTGAACATTCCACCTCCTGCCTTTCAGTTTCCTACCTTTGCTTCTAAATTCTATGCTAGGAAATCCCTCTGTGTATGTTCTTATCTTACAAGCTACATCTGAAAGAAGAACATAGGTTAATTGCGTGTATTTATGAAATGGATTCATTCTTTAAGCTTAGAAAGGTAAAATATAATAGAAATAAAGAAAGCATATATTTTGCATAGGGTACCTTACAGGTATACTTTTACATTTGTATATACATTTTCATCTATTAATTAATTATAATAATATATGATATACCTTGTTTTCTGACTCAGTCGTGCTCAGTTGGAGAGTTTTCTCATTTCTGCTAATATTGCACCAACAATCTTATTGGCATTTACAATTTCCATCTTGACTTTTTCACTTATCTGATTCATGTCTCACCTTCTCAATTTATTCCACTTTCAATGACACTATATTATTCCTACTCCTGCTGATAGTTGCCAGCATGTCAATAAATTGTTCTGTCATACTCATGTGGGACTTTCTGCCATCAAAGTGTGGGAATACTGCTGGCACATCATCAATCTCTGTTAATGCATGGGACTTTCACTTGCCTGGCTGGGAAATTAGGCAGTTGCTGCAGGGAACAGAAAACATATATACTGGATGTAGCAGCTTGTCTTAGACACTTCTCCACTCCAGGCACTGTTCAGAATTCAGTTGCTTGACTTATCTTCATCCAGTGATATTATGACTATATTATCTTACCTGCTTCCACATTCAATTCAAACTATTTATTCTCACTTAACAAATGTATTGGCTCTGCCACTCCAAGCTATCTCTTCCCTTCCCCTATGTTCTTCCTCATGACATGAATTAATTAGGCAAATAGGGCCTTTTCCTTCCATTCCTTATTCCAGACTCAATGCATTCTGTTTTGTGGTACCTTGTATCTACAACAGACTTCTTGAGTTGTTGAATGTTGCTCTATTTCTGGCTAGATTCAAGTCCCATTTCAAGACCCATCTCTTTATCTGTGCAATAATTTAGATATAAATATGTTATTTTCTTATAGAGTTGGATCACAGGATATCACTTTAGTTAATGTTGCTCGAGACCTTGGGATTTACATTGATAGTGAAATAAATTTTAAGTAAAATATTAATATCATTATTAAAGATGTTTTTTTATAAGTTGCACATCTTAAAAAAATTAAAATCTCTGCTGACTCATGTAGATTTTAGAACTGTTCTGCAGGCATTACTTTTTTTAAATTTGAATAGTTCTTCCGAATAATTCCTTGAGGCCCCTTCAATTACTGCAAAATGCTGCTGCCCATGTGCTTAATAGAGGTACTAAATTTTAACACATCACTCCGCTATTGATGGATTTACATTGGTTACCCATCAAATTCAGAATAAATTATAAAGTGCTGTGTATAATTCATAAATCATTATATAATCAATCAGTTGAATGGCTAAATGCAGCTTTGCAAATTCATAGTGAAATTTAAGGTCAGCTAAAAAAGGTCTTTTGTCCATTCCGTCTGTAAAATCAGCACATTTATCAGAGATAGAGCTTTATCGATAGCTGCTCCCAAATTATGGAATTCTATTCCAAAAGAACTCAGATTACAGGTGAATTATCAAACTTTTAAAAAGGAGTTAAAAACTTGGCTTTTCCAGCAAGTGTTTAGAGATAATAAGTGATAATGATGATTGATCTAATATTTTATTTTATATTTTAGTATTGATTGTACTTTTGTTTTGATTTCAAGAATAAGAATTTTTATATTTTCTTATTAAATGTAAGTTATGTTTTTATCATTTTACTATTTTGTTTTATTGTAAACTGGTATGATTGAATACAGAATATCAGTATATAAATATGTTGTGAGTGAAGTGTTTAGTGGACCCTTTGGCCGACCTGTGAGAGACTGGGGAGAGGTGTACTACGGTATAGTCTCTGGAGAGTGACAGGTCGGGAGGCGGATACCAGGCAGGAGCACAAGACCACTTTTATGAAGAAATCTTTTATGAGTGGACTCCTAGGCATAAACATTTATTTTTAATAATTTGCATGTAACAAGGGAGGGAATAGGCTGAACAGGTCAGCCGGTATCATTTTGAAAATAGTTGCCAGAGGGGTAGTTATTAGGTAAGCATGAGGGATTTGGGGGGTTACTTGGGGGTGATTTTTACAAATGTATTTTAAAGTGGCACAAGAAGATATGGCTTGGGGGGTCCTAAAAGCCCTACCACTATGGGACTTTTTTGCTGTGAGGAGCTAGTTTCTAATAGGGATGTGAATCGTTTTTTGACGATTTAAAACAATCGTCAGATATATTTTAAATCATCAAAAATCGTTAGAGCCGCGATACAATAGCAATTCCCCCGGTTTATTGTCAAAAAATTGTAAATCAGGGGAGGGGGGAGGGCGGGAAAACCGGCACACCAAAACAACCCTAAAACCCACCCCGACCCTTTAAAACAAATCCCCCACCCTCCCGAACCCCCCAAAATGTTTTAAATTACCTGGGGTCCAGTGGGGGTGTCCCAGCTCGATCTCCCGCTCTCTGGCCATGGCTGCGTTAATAGAAATGGCAACGGTGGCCCTTTGCCCTTACCATATGACAGGGCAAAGGTAGCGCCGGCGTCATTTTGGTTACTGTCACCCGACATCACGAGTGCAGGAGATCGCTCCCGGACCCCCGCCGGCGCCATTTTGAATATTGGCAATACGGCTCAAGTGCAGGATGTCGCTCCTGGACCCCCGCTGGACTTTTGGCAAGTCTTGTGGGGGTCAGGAGGCCCCCCCAAGCTGGCCAAAAGTCCCTGGGGGTCCAGCGGGGGTCCGGGAGCGATCTCCTGCACTCGTGACGTCGGGTGACAGTAACCAAAATGACGCCGGCGCTACCTTTGCCCTGTCATATGGTAAGGGCAAAGGGCCACCGGCACCATTTCTATTAACGCAGCCGTGGCCCGAGAGTGGGAGATTGACCTGGGACCCCCCCACTGGACCCCAGGTAATTTAAAACATTTTGGGTGGGTTCAGGAGGGTGGGGGATTTGTTTTAAAGGGTCAGGGTGGGTTTTAGGGTTGTTTTGGTGTGCCGGTTTTCCCACCCTCTCCCGATTTACGATTTTTTAACAAAAAAACCCATGACGATCAGATTTCCCTCCCTCCCAGCCAAAATCGATCGTTAAGACGATCGATCACACGATTCACATCCCTATATCCTAGTAGCCAAAGCCACTAGTTCATCCAGCGAGTCAGGTGTTTCACGAGCGGCCAGCTCGTCTTTCAAGCGAGTATCCAGGCCTCTGAAAAAGATAGTTTTCAGGCATTTGGGGTCCCAGCAGAGTTCTGTAGCAAGAGTCTTAAACTCTATCGCAAAATCAGCTAGTGGCAGTTGCCTTGCTTCAGGTCCACCAGAGCAGAACCGGCAACGGTCACTCGGGCAAGATCATCGAAAACGGATTTGAATAAGTCAAAAAATCCATCTATATCCTGCAAAATAGGATCCTTGCATTCCCACAGTGTAGAGGCCCAAGACAAGACCCTTCTATCAAGATAAGATAGAATGTAAGAAGTCTTGGCAAAAGCTGTGGGGAAGTGAGAAGGCTGTAATGCAAAATGCATGCAGCACTGGTTTAAAAAGCCCCTGGTCTTCTGAATCTCTCCCCAGAAACAAACTGGAGGAGCCAGCAGTACAGCAATCTTTAAAGTTACTTCAGGTAACTGATCTTCATTACTGGAAGCAGTGCCTTGGGTCTTCTATGCGTGTAGCTGATGAAACGCTGGAGAGTTTCTCCAATGCATCTTGCTGTTCAGAAATGCGCAGGGCCAGGCCCGGAATGGCCTACAGGGCATTGAGCTGTGTCGGATCCATGGAGTTAGCAATCTGTTATTGTTTGTAAGGTTTTGGGTGGACCCTTGGACACTGTGGCGACCATGCGCACAGGGGGAAGTCCCGTGAGGGGCCACAGGTCAGGCTCAGCTTTAGGACACACAGCACAGAATTATCTTTTATTAAACTGAGTTGAGAAGCCACCAGATGTGGCAGTAGTGAATAGAGATGAAGCCTGGCTAGGCTTGTACTCCCTCAGGACACTGGAAAAGCGATCCCTCAATAGCTGTGCTGTAGTGGAGAGAAACTGAGATAGTAAGTACAGTGGAGCATACACAGGGTTCTGGTATGGAGCCTCATTGGTTGAATACTCACACAGCGGTTTCCCCTGGAAGGTAGCACAGAAGCTGGAATAGAGGCAGGCCCTTGAGGAGCGAATACCTGGTTCCAGAGAACAGCTCTGAGAGAGTCTAGATGGTAACTCACTGATGGTGTAGGCAGGGGTTCCTTCCAAGCAGAAGTGAGCTTAGGCAGCGAGTCCGGGAACATGGGCCCTCGAGGAGTGAGTACCGGTTCCAGACAGTGACCTGAAAAAGAGAGAGGCCCCCGAGGAGCGGGTACCCCGATAGAGTAAGTCCAATAAGGAGAGGCAGAGTAGCTAGGCACAGAGAATGAATCCCATCCGTAAGGAGTCCCTTGCTAACTCATTTAGCTAGCAGAGTAGGTTTGTATTCAGGATGCATGACATCATCATCACAGGGGGATGCCCTTGAGGTTCGCGCCAAAGAAGGAATAAGAAGCAGGGCCACACGGCGTGCGCGCCCTATGGCAGCTGAACAACATGACAGGATGCAGCGCCCAAGCTGGACCGGGGATGCCGGAGAGGACGGCAGGCAGACGCCACGGCAGGCAGACGTCCATCAACCGCAGGAGGAGTCGCGACTGTCGTAACAATTAATTTGTCTCTGGAAACAGAGATAGGTGTGGATCACCTTTGGGGCATCATGGCTGGATAAGGATAAGGTAGCTGATATAAATCCTGAAGCTCATTAAGGATACCTTGGAGGATTTAAAGTTTCAGAAATTCCAATCTGGGTGGAGTCAACCCCATAGCAAATATTTTGGTGGAAAAGTATGAGGATTTCTGTGAACAAGAGGCAATGGAAGCAGAGGTGTTGCAGTTTGTGTATTCCTTGAAGCAACAGGTGTAAGTGAGACTAAAGCCTCCAACAGAAATCAATACTTAAATGCTTGCTACATTTTATGATCCATGGGTGAAAGAAAGTCTTGTCCTCCAGACTTGGCATTTCACCTACATGAAGGAGATACTGACAAGCTAGGGTGGGTGACCTGGCATGTCAGAGACAGAGGTAGTGGGGATGTAGCGCAAGAAAGAGTGGACACCCCAGAGAATAGTGCAGGCTCAAGCAGCACTGTATCAGCTTGCATCTCCTCCACTACCTCAGTAGACCACATCCATATTGCCCTAACAGAACCGTCTCTCCTGACACAGGACACAGCTAGAGC
Source organism: Rhinatrema bivittatum (assembly GCF_901001135.1). NCBI lineage: Eukaryota > Metazoa > Chordata > Amphibia > Gymnophiona > Rhinatrematidae > Rhinatrema > Rhinatrema bivittatum. The sequence continues at coordinate 76,579,909 of NC_042615.1, read as the reverse complement.
AGCTGACAAGAAATATCCTCATTCTTATCCAGTTAAGGATATCTCAGCATACAATTATGTGACCTTTCACCTTGCAAAGCCTATCGAGGGCATAAACAAAGATGTACTGTCATACTGTCATATTGGGCACACAAGTCCATGGTCTGGCCAGACCTAGCCAAGGTGGCTCAGTATACTCTTTCTTACCCACCAACCAGCGTGCCCAGTGTTTGTGTCTTTTCAATGACAAGGGACATCATGAGCCCTCATTTCTCATGGCTGGCACCAGAGTTGATGGAAAAGCTAATAGTTTTGAAAATCAAGAATCTTTCACTGGGCTTTCAGAATTTCCATGCAAATTGCAAGACAATTGAAACCTCCTTGAATGTCTTCCTTACAATCTTCCTACTTGTCACTCCCCAGATGTACAACCTTGGAGAATCTTTCTGCCATTCTACCTACCTGCCATGCACAGAAGTGCCACTTTGGTGGTCTTTATGATATTCTGCCTACCTGCCATTGCCCTAATGTACCAACTTGGGGGTCTTGATGATACTCTGCATACCTGCCATGCCCCAGATGGCAGGTATGCAGCTTGGAGGTGTTGTTGACACTCTGCCTGCCTGTCAAGCCCCAGATGTACCATCTTTGGGATCTTGCTACCACTCTGTCCTAGCTTCCATGCCTATGGGTTTAACCTTTGGAGTCTTGCCATTACTCTGCTTTGATTCCATGCCCCTGATATACCACATTGTAGGTCTTGCTGCCATTCTACCTAACTAGGCATCAAATGTACCATATTGGATTCTTGCTGACACTCTGCCTAGCTGTCATGCCCCAGTTGTACTTCCTTGTGGGTTTGGCTGACAATTTACCTAGCTGTCTTACACCAGATATACCACCTTGGGGGGTCTTAATGCCATTCTGTTAAACTGACATGCTCTAGTTGTAACACTTTTGTGGTCTTGCTAAATTCCACTTAGCTTCCATGCCCCAGATATACCACCTTGTAGATCTTTCTACCGCTCTTTCCTAGCTGCCATGCTCTCATGATATAACCTTGGGATCTCGCTGCCACTCAGCCTAGCTGCCATGTCTCTGATGTACCACCTTGGGGGATCTTCCTGATACTCCACTTAGCTGCTATGCCCCAGATGTACCACCTTTGGGGTCTTGATTACACTCTACGTATTTGCTATGCATCAAATATACCATCTTGGGAGGTCTTGCTGCCACTTGTTTAGATACCATACACCTGATATACCACCTTAGGGTCTTGCTGATACTGACTTGCTGCCATGTCCCAGATGTTCCATACTGCCTACCTGTCATGCCCTAGATGTACCACCTTGGAAATATTGTTGCACTCTGCCAGCTGCCATGAACCTGATATTCTATCCAGGGAGTTCTGATGCTTCTATATTGTTTGCTGCTAGGATCCCAGTTTAGTTCTCCTACCATACTCCTTTCTTTGTTATAGAGAGGTGTTTTAACCCCAATATAAAAATATGGAAAAAAATTAAAATGTTTTCCACCCCCTTTTCTTGTTCTCCACCTTACTGTTTTGTGGTACCCATCTACAATCTCAGTCTTGTCATTTTACCCTGTTTCTCTCTTGGTTATACTGGGAGGGGGGGGGGGTTGTCCCCAAAATGAAATGTGAAAAAAGAAAAAATAGTTTCTTATCTTACCCCACCTCTTTTCTAGTTTTATGCCTTGTTGTATAAGCCTGCCACTATTACTGCTCTGCCTACTGCTGGTTCTCTCATGGTATCTTGGAGAATACCGACCACTTTGGGAATCATTTTGCTGCTTTGCTGTTTATTTGGACACATTATGTCATTGTTGGTGTTGCCTTCACTGCCTCAGTCTATTCAGTCAGCTATTGTTGGTTCCCTTTGCCCCTTTTATGTTTCCTTAGGAGTTTTGATGCATTTGTGCTGTTTGTGATTCTCTGCATTCTATGCCCTAAGTTTTGATGTCTTTGTGCTGTTTCTGAATTTTCACATTGTTTGCCTTTGAGGTTTTCATGCATTTGTGCTGTTTACAACTCACTGTTTTCCATGCCTTGGAATTTTTTATGCTTTTGTTCTGTTTATGATTCCCTGCATGCTACATGTATAGAGTTTCCTATCTTATTTTAAAGCGATATTTAAAAAATGATAAACTGTTCTGTTAATTCTTTTGTTAATGGTATATAAATTATGTATAGTACTCCTGTCTGTATTCATTTTGAGTTTACATATTCCTTATTAAGCTTAGTCCCTACTGAAAAAGCTGATTGACGAAACATGGCCATGTCAGGGGACTATAATGCTTACGTTTCTGAAGCCAATACAGTGATAATATCATCATAAAAATACACTACTAATAAAGATGACATATTGAATTCTACTTTTGGAATCCCTTGATTTACACCTAATAATTTAATAGACAGGACTTCAGTTGAAATTATTTCTCCACTTGATTTCAGCAATGGGTCTCCTACATTCCTGATGCAGTGTATGATGCTTCTTTCACATTCCTGTGCTCCTGGTGCCTTGTCTTGTCTCTTCAGTCTTGCCTCATCTCTCCAGCTCAGAAATGCCTTGTCTCTCCAGCCCAGCCTTGCTTTGTCCATCCAGCCCAGCCAAGCCTCAGCTTCTCCAGCTCTTTCGCCTTCCTGCACATCCTCTCATGTCAGCCTTCTCATCTACTTGCCTCTCCTTTGGACTGACTACTGGATTTGACCTGTGCCTGGGCATTTAAAATCTTGTTTGCCACCTGCCTCTGACCCTTGCCGATGCCTTTCTTATAAAGATTCATGCCTAAAACCTGCCAGCCCCTGGAACCCACTATTACCCCTGGAATCCGAGGCCGCTCCAAAATTGGAGCAGCTTCAGAGGGAACTTTCCTTCTGCCCCCCACCTTCCCCTCCCTTCCCCTATCTAACCCGCCCCCCAGCCCTACCTAAATCCCCCCCCCCCTTTATTTTGTTATTTACACCTGCCTCTGGCAGTCGTAACATGCGCGATCCCCCGGCATGGCCGCAGTGCCGGAGGCCTCGGTCCCGACACAACCCTGCCACCCCGCCCCTCCCCGCCCCACCCCTTTCACAAAGCCCCGGGACATACGCGCATCTCAGGGCTTGTGCGTGTCGCCGGCCCTATGCAAAATAGGCTTGGCGTGCGCAGGAGCGGTTACACACGTAAATCGTGAGGATTTACGTGCGTAACCCTTTTAAAATCCGCCCCTTTGTATTTTGTCTTCTCCCTTAGAGAACCAAAAAGATTTTTAAATCTTCCTTTTACTGATTTGGACAATTTGCTCCTTTTTTTGAGCTTTTGTTTATCAAATTGTCTTCTATTCCTTTCTTTGTTTTTCTTGAAAGTTTTGACAGTCTTCATCCAACTGTGAATTGTTTTTTTCTGAAGACCTCATTTGAGAAGCATTTTGAACTTTTATTTCTTTAACATACCCTTTCTAATCTGTTAAAGGGATCTTTGTTGCCTTCTTTTTGCTCCATTTTATTGCTGCCTCTGTACTCTTTAGATCTTCAGTTGCTGCCTGGAATTCTGCAATACAATCGCACACCAATTTAAAGTGAGCCCTCTTGATGTCCAGAACCCTTGCCCTAGTATGTCTTAGTAACTGAAAGACAAGCAAACTGATTAAGTTGCAAGTATTCGGAAATGTGAAACTTTGTTGAAATATGTATATTAAATTAAAGTGGAGTGCATATACTTTAATGAGCAAGAATTAAAAAATGAGAAGGCTGAAGGAATTCTATCATGTTTTGAAACAGTCATTAGAGTAGTGTAAGATTGATTCAAGTCGGAGGATTAAAACTAAGATTAGAAGCCTTATTTCTATCCCCTCGCTCCTTGTCTGAAACCTGGTTAGAGAGTTTATTTATTAGACAATGGTATAGCAAGCATCAGCGAGCAAAGTAGGGAAACATTTTATTTTATAAAACTACGATGAATGAATCACATTTAATTTTTTACTTCACTTTTCCTAAAAATAGGTAGAAATGGTAACCAATAAAAACAAAAAACAGACAGGAATAAATCTATCAAATTTAATATGTAAGCACATAGAAAGAAGCAGAAAATATAATAGAATGTGTTACACATTTTGTGCATGTGAGTCTGCCTGAGCCATTTAACAAACAATAGCTCAATATCAAGGGGGCACCAAAATTAAAAACAAAGGGGCTGATACAATACAGTGTGCTCAGCCGCGCAATGTATAACCGCAGTCAGACGAGAGTTAAATAGGCACTAATCCACCCCTAGTGCAATAGGGATATTAGCGCCTATTTAACGCGTGTCTGACGAGGAGAGAATGAGATAACACTCATCACATGCAAATGCATGTGAATGAGGCTATTACTCATTCACTCCAATGCAAGAAATAAATGTGCATCTCAGACGCACATTTATCGCTATGATATTAACGCATGCATGGAGCTGAGCACATTGAAAAGAAGTACAGAAAAGCAGAAAAAACTGCTTTACTGTATTTCTTTAAAAGTTTAAAAAAATAAACCTTCAGCCGCCGTATTGAAGACCAACACCGATATGCTCAGCGTCGGTTTTCATAACCGGCCGGCTGTGTTGTGAAAACCAATGCCGATAAACTCAGCATCCATTTTTATAACCAGCGGACTGCAGTTATGAAAACTGACGCCGAGTTTATCGGTGTCGGTGTTTAGAACCGGCAGACCGCCGGTAACCGAGGGTTCACATTAGCAAGGAGGTGCTAGGGATGGGCAAGCGACACTGGTGCCTCCTTGCTAGTGCGACCCCCTAATTTGCTTATAGCATGGCGCCCCCCTTTCTGTGTTTTTTATAGCATCGGCCCCATAGGAAGCAATGGAGAGATCAGAGTCAAGAAAGGAAATAGGTCACATCAAACTGTGGGTCTAATTTACTAGGGATGTACATGAAAAAAATTGTTGCTATTCGGTATTCGTTTCACCAGGACCCAAATTCATTGCATTCGTTTCATGGGGGGAAACCAATTCGTTAATATGTTTTATTCATTTTCCAATTTCCCATTAAAATCAATGGGGGAAGTATTTGCAGCCCTATTTTTGGCTGCAGAATTGTAGTTCTCTTATCAATTCTGATGAAGCTTCTTGGGAGCTATCATCTGAATGAGAAAAGAGCTCCAAGGTACTTAGACTGTGGCAAAGTGGCACCAAAGTGGCATGACTATCCTAAGGCACTTTAAAGGGGCAAAGGGGTACCAGGAGTGGCAAGAGTACTTTAACAGGGGTGCAAAGCAGCAGCAACAGTGTCAAAAACACACCACAGCTTCAAAAGAGAGCACCGATAACAGATGCATAAACCCTCGAAGGCAGCACAACAGGCAAAGTGGCAAGACAAGTGGCATCAACATCTTACAGCACAATGAAGGGGGAACATAACAAGCAGAAAGACTAGCACCGAGGAACCATGATAGTGGCAAGAACCCACAAGGAGATGAGTGAGTCATCTGGAGTATGGCAGAAAGGCAGAGTGGCAGAAAGTTGATAGGGGCAAGACAGGCTGGCAGAGCAGACGTAGTCTGATCCCTGTGGTTTTGATAGGGGCAAGACAGGCTGGCCCCGGGGAGAGTTCCATTTCCTTTGAGCAGAAAAGGGCTCCCTAGAATGGGTTGGCCCCTAGAGTGGAGCACAAGCCTTCAAAGCATGGTGACATTGAGGAGGTCTCACTGTGAACAGCAGTTTAAAATGGGTCAACAGGTACTAAGAGATAGGCTGGCTACCCCAGGGAGAATTCCCTTTCTTTTGAGCAGGAAAGGGATCCAGGACTGTCAGGCACAGCGTTAGAGGTCAAGCCCTTTTAGGGACATAAGGCCTGGATGGACAGGCACAGCAATCAAGGATAGAAGTCAAGTTCTATTAGGGACATAAAGCCTGTATGGACAGGCACAGCATTCGAGGATAAAGGCCAAGCCCTCGTAGGGGCGTAAAGCCTGGACGGTCATGCACAGCATTTGAGGTCAAGCCCTTTTAGGGGCATAAGGCCTGGATAGACAGGCACAGCAATCAAGGATAGAGGTCAAGCCCTTTTAGGGACATAAAGTCTGGATGGACAGGCACAGCATTCAAGGATAGAGGTCAAGCCCTTTTAGGGACATAAAGCCTAGACAGACAGACACAGCAATTGAGAATAGAGGTCAAGCCCTTTTAGAAACATAAAGCCTGGACGGACAGACACAGCATTCAAGGATAGAGGTCAAGCCCTTTTAGGGACATAAAGCCTATATGGACAGGCACAGCAATTGAGGATAGAGGTCAAGTCCATGTAGGGACATAAGGCCTGAATGGACAGGCACAGCAATTGAAGACAGAGGTCAAGCCCTCATAGGGGCGTAAAGCCTGGATGGACAGGCACACATTTGAGGTCAAGCCCTTTTAGGGACATAAGGCCTGGACAGACAGGCACAGTAATTGAAGATAGAGGTCAAGCCCACATAGGAACATAACGCCTGGAAGGACAGGCACAGCAATCGAGGATAGAGGTCAAGCTTTTTAAGGACATAAAGCCAGGATGGACAGGCAAAGCATTTGAGGATAGAGGTCAAGCCCTTGAAGGGACATAAGGCCTGGACAGACAGGCACAGCATCCGAGGATAGAGTTCAAGCCCACATAGGGACATAAGGCCTGGATGGACAGGCACAGCAGTCGAGGATAGAGGTCAAGCCCTTTTAGGGACATAAAACCTGGATGGACAGGCACAGCATTTGAGGATAGAGGTCAAGCCCACGTAGGGACATAAAGCCTGGACAGACGAGCACAGCATTCAAGGATAGAGGTCAAGCCCTTTTAGGGACATAAAGCCTAGATGGACAGGCACAGCAATCGAGGATAGAGGTCAAGCCCTCATAGGGACATAATGCCTGGATGGAAAGGCACAGCATTTGAGGATAGAGGTCAAGCCCTTTTAGGGATGTAAATCCTGGACGGACAGACACAGCATTTGAGGATTTCCTTTGTGCAGATATGTTGCGGTTTGATCTGTCACTTCTTCTTGAACTGGTTCACTGCCAGAAGAAAATGGTATCTTTTTCATTTCTGAAAAATAATTCAACAGAGGATGCTTTTAGAGCAATAGAGACTGCCATTTGTGAAGCAAGAACTGATCTGGAGATTATTTGTGAGTATCCAGAACTATTTACTGTACTTATGCACTTCAGCTGATGATAAAAGAACATGAAGAGCTCTCAGAAATAAGAAAACCGCTACTCAAGTTCAAAGCTACAATATCAACCTATGTTGACTTTGTGGTTTACACAAATCCTCTGTAAACTATGGGAAGACAGAAGATGAACTAGAGTGCAACTACCACCAGTTTTCTATAGTACTAGAAACATTACTGTTGGTACCTAAGAAAGATTTTGGAAACATGGCCCATGTTATAAAGGTCAGGAAAACTATTGAGCATATGAACTATGCAAGGTCCAAACATCTGAAGTCAGCTTTTTATGTTCTTACATTCAAATGTTGCAAAACAGAAAAAGAATATTCTGGAAAGAAGTGATGCACAAATACATGAAACTGAAATTAGAAATACCAAAACTAAACTCAGACAGGCACAGGGTTTGAGGTCAGGAACCTGTAGGGACATATGGCCTGGACAGTGGATGGACAGGCACAGAGTTTGAGGTCAGGCCCTTGTAGGGACATACGGCCTGGACAGTGGATGGACGCACAGCATTTCAGGTCAGGCCCTTGTAGGGACATACAGCCTGGACAGTGGATGGACAGGCACAGCATTTCAGGTCAGGCCCTTGTAGGGACATACGGCCTGGACAGTGGATGGACAGGCATAGCGTTTCAGGTCAGGCCCTTGTAGTGACATACAGCCTGGACAGTGGACGGACAGGCACAGTGTTTTATTCATCTTGCCATTCACAGGGAAAATTTGGAAACCCAAGGAAAGGCATGATTATTTAAAAAAACACTAGCATTTCCATCAACTCTGGTGCCAGCCTTGAGCGGTGAGGTCTCATGATATCCCCTGTCATTGAAAATACACGTTCACTGGGCAAACTGGTTGGTGGACATGACAGATATTGCTGAGCCACTTTGGCTAGGTGTGGCTAGACAGTGGGCTTGTGTGCCCAATATGCCAGCGGATCTGTCTGCATGTCCTCTGTGGGCTCTGAGAAATACCGAGTCACTGACAGTTGTACTGGTGTCTCCTTTGCTTGGGTGGGCTGAAAGACACTCATGCCAGCTGCTTTCTCTCTAGCCCATAGCACAAAAGATGAATCTTTATGTGCAACATGCCTTTGGCGTATTGAAGTGGAGGAGGAGGAGGAGTTACTAGCTGTCACTGACAGAGTGCTGCTCCTGCTTGGGCTAGCACAACTCTCTGAAGTGCCTGCTGTTTCCTCCTATGCTTCATGCTTGATCTGTCTCTGCCTATGGCGTTCCTTTTCACGGACTTTTAGTAACAGCAGGTCCTTCACAAATGAGGGACTGTAGGGCAAGTTTCCCTTTCACATGGGGATCGCAGACTGTGGCGAGCATGTCAGATTTGATATAATGACTGGAAGGGGGACAGTAAGCAAATCCATGGCTCTCGTGCTAAACTTTCAAAAGGGAAACTTTGATAAAATGAGAAAAATAGTTAGAAAAAAACTGAAAGGAGCAGCGACAAAAGTAAAAAGTGTGCAAGAGGCATGGTCATTGTTAAAAAATACTGTCCTAGAAGCACAATCCAGATGTATTCCACACATTAAGAAAGGTGGAAAGAAGGCAAAACGATTACCGGCATGGTTAAAAGGGGAGGTGAAAGAAGCTATTTTAGCCAAAAGATCTTCATTCAAAAATTGGAAGAAGGATCCCTCAGAAAAAAATAGGTTAATGCATAAACGTTGGCAAAAATGTAAGACATTGATAAGACAGGCTAAGAAGAGGCAAAAACTCACAGTAAAAACTTTTTAAAATATATCTGAAGCAGAAAGCCTGTGAGGGAGTCAGTTGGACCGTTAGATGATCGAGGGGTTAAAGGGGCACTTAGAGAAGATAAGGCCATCACAGAAAGATTAAATGATTTCTTTTCTTCGATGTTTACTGAAGAGGATGTTGGGGAGGTACCCGTACTGGAGAATGTTTTCATGGGTAATGATTCAGATGGACTGAACCTAATCACGGTGAACCTAGAGGATGTGGTAGACCTGATTCACAAACTTAAGAGTACTAAATCACCTGGACTTTGATGGTAAACACCCCAGAGTTCTGAAGGAACAAAAGATGAAATTTCAGACCTATTAGTAAAAATTTGTAACCTGTCATTAAAATCATCCATTGTACCTGAAGACTGGAGGATAGTTAATGTAACCCCCATATTTAAAAAGGGCTCCAGGGGCGATCCGGGAAACTACAGACCAGTTAGCCTGACTTCAGTGCCAGGAAAAATAGTGGAAAGTATTCTAAACATCAAAATCACAGAACATATAGAAAGACATGTTTTAATGGAACAAAGTCAGCATGGCTTTACCGAAGGCAAGTCTTGCCTCACAAATCTGCTTCACTTTTTTGAAGGAGTTAATAAACATGTGGATAAAGGTAAACCTGTAGATGTAGTGCACTTGAAATTTCAGAAGGCATTTGACAAAGTTCCTCATGAGAGGCTTCTAGGAAAAGTAAAAAGTCATGGGATAGGTGGCGATGTCCTTTCGTGGATTACAAACTGGCTAAAAGACAGGAAACAGAGAGTAGGATTAAATGGACAATTTTCTCAGTGGAAGGGTGTGGGCAGTGGAGTGCCTCAGGGATCTGTATTGGGACCCTTACTTTTCAATATATTTATAAATGATCTGGAAAGAAATACGACAAGTGAGGTAATCAAATTTGCAGATGATACAAAATTGTTCAGAGTAGTTAAATCACAAGCAGATTGTGATAAATTGCAGGAAGTGTTGCGATCCCGGGTCAGCCCCGGGATTGCCGCCTACCTGACCGCGGCTCTGGCGCTGCCTCATGCCCCCCAGGCCTCCGCGGACCCCTGCTGCCGCGGCCCCGACGTCGGGCGCTCTCTCCCGGGCCTGCAGGGCCCTCTGCTGCCTCCTCTTCGCCTCGCCGGAGCAGCCGGTGTCGTTCGGCACTTAGCCCCGCCCCCTAGACGCGCGCGCGCGTGTCTTAGGCCAGAATTTAAAGGGGCCAGCGCGGGAAAAGCACAGGACGCTCCCTGATGACATCAGACGCTGCAGGGTATTTAAACCCTGCAGCTGGACTTGGATGTTGCCTTGCAACGAGGTTCCCAGGTTCGTCCTGCTCCCAGTTGCTGTGTTCCTGCTCGTCGCTTGATCTTCTGGTTTTCGACTTCGGATTGGCTCGTGGTTCTTCCCGGTTCCTGACTTCAGCTTGGCTTCGGTGGTTTCTGGCTTTCGACTCAGTTTGGCTTACGGTATCCCTCTGGCTCTTGACTCGGACTGGCTGACGACGACCCCCTGGCTCCGGACCCGGACTGGCTGACGGCGATCCTCCCACACCTGACCCTGGCCTGGTGAGCAACGACTTCGTCGGTAGAGATCTCCTAAGTCCCAGCGGCCGGGTTCCTACGGGCTCCTCCCGGGGAGACACCGGCTTCCAGGGCGAATCTCCTAAGTCCCAGCGGCCGGACTCTTACGAGCTCCTCTCGGGGGAGTACCGGCTTCCAGGGCGAACATCACCTTCCACCAGGTCAGCCTCTTCTCCTGGCCCTTGGTCGCATAGGGCCCTTCGTGCCTTCCTCTCAGCAGTCCACAAGCCCGCCTTCGCCGCCTCCCGGTTGGAACCGGTATCACAGCCTCACCAAAGGCAGTCCATCTTCTGGTTCCGATCGGCCCAAGGGTCCACGAAGCTTACAGATTGCAAGGCCATGGACCCGGCGGACCTTGCCGGCCTCAAGGCTATTCCAGGCTTAGCCCAGAAGTTGCAGCAGCAGCAGAGTTGCCTCGACACGCTGATGTCGACGGTACAACGTCTGGCGGATCGCATTGATGGAGCCTCCGCAGCAAGTCCCCGGGCGTCTACTTCTCGGGCCACCCCTGACTTCGCCGCTCCGGTTCAGATGCCTGCCCCATCCCGGTACTCAGGTGATCTGAAGGCGTGCCGGGGGTTCCTTAATCAATGCTACATCCGTTTTGATCTACTACCCGCACAATTCCCGACGGATCGAGTCAAGACGACCTTTATAATCTCCCTCCTGGATGGGAGACCTTTGTCTTGGGCTTCGGCTCTCTGGGAACGTCAGGATTCCCGACTGAACAACTTGGTTCAGTTTGTCAAAGCCTTCCGCAGAGTCTTCGATGAGCCTTCCCGGGCCTCCACGGCTGCTTCCGAACTGCTTCAGCTGCGGCAGGGCAATCGGCCCCTAGAGGACTACGCCATAGAGTTCCAGACCCTGGCCACTGAGCTGGCCTGGGGGACCGACAGCCTGCATGGCATCTTCATGGAGGGCATCTCTCCTCGTCTACAGGACGAGCTCGCCGGTCGTGACCTGCCCGACGACCTTCAAGAGCTCATTGAACTAGCTGGGCGCATAGACCGACGAATCCAGCGTCGGTTCCGAGAGCGACGGCCTACCCAGGGGCAAACTACCCGCAGGATCACTCCGCCTCGAGTCCGGGCGTCACCTCCTACAGCCACCACTCCATCCACCGAGGAACCCATGCAGTTAGGCCGTGGCCCCCTGTCTACGGAGGAATGCAGACGCCGTCGTACCCAAGGACTGTGTCTTTATTGCGGGGGTCAGGGGCATTTTCTGGCCCGTTGTACCGAGCGTCCGGGAAACGCCCGAACCTAGAGTTCAGCGGGGAGTTGACTCTAGGCAACATTTCACCCAGCTCCCCATGTACCGTTCCGGTACACCTGTGTCTTCCGGAGGGAGGCTTTGATACCCTAGCCTTACTCGACTCTCGGGCCGGGGGAAATTTCGTCCTCCAGGAGTTAGTACAACAGCTACAGCTCGGGGTTCGCCCGCAAGAACCGCCTGTGCGGGTTTCTTCTATTCAAGGGAATCCACTTCCTGGCTTAATATCCACTCGCACCAGTCCTCTGAAGCTTCAGGTGGGAGCCCTCCACCAGCAGGAAATCTCGTTTCTTATCCTAGAAAAATCTATTCACCCAGTCATCCTGGGCCTACCCTGGCTTAGGGAACACTCTCCGGTGATCGATTGGAGGTCCCTTCAGATTACCTCTTGGAGTTCCGCATGCCATCGTCATTGCCTTCCCGCACGTCCGCTGCAACCCATATCACTCTGCACAGCTCCATTAACGGTACCTCCTCCTTACCATGCCTTTCAGGATGTCTTCTCTAAGGAAAAGGCAGAATTACTCCCGGAGCACCGACCCTTTGATTGCGCAATTAATTTGCTACCAGGAACCACACCGCCCCGTGGGAGGGTCTATCCCCTGTCTCTGCTGGAAACCCAAGCTATGTCAGCCTATATTAAGGAAAACCTGGATCGGGGTTTCATCAGACCGTCCAAATCCCCGGCCGGGGCCGGGTTTTTCTTCGTAGGGAAGAAAGACGGCTCTCTCCGCCCCTGTATTGATTATCGGGGCTTGAATCAAATCACCCGCCGGGACCGTTACCCCTTGCCTCTGATCCTGGAACTGCTGGACCGCCTCCAGGGGGCTCGTGTGTTCACCAAATTGGACCTCAGAGGGGCTTATAATCTTGTCCGCATACGCCCAGGGGACGAGTGGAAGACCGCGTTTAACACCAGGGAAGGCCATTATGAATATCTGGTCATGCCGTTCGGTCTCTGTAACGCCCCAGCGGTATTCCAGAATCTGATGAACGAGGTTCTCCGCGACTTCCTGTACACCTTCGTCATCGTATACCTGGATGATGTCTTGATTTATTCCCAGGATCTCGAGACACATCGACAGCATGTGCGGCAAGTTCTGCAGAAACTGAGGGAGAACCGCCTGTACTTTAAACTCGAAAAGTGCCAGTTCGACCAAGAATCGCTGCCCTTCCTAGGATACATCATCTCCTCCACAGGCTTCCGCATGGACCTGGACAAGGTGAGCGCCATCAAGGGTTGGCCGCAACCATCGGGAGTGAAAGCGCTTCAACGGTTCCTAGGATTCGCTAACTTCTATCGTCAATTTATCCCACATTACTCCAGTCTGGTAGCCCCCCTGACGGCCCTCACGCGGAAGGGCGCGGATGCATGGAACTGGTCTCCCGCTGCTACGCAGGCATTCTAGGATCTCAAGGAGGCTTTCCTACAGGATACCTGTCTCCGGCACCCTGACCCTCTACGTCAGTTTATAGTAGAGGTGGATGCTTCTGATGTCGCGGTAGGGGCGGTGCTGCTCCAAATCTCCCCGACCGGCAAAACCCGGCCTTGCTCATTCTTCTCCCGCAAGTTTTCACCGGCAGAGAAGAATTACGGGATTGGCGACAAAGAACTGCTGGCCATAAAATTAGCGTTCGAGGAATGGCGGCAGTGGTTGGAGGGCGCCCAACACCCGATCATAGTATATACCGACCATAAGAATCTGCAGTACTTGTCTCATGCTCAGAGACTCAATCCCCGACAAGCCCGCTGGTCCCTCTTTTTTAGTCGGTTCGACTTCTCGCTTCACTACCGACCCGCAGCCAAGAATGTCCGGGTGGATGCTCTCTCCCGCACCACAGAAGTTGATGACGCTACCGAGACCCCTCAGTACATATTGGACCCAGCTAAAGTCCTACTGGCAGCCTCTGACTTAGGACCCGAGGGGAGAACGGTGGTTCCAATCCGTTCTCGGAAGAAGGTTCTGGCATGGGCACACGACTCCTTGACGGCTGGCCATCCTGGGATTGCTCGAACCCTTGAGTTGCTCACCGAGTTTTATTGGTGGCCACGAGTGAAGGAGGATGTCCGGCTCTATGTTCAGTCATGTCCCACATGCGCTCAGCAAAAACCTCCACCGGGGCGCCCGTGGGGCTTACTCCAGCCGCTTCCTATCCCCACGGAACCATGGTCTCACCTATCCACCGACTTTGTGGTGGAGTTGCCTCCCTCTGAGGGGAAAACTGTAATTTGGGTCACGGTTGACCGCTTTTCAAAGATGGCACATTTCATCCCTCTACCCAAGCTGCCTACGGCTCCTGAGCTGGCGGACCTATTTGTCCAGCATATTTTTCGATTACATGGACTGCCCTCGCATATCGCTTCAGATCGTGGCCCCCAATTTATTTTTTTTATTTTTTTTTTAATTTATTTTATTTTATATACCGGCAACCGTTTGCACATCGTGCCGGTTTACAAGTAACTTATAAACAAGTAACTTATACGGCTAAATACTGGAGGGCATTATGCAAGAAGTTTGGGATACAGTTGGATTTCACCACGGCATTTCATCCCCAGGGTAACGGCCAAGTGGAGCGGACCAACCGGTCTCTTAAGACCTTTCTCCGAGCTTTTGTGGATGAGCTCCAAGACAACTGGGTCTCTCTCCTTCCCTGGGCGGAATTTTCTTACAATCGCCACAAGCACTCCGCTACGCTACAGTTCCCCTTCCAGCTCGTTTATGGGAGGATCCCAAGACCTCCACTACCATTACCGGTGACCGTCACCTCTCCAGCAGCACAGCTAACAGCAAGCCAGCTTCACCACCTCTGGACTACCACTCAGGAGAAGCTCCGCAGCACTGCAGCTCGCTTCAAGGCATATGCCGATCGGTATCGACGGCCCGCTCCGGTCTTTTTACCCGGGACGAGGGTATGGCTAAGTACTAAGCACATTCAATTGCGGACTCCCTCCATGAGACTAGCGCCTCGTTACATTGGACCCTTTCCGGTGGCCGAACGCGTAGGGGCCGTGTCCTACAGACTGAGGCTGCCCTCCTCGCTTAGGATCCATGATGTCTTCCACGTGTCCCTCCTCAAACCGTTGGTGCTCTCTCGATTTCGGGCTTCCCCGCCAGTACCTTCCAATGTTTCCTCGGATCCGGACGTCATCTACACGGTTAAAGAGGTTTTGGATGTCCTCTGCCGTCGCCACCGCTGGGAGTACCTACTGTCTTGGGAGGGATACGGCCCGGAGGAGAATTCTTGGGAGCCTTCGTCCCACATCCTGGATAAGGGCCTTCTTCGGCAGTTCCACCTCCAACATCCGGACAAGCCCCGGCCCCCCGGACGGGGGCGTAGGAGGGGGGGTACTGTTGCGATCCCGGGTCAGCCCGGGATCGCCGCCTACCTGACCGCGGCTCTGGCGCTTGCCTCATGCCCCCCAGGCCTCCGCGGACCCCCGCTGCCGCGGCCCCGACGTCGGGCGCTCTCTCCCGGGCCTGCAGGGCCCTCTGCTGCCTCCTCTTCGCCTCGCCGGAGCAGCCGGCGTCGTTCGGCACTTAGCCCCGCCCCCTAGACGCGCGCGCGCGCGTGCGTCTTAGGCCAGAATTTAAAGGGGCCAGCGCGGGAAAAGCACAGGACACTCCCTGATGACATCAGACGCTGCAGGGTATTTAAACCCTGCAGCTGGACTTGGATGTTGCCTTGCAACGAGGTTCCCAGGTTCGTCCTGCTCCCAGTTGCTGTGTTCCTGCTCGTCGCTTGATCTTCTGGTTTTCGACTTCGGATTGGCTCATGGTTCTTCCCGGTTCCTGACTTCAGCTTGGCTTCGGTGGTTTCTGGCTTTCGACTCGGTTTGGCTTACGGTATCCCTCTGGCTCTTGACTCGGACTGGCTGACGACGACCCCCTGGCTCCGGACCCGGACTGGCTGACGGCGATCCTCCCACACCTGACCCTGGCCTGGTGAGCAACGACTTCGTCGGTAGAGATCTCCTAAGTCCCAGCGGCCAGGTTCCTACGGGCTCCTCCCGGGGGGACACCGGCTTCCAGGGCGAATCTCCTAAGTCCCAGCGGCCGGACTCTTACGAGCTCCTCTCGGGGGAGTACCGGCTTCCAGGGCGAACATCACCTTCCACCAGGTCAGCCTCTTCTCCTGGCCCTTGGTCGCATAGGGCCCTTCGTGCCTTCCTCTCAGCAGTCCACAAGCCCGCCTTCGCCGCCTCCCGGTTGGAACCGGTATCACAGCCTCACCAAAGGCAGTCCATCTTCTGGTTCCGATCGGCCCAAGGATCCACGAAGCTTACAGGAAGACCTTGTGAGGCTGGAAAATTGGGCATCAAAAGGGCAGATGAAATTTAATGTGGACGTGCAAGGTGATGCATACAGGGGAAAGTAACCCATGCTCTAGTTACACAATGTTAGGTTCCATATTAGGTGCTACTACCCAAGAAAGAGATCTATGCGTCATAGTGGATAACACATTGAAATCGTCGTTTCAGTGTGCTGTGGCAGTCAAAAAAGCAAACAATGTTGGGAATTATTAGAAAGGGAATGGTGAATAAAATGGAAAATGTCATAATGCCTCTGTATCACTGCATGGTGAGACTGCACCTTGAATACTGTGTACAATTCTGGTCGCCGCGTCTCAAAAAATATATAATTGCGATGGAGAAGGTACAGAGAAGGGCTACTAAAATGACAAGGGGAATGGAACAGCTCCCCTATGAGGAAAGACTAAAGAGGTTAGGACTTTTCAGCTTGGAGAAGAGACGGCTGAGGGGGGATATGATAGAGGTGTTTAAAATCATGAGAGGTCTAGTATGGGTAGATGTGAATTAGTTATTTACTTTTTCGGATAATTGAAAGACTAGGGGGCACTCCATGAAGTTAGCATGTGGCACATTTAAAATTAATCGGAGAAAGTTCTTTTTCACTCAAAGCACAATTAAACTCTGGAATTTGTTGCCAGAAGATGTGGTTAGTGCAGTTAGTATAGCTGTGTTTAAAAAAGGATTGGATAAGTTCTTGGAGGAGAAGTCCATTACCTGCTATTAATTAAGTTGACTTAGATAATAACCACCGCTATTACTAGCAACTGTAACATGGAATAGACTTAGTTTTTGGGTACTTGCCAGGTTCTTATGGCCTGGAGTGGCCACTGTTGGAAACAGGATGCTGGGCTTGATGGACCCTTGGTCTGACCCAGTATGGCATGTTCTTACATTGTTATGTTCTTATGTATGTGTGGTCTTCTGTTAAAGGCTTTAATCTCTCTTGCACCTGCTGCTACAAAACATCCAGACAATGCAGCACCTCAGCTGTCATTCCCTCTTCCTGTTTATAGCTCTCCAAATTTTCATCCAGGAAATTAACTATAGGGATGGTGTCAGCCAAGGTGGCACTTCTGGAACTCAGCTCTACCCTGACATCCTTGAAAGGCTGCATGATTTTTACCAGCTGACTCATGACTAACCAATCATGATGCCCTAGGGGATTCTGCACACCTATGTCCATTAAACCAGAAAGTTCATGAAGGGGTGTCTGCAGCTCCACTAACCTCTGCACATCATAAAGGTGGAATTCCACCGGGTGGCAATGTCTTGAATGAGACGCTTGTGAGGCATGAACAAATCAGTCTGCTTTTGTTGGAGAACGTGCCCCACCTTCACACTTCTGTGGAAGTGCGCTGCTATGTTCCTGCACTTGTGTATTAACTTATGCAGGTATTCATTCTCTTGGTGATTGGACTCCAACCCCAGAGCTGACTTCACTACCAGGTGCAGAGTGCGTGCAAAACATCAGATGTTCTGAAAGTGCCCCTCGGTTATTGCCTTAACCATGTTTGCACCATTGTCTGTGACAAAGAACCCTGCCTGAGGATTCGTGTCTCACTGGTATAGTTGCCAGCCCTCCAGCATCTGTCTGATGCATTTTAGAATATTGGCTGTGGTATGGGCCTGGTCCTTCAGGTGGGTGTGCAGTAAAGCCCACCTCCACCCTGATACTTGTTCACTAATAGAACTGCTGGCTGCCCCTGCCTCAGCCAGATCCCACCAGTGTGCTGTCAGGGAGAGGTAAGAGTGTGCAGCATTCATGGCGGTCCAGGTGAAATGTTCCACTTCTCTGTGCCTTAGCTAGCAACGCTTGGATGTGACTGCGACACTGCTTGTACAGACTGGGGATGACCTTTCTGCTAAATGTGGTTCTGGAGGGGACTTTGTAATTTGGAACTACGACATTCAGAAAATGCTTGAAACCCACATTCTCCACCATTGGACTTTAACTAAAAAGGATTTTACATGCTTATGACACCAAGACATATCCAGAGCAGGGTCAAAAGGGAGCAGATGATGTGCTCATCATCCTCCCCCACCCCTTTCTTAGTTCTCATCTCAAGCCTCAGAGCGACTGTGAACCTCCACAAATCTCCAGAGAAGGGCTGGTGGAAAACTTCCTGGCAGTACCAGAGTGTGCCTTCTAAATTACAAATCTCATCCTCTGATTGCATAAATCCTGAGATAGCTGTTAGTATGAACTCCTTCCAATTGATGATTCACCCAGGACCTCGTAAAGGGACATTAACCCAATTGCAGCTGCTAATCCCACACAAGGAAGGTCTGCAGCTCTCAGCCCAAAACACATATTTCATGCACAGAAGATACTGATTAGAAGTTCTGGCACTAAACTCTAGTTTCTGCTCAACTAGTGCTGGAAACGTTTTTTCATCTCCTCCCAGGGGTAAAATGTGAGCTAAGCCTGCACATCTCTGTGCATTACAGGGTAATATTTAATGCCCTCATTTGCATGGGATTTCCTTGTGAGGGCACTAAGCTGGATGCACAATTTTACATGCACATTTTGTACTTGTAAAACTCCTTGCTGCATTGCAGTAAGGTTTACAAGCACAAAATATGCACTCAACCATGGGTAAAACTATGCCTTCTGCTGAACAACCTTTACTGCATCCCTCTGTCTGCTGGAGGGTCCTTAACAGATTGGAAATCAATAGAAAGTGATAAGAGCTTTGAAACTGGTGAGAAGTGCTGAAGATTCTCAAACAATTGATAGAGTGGAGGCAGGTGGTGGAAAAACCTGAAATCAGCATGCACAACTGAAGGGATGGCTTGAATTATTGCTGTAACTGGCATGGACCTGCTGACCAACAATCAGCAGGAAATTCTGAAAGCCAGTTGTGAATCTAAGAAAATGATTTGCCAATTTTTTTGCCCTGAAAAAATCAATAATGAATGTCACCCTTTATCTGAGGAAAAGGATAATGGATTTTTTTTTAGTCAATTGCTCTGAAAACTGTTTTTGCTTCTTGTAGCACTTTTGATAGCCGAAACAGTCTAAATTTCCACAGCCATATAATTTACCATGCTTTCTTATATAAATGAAAGCTTGCTTCAGTGATTATCTAACATTATGTGTATTATTTTTCTATTGGTTTCTCTCTCTAAGGAGCCAATGTGCTGAAGTACATTAAGGCATAAATGGGGTAAAAGACTTTAGAAGAGCAGCCAGTGACTTTTTGGATTGTTTTCCTGGTACTTCCTGCCACCAGCTCCATAGACTGACTTCAGATGTGATAAGACATTCAGGGGCACCCAATGAGAGGGAAGAGGACAGAGCAGGCATCTGTTTCATGCCTGGTGGTGACAAGGAGGAAGGGGAGGGGCAGGATGAAAATCCCATCCTGTCACACATTACTTCTGCCAATAATACACTGCATTACCAGAAGTGATAATTTGAGTGTGATCTGGCACTAATCCCTGGGTTCAACATCCATTCATGAGAGATAATGGTTGTGTTAAAATTGTCTGATGATGCATGTTACCAACTGATTTTAAAATGGCTTAGTACCTTGGCCCTTTTATCTCTACTGCGATACATCATGGGATAAACACTTCTCCAAGTATAGCTGGAGGGGGTAAAAGGGTCACCCAGCGTTCCTACAGCAAAGAAAAGAATGTGATCACACTCATTTTCCATGAGCCAGCACAGATGTGGTTCAGTTTTGTTTAGGTTCTGTAAACATATGCCGACTGTGTGCTGTTGGTTTCTTCATAAGCTGTTCAGGATTTTGATACGAATGCTGGAAGTTATATGAATGTTTTGCTATTAGTGTTGTAAGATATGAGAGAGGGATGTGAATTATAAATGTGCATGACAGCTTAAGTGCTTGAGCATTAATTTAATATACAGCAGAGCTAGTGACTTTTTTTTTTTTTTTTTTGTTTATGCAATTTTACATATTTAAACAAGATTATATTCTTGATTAGAAATACAAAGAAACAGTAGGTAGTAAATTTCACACAAAAAGAGAAAATCATACAGAAATTACAAATTATTGTTTCTTTAGCTTTAGTCCTCAATTGATGGGGCAAGATATACACAACCTAAGGAAATGTTTTACTTCAAGAAATTAAAGCCAATCAATGTAGCATTCTAAACCGATTTCTTTTCAAGAGGAACCGGGTACATTATCACAGGGTTCTATGGAGCCCACGGGAGTTTTCCCTGCCAAAAACTGAGACAGCTGAGGGGGCTCATAAAATACATATGAATTACCATTATGCTTTACTAAGCATTTGCAAGGAAACTTAAGGAAAAAGACTCCCCCAATCTGAATCACCTGTGGCCTCATTAGGAGAAAAGCCTTTCTCCTCTTTTGAGTTTCTCGGGCTACGTCCGGGAAAACTCTTACATTACATCCTAAAAACTGATCATTTCTATGTCTAAGACAACATTTCAATAACCAATCTCTGTCTGGTTCCAATGTCAAATTCACTATTAAAGTAGTCGGTATTGCAAGCTCAGTGTCTGAAGTCTCTAAGAAGGTGGAAATATTCAAGGGCTGGTCAGCGATAGGCACTAAAGATGTTAATCCTCCATTCTGTTCTGTTGATCTCTTTGCTTTTGGAAGGTAAAAAATCTTTGAAATTGGTGGCATTTCATTTTCCCCAACCTGCAGCACTTCCTGGAGATACCTTTTAAAGATATCTCTCGGGGATATTAAAGATATTTGTGGAAAATTTATGAATCTTAAGTTCTTACTTCTAATTGTATTTTCCATCTGCTCCAGTTTCATTGAGATATTCTTCCTTTCTTTTATCATCACAGTTTGAGTTAACTCAATATTTTTAATTTTATCTCTATTAGTCATAATCTGCTGATCCATATCAACTTGTGCATTGCTCACCACTTTAATTTTTTCCTCCATTTCTTTTCCTGCGTCGCTTAAAGATTTAATTTGCGACATAATAAAGACTTTCAGGTCCACTAAAGTCTCCCAGATAGTTTCCAGTGTAAATGCAGCTGGTCTTACCACAGCAGTTGTAAATCTTTCAGGGACAACTCCTTCAGCTCCAACAGTCTCCCTCAGTAATGTCCCACTCACTTCCCCGATCTGCCCCGGTGTCAATATTGGGCTCATGGTCACAGATTCTCCTTTATCGGACCCTATAGAGCTCTGACGGAGGACTCTTTGGTCCGACGACAGTGCTCCTGACTCCGGAGAACTCCAAACTGCGGCCGGATTCTCGGGTGGTGTTCCCTGTGCAGGGCTCAATGGTGATATCGAGCCAGGGAGAGAGGGTAGCTCATCTTCCCCTCCCCCTCTCTCCAGCGGCGGTTTGTCCTCACGATGTGCGTGTCCATCGGACCAGGGACTGAGATGTTCGAGGGGGCTGTAGGGTATGGCTCACCTCTCGGTTTGCGTTTTCGTCCCATTTTCAGGGAAAAAATGCTGCAGGAAACAACTCTTATTTTCTGTCCAAGGAGCACTAACCACCGTGCCCTGCTACAGATCGGCCATCTAGTGACTTTTTTTTCTTGGAGATTTGATAAAAATATCCAACTACCTTTGTGATATAAATCATGTACAGTGAAAATATTTGTGTAAAAAGGAAATTCTAGAACAAGCTGTATGAGCCTGAAAGGGAGTAGACTCAGAAGTTATGAAATATTTATTCATAGAAAAAGTGGTGGATGCATTCACTTCCAGTTGAAGTGGTAAATGCAAAATAGTATTGGAATTCAAGAAAGCATGAAACAGCATACAGGATCCTCATTTCCAAAAAAGCCAAACTGGAAAACAACATAGAAACATAGAAATGTCGGCAGAAGAAGACCAAACAGCCCATCCAGTCTGCCCAGCAAGCTTTCACACTTATTTTTTTCTCATATTTATCTGTTATTCTTGGCCCTTATTAGTAATTTTTTGGTTCTAGTTACCTTCCACCCCCGCCATTGATGTAGAGAGCAGTGCTGGAGCTGCATCTAAGTGAAGTATCAAGCTTAATTGGTTAGGGGTAGTAAACACCGCAATAAGCAAGCTACTCCCACGCTTATTTGTTTACCCAGCCTGTGCAATTCAGTCCTTGTTGGTTGTTGTCTGAATATTGTATGATATAGCAAATAAATGAAGAAATATACAGTTCGACTTTGCAGTTTTTTTTCATCTGTCATAGCCTATGTTCTGTGCAGTATGCCAGAAATGTGTGTATCTTTTGTTATCTATGCAGTCCTGGTTGCTCAAAATCTGCAACACTATAGCCAAGAAGGTGTGAAAAACACGATGAAGGATCTAGTGAAGCTCACAGAATGGTCAAGTTCTAGCACTGGCAGTTAAAATGTAATGCTAAAAAATGCAGTTATGCATTTGAGCTGCAAAATCCCAAAGAAGAGATACAGTATAGGTGGTGAAATTCTAAGCTTGAAGGAACAGCAAGGTCCAGGGGTGATTGCATTTGATGCTCTTCAGGTGGACAAAAAGGTGGATAAGGTGACATAAAACACTACAAAAATAGTTGGCTGCATAGGGAAAGGAATGGTTAACAGAAAAAAGGAGGTGATATTGTCCCTAGTGAGACCTCATTTGGAATACTATGTACAGTTCTGGAGACTGTACCTTCAAAAGGATATAAACCAGTTGGAGTTAGTCCAGAGAGTGGCTACTAAAATGACTGCTCTTCATTCTAAAGCATATAGTGACAGGTTTAAAGATCTAAACATGTATATCCTAGAGGAAAGATGGGAAAAAGGAGATATGATAGACATTTAAATATCTCAAGGATTTCATTCAAAGAAAAGTATGCTTTAGACTGAGGTTTCATGGGACAAGGCTGAAAGAGGTAGATTCAGGAGTAATCCAAGGAAATTTTTATTTTCAGAGAAGGTAGTGGAAGCAGACAACAACCTCCCCGTGGAGATAAGCATAATTAATGAATTCAATAAAACATGGGTTAAAGAAAGAGGATCTCTGAGGGAATGATAGGGATTATAAAGCTGAATAGTCTGTGTGCTTGCTTGGACAGACTAGATAAACTGTTTAGGTTTTTTTTTTATACCTTCATGTTTCTATGTATTATAGAAGATCTCTTTCTCCCATTATATCTTGACACCAGTTGGTGACTGAGATGTATAGCAGAATTCACAGATTTGTAGCAATCTTAGAGGAGCCATGGTATGAACACTTTTACTATGGCCACTGGAATTGGAATGAGACCATATCATTTCACATAGGCCATCTGAGTTGAGATTTGAATTGGGGGCCTAGAGGTGAATGGATCTGTAAGGCAGTGATCAGCCCCATAAGCCATCCAATCCTCCCCGAGAGGTATTTATTGTTGCACGACTCGGCCACATGGCTGAGCAGCTGGCCCCACTTACCGCCGTGCTGGGCCTGTGGCTTTCTCATGGCAGCAGGGAATCACTGCTGGCATCTCCTGCTCTGGCCCCACCACACTCCTCTGCACGGCACAGCAAGGATGCTGTCTAACGCGCGGTCTCTGGCCTGCTCCTTAGGCACGCGCGCATGCCACTCTCCAACATTTAAAGGGCAGGCGGTGGAAAAATGCCTGTAGCCCTCAGCGATGATGTTAGAGCCAGGGGCCTATATAATCCTGGCCCTGGCAATCTGCAGACGCCTCAGCAACAGGTCAAACTCCATTGGAGCTGCTGGTTGCCGTGTTCCTAACTCCATGTTCCTGACTCCATGTCCCTGACTCCTCTCCTTGGATTGTCTTCTGGCTTCGGACCTCAGTACATATTCTGGATCTTCACTTGTCTTCCGCCTCCCCTGATCTCAGAACATCTGCTTGACCTCTGATTGCTTGCTGCTTGCCCTGACCTTGGAATGTCTCGTGACCTATGTCTTTCTGCTGCCTGCTTCAACTGTGGGTTGCCTGACTATGTCCTTGCTTCTCTCTGTGGGATTCATCATCACTGGAGACCCCCGCCTAAATCCAGCCGGCCCCGGCACCCTAGGGCTCAACCTGCGGGGAGCGAGGGCTGGTATTGGTGAAGGTCCAGTTGGGTCTCCGCACTGACCAGTACCACCTGCTGATGATGAGGACCTGTTGGGGTTGCCCCTACAAGTTGTGTCAACCTGGTCTTAGCCTAGGGTCCTCCTACCCAACATTTATGTGTCAAAGAAATGCAGTTCATGCAGAAGTAATGATTATGGCAAATAAAAGTATGTGAGGTTTGACTAAATGTGTGTGAGAGACAAAGGGAGTAGTTTCACGATGTTCGATTCCATATTAGGAGTTACCACCAAGGAAAAAGATCTAGGCATCATAGTGGATATTACATTGAAATAATCAGATCAGTGTGCTGCAGCAGTCAAAAAAGCAAACAGAATGTTAGGAAGCATTTGGAAGGGAATGGTGAGACCGCACCTTGAGTATTGTGTACAATTCTGGTCACCATATCTCAAAAAAGATATAGTTGCACTGGAGAAAGTACAGAGAAGGGCAACCAAAATGATAAAGGGGATGGAACAGTTCCCCTTTGAGGAAAGGCTAAAGAGGTTAGGGCTGTTCAGCTTGGAGAAGAGACAGCTGAGGGGAGATATGATAGAGGTCTTTAAAATCATGAAAGGCCTAGAATGGGTAGAAGTGAATCAGTTATTTACTCTTGGATAAGAGAAGGTGGCGCGAGCTTGTCTCATGCCGCCGAGGTTAACAAGCGGCACGGAGCGCAGGCAGGGTAGGGGAGGGAGGGGTGAGGTAACTGACAGCAATGGCAACGATTTTAAATTGCTGCATTGCCATTGGCTGCCCTGTAGTTAAGCAGGGGTTTTCGGTGCGATTAGAAGCAGTCAGGAATCAGCAGCGAAGCAAGCAGCAGATTTCTGCTTTTGCTCCGTTGGTGATTTCTGGCTGCCTTGGTGTTTTTGTCGATCCGTTTTTGAATTTTTCTGGCAGCGTGGTTTTTAGTTGGGCCAAGCAACATGAGGAGAGCTCGATCTAAGTCGTCGACCTCCCCCTACGGGGCGGCCTCTGACCGACTGAGGGTGGTTGCTGGCAGTGAGGATGGGGTCCCAGACCTGGCCCACCCCCCCAGGCCGGCAGTGGTAAGTTTGCTCCGGTCTGGGGCCCTGGCCAAGCATGGAAGCTGCCCCCAGTGTATGGCCTCCTGCCCCTCTGGCCCGTACCTCTTCGCAGCCTCGCCCTTCCCCTCCCTTCAATTCAGGGAGAGCGGCCCTGAGCCGGCCGATGTCCCGGTTTCCCTGCCGCCTGTCCCATGTGACCACCCCGCTTACCCCTTAGCCGCAAAGGGTGGAGGCAGAAATTTCCTTTAATGCGTCCAGTCAAGAATTTGAGTACCCGTTGGGCCCACCATGGGGCCCAGTCCTAGAACACCGCATTCCCATTGATTTTGGGGAGCCTCCGGCCATCCCAGTGGAGCTGGCACCCTGGGCACTCGCTCCTGCTCCCAGCAAGCGACATGCATCGCGTGGTCAGCATAGGCTCACCCCCCGGCGTATGCTGCGAGGGAGATGTGCTTGAAGCAGGCCCGAGATAGGGGGTGGAGCCGAGCACAGGGGGAAGGAGAAATGTCCTTTTTAAGTGAGCTTCAGCTCCCAGTGTCCCCTTATCCTCCTGTGGGGCAGCGATCCAGGAAGTCAGCTAGCAGGGAGGGCTGGAAGGGTAAGCTGCCAGCCCGGAGAAAAGCAGTGGAGGTGGGGGAATATAGAGCATCCTCAGGTGAGGGTCCCCCCCCCCCTCCCCAGCATCTTGGCTCTTGCTTTGGCCAGGCAGGGGGTGTTGGGAGGTCCCACAGCTGCCTTGATTGCAGACATCCTGGGACACTACGTGGGCTCCTGGCTGGGAGTCAGCCCCCAGGCTGTATTCGGTGCAAGTGGAGCGAGCTTGGAGGGTATTGGGGCAGCAGGAAGTGGGAGGCCAATTTGGGGATGAGGTTTTTCCAGCCAACGATTGTTTGAGCGAAGAACCCTGGGGGGAGGGAAGGGAGCAGCATGCTCAGCATGCGGCGTTTCTAGGTCCAGGACCACGACATAGAGGTTTTAGGAATAGGCATGGGGCGGATGGGGTAGTGGGATCTTTTCCATATGCAGAGGACGTGGTGGTCCCAGGGGCGTCACGGCAAGAGGTTTGGAGAGATCTGGAGTTCCAGGCATGGCAGAAGGACATGAGGACCAGACAGACAGCTTCAAGGGGATGTGCAGCGGAATCACTGAGCAGCAGTGCAGCAGGAGTTCCTGAAAGCAGTGCAGCGGGAGTGGGAACAGGTATGACCGCAGGGGACGAAGCGGGCGAAAGTAGAAAGCATGCTAGGAAGAAAGAGAACACAGGTTAGCAGTTCTTCCAGCTCGTCTTCATCTTCTTCTTTGCTTCGTTGTTTACTGAAGAGGATGTTGGGGAGGTACCCATACTGGAGAAGGTTTTCATGGGTAATGATTCAGATGGACTGAACCAAATCACGGTGAATCTAGAAGATGTGGTAGACCTGATTAACAAACTTAAGAGTAGTAAATCACCTGGACCAGATGGTATACACCCCAGAGTTCTGATGGAACTAAAAAATGAAATTTCAGACCTATTAGTAAAAATGTGTAACCTATCATTAAAATCATCCATTGTACCTGAAGACTGGAGGATAGTTAATGTAACCCCCATATTTAAAAAGGGCTCCAGGGGTGATCCAGGAAACTACAGACCGGTTTGCCTGACTTCAGTGCCAGGAAAAATTGTGTAAAGTGTTCTAAACATTAAAATCACAGAACATATAGAAAGACATGGTTTAATGGAACAAAGTCAGCATGGCTTTACCCAAGGCAAGTCTTGCCTCTCAAATCTGCTTCACTTTTTTGAAGGAGTTAATAAACCTGTGAATAAAGGTGAACCAGTAGATGTAGTGTACTTTTGATAAAGTAGCCTAATTAGAGGCCTAATAAAGAAGCCTCTCATTAGGAACTTTTGATAAAGTTCCTAATGAGAGGCTTCTAGGAAAAATAAAAAGTCATGGGATAGGTGGCGATGTCCTTTCGTGGATTACATACTGGCTAAAAGACAGGAAACAGAGAGTAGGATTAAATGACAATTTTCTCAATGGAAGGGAGTGGGCAGTGGAGGTCCTCAGGGATCTGTATTGGGACCTTTACTTTTCAATATATTTATAAATGATCTGGAAAGAAATACGACAAGTGAGGTAATCAAATTTGCGGATGAAACAAAACTGTTCAGAGTAGTTAAATCAAAAGCAGATTGTGATAAATTGCAGGAAGACCTTATGAGGCTGGAAAATTGGGCATCAAAAGGGCAGATGAAATTTAATGTGGATAAGTGCAAGGTGATGCATATAGGGAAAAATAACCCATGCTCTAGTTACACAATGTTAGGTTCCATATTAGGTGCTACTACCCAAGAAAGAGATCTAGGCGTCATAGTGGATAACACATTGAAATCGTCGTTTCAGTGTGCTGCGGCAGTCAAAAAAGCAAACAGAATGTTGGGAATTATTAGAAAGAGAATGGTGAATAAAACGGAAAATGTCATAATGCCTCTGTATCGCTCCATGGTGAGACCTCACCTTGAATACTGTGTACAATTCTGGTCGCCGCATCTCAAAAAAGATATAATTGCGATGGAGAAGGTACAGAGAAGGGCTACCAAAATGATAAGGGGAATGGAACAACTCCCCTATGAGGAAAGACTAAAGAGGTTAGGACTTTTCAGCTTGGAGAAGAGACGACTGAGGGGGGATATGATAGAGGTGTTTAAAATCATGAGAGGTCTAGAACGGGTAGATGTGAATCGGTTATTTACTCTTTCGGATAGTAGAAAGACTAGGGGGCACTCCATGAAGTTAGCATGGGGCACATTTAAAACTAATCGGAGAAAGTTCTTTTTTACTCAATGCACAATTAAACTCTGGAATTTGTTGCCAGAGAATGTGGTTAATGCAGTTAGTATAGCTGTGTTTAAAAAAGGATTGGATAAGTACTTGGAGGAGAAGTCCATTACCTGCTATTAAGTTCACTTAGAGAATAGCCACTGCCATTAGCAATGGTTACATGGAATAGACTTAGTTTTTGGGTACTTGCCAGGTTCTTATAGCCTGGATTGGCCACTGTTCGAAACAGGATGCTGGGCTTGATGGACCCTTGGTCTGACCCAGTATGGCATTTTCTTATGTTCTTATGTTCTTATATTCTAGAGCTGGAAGTGTAAACTGTGCATAGTTTACGCTTCCAGTTCAGCTTACCACAGAAGCTGTACTGGAGCTTGCCGGGAGCTGACAAGTCATACCTCGCTCCTGATGGAGATTTTTAGGTTTTGGGGGGATGGGGGGTAAGGGTGGTGGGGGGGAGGTGAGGGTGGCGGGTGGTGGATTGGGGGTGAGGGTGGCGGGTGCAGAAAATCACTTTAAGCTGCAGGGGGTGGGAGTGTCTGGTGGCAGCAGTGGTTTAAATATAGATTGAACCAGGGATAAGGGTGAACAGATAGGAAACAGCAGACTCCTGGAACATTTTGTTTGTTGTTGTTTATGAGGGGATTAAGGGGTGTTAGGTGGATGGCCCAAAAAGTTAGATTTCAAACTTGTTAGGGGAAGACACAAGATGAGGTCATAGGCCCTTTACTTTTTTTGTTGTTGTTGTTAAAAGCACTATTTAACTAGATATATTTTGAAGATATCTGGTTAAGTAGGAAGTTATCTGGCTACACAAGACTGAATAACTTAAATACCTAACCAGCTATATTCAAACATAGCCGGTTAGGCCCTTAGAGTGAAGTGAGTGCAATCAATAGCCTGCAAGTCAGAGGGGAAGCGTGCAATGTGGTATTTATTATTGCTGTCTGCTCCAAGGGAAAGATATAGAATATTTTCCTGAGAAGTATATCCAGGAACTGTTACATATTGAGAAATGATCCATAGAGGTGTCTGAAAGGTGCCAGTGGCCAAAAATGCAAGGGTGGTATTAACTTTGATGTATTGTGGAAATGTTTAAATATTGTTTCTAATTTTCTAAAATGTCTGGTGATTCTTTCCACATTTTTAAAATAGACAAAAATGGATCTGTTTCAATACAAATCTACTGAGTTTAATTGACATAGAATATTTTCATAGGAAAAATATTACATTGGAGGAAACTGCACTTCGAACAGGCTCTCAGTGAGCATTCTAGGAATGCAGTAATAACAAATGAGAATTTCTGACCTGAGCAAGCCTACCAGAGTTCTAACAATGCCCTCCCCACAAGCTCACCTTTTAATAGTTTACAGAAAATAAATTATAAAACAAACTCAGGTATATATGAAAAAGGAATTATAAAACACATAATATCTACCTCTTAGCAATTTACAGATAAAGGTTCCTTTTATCATGTATTTACATTTAATGACTTATAGAATCTTCCTGTTATCTGATGTTAAAACCTTTCTGCACAATTGTGATACATTTCAGGCCAAAATCTAGAGAAATCATCACATATGTACAAACCATTTCCGGAAATCTCTTTTTCACTTAATTTTGGGAAGTAACTTTTAAACATGTTTTACATAGCAGTAATTCTTGTTTTAAAAGTTAATTAGACTGAATCTGGAGTAGTACTCAGGGCCGGTGAAAGCCCTAGGCGAACTAGGCCCGGGCCTAGGGTGCCGAGTATTAGGGGGCGCCACGAGCAGTAGTATCCCGAGGGGAGCCAATGCCCCCGGGCGCAGGGAGGCTCATGCGGCCGCCGGTGGACCTTATCCCACTGGCGGCTGAGCAACGATACATAGCAGGCAGATTGGCAGGGCCGTGGTGGAGCTCACGTCACCACGACCCGAAGAAAAAGGTCGCGTTTAAACGCGCTGATGCTCCTCCTCCTTCCTGCCTGCGCGGCCCCGGAAGAAAACGTTGCCAGAGCTGCGCAGGCAGGAAGGAGGAGGAGCATCAGCGCGTGCAGAAGAGGAGCAGCCACCACGGGCTGCCGCGAATCCTAAGTCGCAGTGGCCCGAGAAGAGGAAGAGGCCCGGTAGCAGGGCCGCCACGGTCCGAGAAGATCAGGGCCGCTGCAGAGCCCATCCTGCGGCGACCCGTGAAGAGGAGGCCCAGAGGTGTGTATGTGTGCATGTATGAGATGAGTTGAGAGATTGAGTAGAGAGACTGTGTGTGTGTATGAGATGAGTTAAGAGACTGTGTGTGGGAGTGAGGGAGAGCCTGAGTGTGTGAGTCAGACAAAATGTGCCAGTGAGAGACTGTGTATATGAATGTATGAGAGAGAGCATGTGACAGTGAGAGCCTGTATGTGTGTGTGTGTGAGAGACAAATGCATGTGAGAATGAGAACCTGACTGTGTGTTTGAGGGAAAAAGATAGAGAGAAAAAAAATAGAAAAAAAGACAATATAAAAGGAATTGGCAAAAAAATAAGAAAGGGAAGGTGGAAAAAAAAAAAGCATGTGTCCAACCGATTAGAAAACTAAGATCAGACAGCAAAGGTAAAAAAAAAATACTTTTTAGTGATTGGCACATGTAATCTTTGGGAATGTGCAAGAATAGCACTTTCTCTATGCGGATCTCACAATGTACGAGATTAGGATGGAGGAAGTGGAAGCCCAAGGGGCTTGCACAGAGGAGGCAGCAGAATGGGCTTCAGTGCCAGTAGCAGCAATCGGCACCTCCCCAATAGCCATGCAGCAGCAGTGACAGTGGCAGCAGAGGAATGAGAGAGGGTCCGAGGTTGCTGGCAAAAGAAAGGGAGGGTGATCTGCCTTTAGTGTATGCATGTGTATGAATGGGAGTCTGCCTGGGGGTGTATGTGTGTGAATGAATGGGAGCCTGCCTGGGGGTCAGTGTGTGTGTGTGTGTGTGTGTGTGTGTGTGAGAATGACTGGGAGCTTACCTAGGTGTGTGTGTTTGTGTGTATGTGAGGGAGCCAGTGAGTGTGAGAGCATGAGTGTGTGAGAAAATCCAGGGGAGTAAGAGTTTGTGTGTGTGTGTGTGGGGGGTGTGTGTGTGTGGAGGGGAAGACAGTGTTTTAGAGCCTGAGAGTGTGTCAGTGTCTGTGAGAGCGAGAGGTTATGGTGGATATAAGAGCATGAATGTGTATGTATGTATGTGACAGTGTATGTGTGAGAGAGAATGGACATGTGAATAAGTATGAGAGAGAGAGGATAACCTCCTAATCCTAGACAATATCAGGGCGACTGGAAATCAAGAGCTCCCACAGAAGAGGACAGCAGGGGCTTTTTAAAATCCTTATTAGTTTTAATTATTGGTTGTTATTTGATATATATGCTGTTTTGAAATATTTTATTGGTGTTTGGGAAATTGTAAAAAAATATGTATTTATTTATTTATTTATTTATTTATTTATTTATTTAACAGCTTTTCTATACCGACATTAGAATGCACATCATATCAGTTTACATCTTAACAGTAGGTGGAAAATACAATGAACAGGGGTGGGAGAGGGACAACAGTAGAAACTCGAGGGCAGGAGGCTCTAAGGGGAGCCTGAAAATTGAACTAGAGAAGTAACAATAACTCGAGAGGTAACATATTTACATATTTACATGATGCAAATTACTTGGAGCGAGTCAAAGATAACAGAGAAGCAGGAGAAGAGGGTGAGAGAGTTACGTGGAGTTAGTCTGGAAATGCCTGGTGGAAGAGCCAAGTCTTTAGCATTTTCCTGAATTTAGTATGACAAGGCTCCAGGCAGAGGTTTGTGGGTAGGGCATTCCAATGATTTGGGCCAGCAATTGAAAGAGCACGGTCCCTTGTTGCTGTGAGTCAGGCCTTCTTGAGGGGTGGGACTTGTAGGGTGCCTTTGAGATTTGCTCTAGTGGGGCGGGTGGATTGTGTGGATCGGACTGGTTTGCTGAGCCAAGAGGAATTATTTAAGTGGATGGATTTCTGTGTGATAGTGAGAGTTTTAAATAGGATGCGTGATGGGATGGGGAGCCAGTGGAGGTCTTTGAGGATGGGAGTTATGTGGTCTAATTTGCGTGCATTCATGATTATCCTTGCAGTGGCATTCTGTAGTATTTGGAGGGGGTTTGATGGTGGAGTAGGGAAGGCCAAGGTACAAGGAATTGCAGTAATCCAGCTTGGATGATAGGGTGGATTGGATGACGGTTCTAAGATCGTGTGTGTGGAGGAGTGGCTTGAGTTTTTTTATAACATTGAGCTTGTAAAAGCCTTCTTTTAGGATGGAGTTAATGTGTTTTTTTAGGTTTAGATGTGGATCAATTAGAACGCCAAGGTTTCGTACAGGAGGCTGTGAAGTGAGGGAGGTGGCTGTGGGGTCGTTGGGAGGAGAGAACTTAAGGGTTTGGTGGTTGTGGATGAGGAGAAGCTCAGTTTTTGAGGAATTGAGGGCAAGTTATAGGGAAGTGAGTAGTGAGTTTATGGATACAAGGCATTTCTCCCAGAAAATTAGTGTTGTAGATAATGATTCACGGATAGGGATGATGATTTGTACATCATCTGCATAGATGTAGAAATTGAGGCCAAGGTCAGATAGATGATGGCAGAGGGGCAGGAGGTAGATGTTGAAAAGGGTGGATGATAGGGAGGAGCCTTGGGGCACTCCTTGGGTGAGGGCGAAGTGTGTGGATTCTGAGTTGCCAAGTTTAACAGAGAAATGTCTGTTAGCCAGGTAGGATTTGAACCAGAGTAGGGCTATGCCAGAGATACCAATGTCAGCCAAGTGGGAAATGAGGGGTTGTGGCTAATCGTATCAAAGGCTGCAGAGATGTCAAGGAAGGCAATGAGAAAGCTATGACCGTGGTCAAGGCCAGTGAGGAGGGCATCGGTGAGGGATAGTAGAAGGGTCTCTGTGCTCAGGTTCTTACGGAAGCCAAATTGTGAGGAGTGAAGAATGTTGTTGTCTTCAAGATAATCCATAAGCTGGGTGTTCACCACCTTTTCAATGATTTTGGCGATGAGGGGGAAATTTGAGATGGGATGGTAGTTGGCCGGGTCTTTAGGGTCAAGAGATGGCTTTTTGATCAGGGGTTTGATGACTGCTTATTTTAGGGAATTGGGAACTGAGCCAGTGGATAGAGAGCTGTTAATGATGTCTGCTAGGGGTTTGGCAATGATGTTGGGGATGGATGGGAGTGTCTTGGTGGGGATGGTATTGGATGGGTGGGATGTGGGCTTGATTTTTTTGAGAATGGACTCAATTTCCTTGGAGTAGGTGAGGTCGATGGTGTTGAGTGAGCTGTTGGGGGAGGTGTGGTGGTTGCTGGGCATGGGAGTGGTTGTGGGAGAGGGAGAGAACCTGAGGAGTATTTTTGTTATTTTGTTATGGAAGAATTGAGCAAGTTCTTCACATTTTGTGCTGGCTTCTTCGTCGGCGATGAGAGGGGAGGGGGCTTTGGTGAGGGGAGTGACATATGAGAAGAGGGCTTTGGGTTATAAATATATTGATGTATTTTGGCAGCATAGTAGTCACATTTGGTTTTTTGAATGGCAAGGCGGTATGTGTGTAAGAATGATTTGTAGGCAGTGGAGTGTTGTTGGGTTGGGTCTTTACACCAGGCTCTCTCTTTAAGTCTAAGGTTGTTTTTCATATGGTGCAGTTCTGTGGTGTACCATGGTTTGTTGTGTGGGGGGTGTAGTGTATTGCTTGCGGGTGATGAGAGGGCATAAGTTGTCGGCTATGGGGGAGGAGAACTAGCCTAGTGGTTAGAGCAGTGGACTATAGACCAGGGTTCAAGTCCAGCTGTCACTCCTTGTGACCTTGGGCAAGTCACTTTATCCTCCATTGCCTCAGGTACAAAAACTTAGATTGTAAGCCCTCTGGGGATAGAAAAATACCTATAGTACCTGAATGTGAACCAGTATGATATCTCAATTGAGATCAAATGTTGGTATATAAAAATAATAAATAAATAAATGTCAAGGGTGAGGTTTAGAGATGTGAATCATGTGCCAGATTGTCTTAACAATCAGATTTGGCTGGGGGGAAAAATCTGATCATTAAGATATGTGAACTGGAATCAATTCACATCACTAATTTTTTTTTTAGGGAGGCCCGCGCCACTAAAAAAAAAAAAAACTCACCCGACCCTTTAAATCGACCCCCCCCCCTCCCGACCCCCCAAAACCTTTTAAAATTACCTGGTGGTCCAGGGGGGCCTTGGGGGGCCTTGGGGAAAGATCCAGGGGGGCCTCGGGGAGAGGAGAGATCCAGGGGGGCCTCGGGGAGAGATTTCCCGTTCCCAGGCATCAGCTGTTCTAAAAAAAAAATGGCGCCAATGCTCCTTTGCCCTTACCATGTGACAGGGTATCCGTGCCATTGGCCGGCCCCTGTCACATGGTAGGAGCACTGGATGGCCGGCGCCATCTTTACTCATCAGCCCCTATTATAGTAGGGGCTGATGAGTAAAGATGGCGCCGGCCCTATTTAACGATACAATACAAATGCCCCTGATGATAAATCGGGGGCATTTGTATTGTATCGTGCACTCTAACGATTTAGGAAGATTTTTAAATTATCTGACGATAATTTTAATCATTCAAAAACGATTCACATCCCTAGTGAGGTTATCCCAGGAGCTGAGTGCAGCCTTGGGTGAGGAGCAGTCTAGTTTGCTTAGGGATTCAGAGAGTGCAGTGATAATTTTTTTGGACAAACAGGGTTTTATGATTATATGGTTTTAATTAATATAAATTCTATTTATCATTAGTATTAAAATATTCTTTTATTATGGTTTTACTATTATAACTGATGCTTTATGTTTCTTGATTTTATTTGTTTTATGAGGAATGGTGGTTCTGTTTTTCTATTGTTAATATACAGAGTCTGGCTTCTTGGAGTTTCCATTTCAGTTTTTGTCTAATTTGTGCTCCTTTATTTTGTATTCTGTATTTGGTGAGAGTCTGTCTCTGCTCTGTGTGTGTGACCGTGATGAGAGATTCTGCTAACATGTAGTGTCTGTATAGGGAGCTATAACAATCAGGTTTGTTTTGTTTCCTCAGTAGGTGGTGTATTGGTATTCTAGGACCCATTGTAATATTTACCTTTGCTTTTTCACAGGTAGGGTTATTGTTGTTTGAGTCCTTGGTATTATTACTGTTATGTTACGATGGGATTGCAGTGTAGATTTTGAGTGTCTTTTTTTGCAGGGTTTTGTGTTAGTTCACAATGTGCCTGGCAGTGGAAAGTGTTTGTGCTGCTGTTACTGTGAGGTGACACCAGAATTTGAAAATATCTTTTAGTATGATGAGCTGTAAGGGAAACATCCAAGCTCCATTGTTTGGGGGAATTTCAGTGGATATACAGAGTTAGAGAACTGGAGATGCAGGATTTATATTGACATTCTGTCCCTTCCTATATATTCCAGACCACTCTCATAGCCATATAGAATTAGTTGAGTGAGGCTATCAAATAATTTTATAGTAGTTTTACTAGAAGTGTGAAACTGACCAGCTTTTTAAAATTGTGCAGAAGACCTTTTGGACTTTTTTATTAACACTTTTTTTTTTTTTTTTTAACAATTTTAAAGCAGGATCCATTCTATAGAGGTGGGTGTGATGAAGAAATGTCATTTTGGCTCCACCCCCCCCCTCCCAAAAAAATTCTTCTGTCTAGAGATGCCACTGATTTTTTGTGACCTTAAGCATTAGTACAAGAAGGATTAAGGGGGGGATGCTGGAGAGGCACACAAATGCATTAGCCCCCGTGCACCGGAGACCCTTGGTGCGCCACTGGGTGTGAACCATATGGGGCCGTAAGTGGCAGCAAAGAGGAGTGGAGATTTGGCGGGCCGCAAGCAGTGCTCAAACTGCTCACAACCCAGAAAACCGTACAGTCAGTGGGCGTGATCGAGAAAGATGTAGGAGTCAGGGCCGAGATCGGGGGGGGGGGGGGGGGGAAGGGGCACAAGGGAGAAGGCTCGCCTAGGGCACCTAATCCCCTTCCACCGGCCCTGGTAGTACTTATAATTATTATAGGGATTTCAGTTATCTGCACAATCTAATCTTGTTACTATGATTCCTTTAGTCTGTTTTCTCAGAAAAAAATCTTCTAAAACCAGTCTTACTTTGTTTCAAAAAATATTTTCAATTCTAAAGAAAAATGTGGTACTATAAGAAATGATTTTATCTCTTTGCTGTCCTGTTATTCTGCTTCTTAACCACATGAAGATCCTGGTATTTTTTCCATAGCACTTAGAATGGCTCCACAACCACTGGTCTCTCAAAATGCCTAGGGCTACAGATTAGCTTGAACCAAGGTTGCCAACTCAAAGATACAGAGTCGATTACATCATTTACAATAGATCTCATCAATTCACAAAGTTGACTTCTCTGCCCTGGACAATATTATACATCTACATAAATCTTCACGTACAACAAGATCTACATATAAAGTTCAGCTGGATGTCCCTTCTTTACCTCAAGCCAAATTATCCTCCACTAGAAATAGAGCCATCTCCATCATCGGCCCAAAATTATGGAACGCACTACCTCAACACCTCAATTCGCAAGAAAACTTTAAATCTTTTAAAAAAGATCTCAAAGATTGGTTACTCTCACAGTCGTACAATGGCTGCTCACCTAATGACAATTGAACATAATCTGTTTCATATCCACCTTCACGTTCCTTTTTATGCCTGCAATCCCCTCCTTCTGTATTCCGTCCTGTCCTGCAGAAACCTTTTTCTCTTTAACAGTGTCAATCGTCTACTTCAAGTGTTGCTTACACTAATAACTATTGTTCAATGTATGGGTCAATGTATTTATTGACTTTTTAAGTTAATGTTCTGATTCATTCTCTTTACACTGTTATGAATTTAAATGTAACTGGTTTGGTTATAATGTAAACCGGAGTGAAGGCTATGTCAGCTGTACCTCGGTATATAAACAAATGCTAAATAAATAAATAAATAAATAAATAAATAAATCTGTACCTGCAGTAGATGGAGGTGTCTTTGGCATATATGCAATGGTCAAGCATCTGTAGCTGTAAAGCTAGATGCAAAGATGTTGTTGCAGAAGTCAATTCTGAAGCAGACTTATGGCAAAGACTGATTACACAGAGAAAGATAAAGCACAAAATCAGAAAAATAAAAAAATATCAAAAATCAAAATAATTTCAGTAATTAAATGTGTTAAACAAAAATGAATATTGATCAGGACCATTTGGGAAACTTCCACTTTGAAACCAGACCAAAAGTCATTTTGGGAATTCTATGTGTTTGGCATCAAAAATCTTAAAAATATGCCAATATTTGAAATAAAAAATTGCAATATGAGTACATGAAACTATAAATCATTTGTAATTCTGAGGCTTTAAATTTTAAACAGTCCAGGACATATTTCTATATGATCAACTCTAACTACAGACACTTAGAAAATTGGGGTGTAATGCATCTGGTATCAATAAGATATGTCATAACAATTTTAATTAATAAGGTACATTTAGCACCAAATATTTTATTTTTAGAACTGTTTAATTAAATAACTCTTATCTTAGTCTTTCTTTATGCATTACCATGTCATCACTCACTCTGTTACACTTATTCTCAACTTCAAGCAACTTACAGTAACCCTATGTTGACACATACAAAACTCCTTCTAAAAAGAGAGCTTCACTTCTTCTTCAAGATTTGAACAGATAAACAATCATCGTAACAATGTCCTTCAGAAATATATCAAATGGTTCATATTAAAGACCAATGGTGGGCAACTTCATCTGTGTTTTCACAGATAAGCATTTTGATCTAGGGTCTATCCCAGCAGTGATGTTCTTGGATTTAGATTAGGACAGCATCAGTCATGATTTGAAACTTTGGCAATACCATATGAGTTTATTAAGATGTCTAAAAAGTAATTACATTTAGTGTTTTATAATATAAAGTTAATGAAAAAAAGCTGCTGTTCTGTAAAGGATAGCAAGTAATAATTTCAAATGGGTGCATATTAACTACTTAATTTAAAGTACTTTGGGCCAGAATAAAAGATTTTTTTCTATTCAATGTTGTTTTCTGTGGTTACAGTCAACATCCAATCAGTGTGAATTTAGTCAGTCAGGTTGAAGTTTGTACTTTCATAAATTAATATTTAAGGTGACAATAATAATATCAGAAAGTTTCAATCAGGCCTGAATTCCAGCATAGCAGACTAGCAACAGCAGAAGTTCCAGACTTCTATTGTGATAGGATGCTACTGGCAGGACCAAGCCTTTGATACTTGGATGGGAAACAACTTAGGGCATGTGAGCTGTTTTTGTTTCTTTTCCATAGGATCACCACTTAACTGATTATTCTTTTGAATATAGCCAATTAAGTCTAAAGTTATTCAGCCACACTAGCAGGCCGATACAGTAATGACGCGGTAGAAAAAGTGTGGCAGTGCCGGGCTCCTGCTCGTTTGCCGTGCGCATAGTCCGGATCACATACCGCTCGATACAGTATTTAAATGGCATGCAAATGCAAGCCGCGTCCAAAGCGCGTCCAAGAAGCGTCCATGAACCTGTCATTTCAAATGTCATTTCAAATGACGTTTGAAATGACAGGTACCAGGAAGTGGATGGCTCTCCTACAGACCCCGCTGCCTTGAGCACCCGGCGCCAGCAAGCCCCAGCAGCCGGCGATCGGAGGCAGGGAGTGCAACAAAGCACCCTCCTTCGGACAGGCAAGAGAGACGAAATTTCACAGTCCCAAACCAAACCAACCCAATCGCCAGGCAAGCCCCAGCAGAGAGAGACGAAATTTCACAGTCCCAAACCAAACCAACCCAATCCAAGCCCCAACAGAGAGAGACGAAATTTCACAGTCCCAAACCAAACCAACCCAATCCAAGCCCCAGCAGAGAGAGATGAAATTTCACAGTCCCGGGCAAACTTTCCCCCAGCCCCTGTTCACCTGCCCTGGCCGCGGCCATGCAAGCCCCCAGCAGCAGCAGTAGAAGGGTGTCGAGAGAGAGCGGCTTCAGCAGCCCGGGGCGGATCGGGCGCTCCCCATGTGAGGCAGCTTCCAGCAGCCTCACCGGCGAAGGTGAATACATGCATGCCTGTACGTCCAATATGGGCACTCAAGGCAGCATAGGTGCATGTGCACTCGCCGTGACCTGAGCACCCGGCTGGACGTCGGAGGACACGGCATGCGTGTATTCACCTTCACCGGCGGGGCTGCTGGAAGCCGCCTCGCATGGGGAGCGCCCGATCCACTGAAGCTGCTCTCTCTCGCCGCCCTTCTACTGCTGCTGCTGGGGGCTTGCCTGGCCGCAGCCAGGGCAGGTGAGCGGGGGCTGGGGGAAAGTTTTTCCGGGACTGTGAAATTTTGTCTCTCTCTGCTGGGGCTTTGATTGGATTGGATTGGTTTGGTTTGGGACTGTGAAATTTCATCTCTCTCTGCTGGGGCTTGCCTGACGCTTGGATTGGGTTGGTTTGGCTTGGGACTGGGTGGCTAAGTTCACCACACTAACACCAGGTTCAGGGTAGGCGGTAAATTAGCAGGTAAAGACGCGGCAAGATAGCAGGTTAAAAAGGAGATAGTCGGGGTGCACGTTACTGTATGGGAGGGAATAGCTAATCGGATCGTTTACATACATATACATGCCGCGGGCGGAAAGGGATACGCGTCGAGTAAAAGAAGCGGTAAGGATCGGTAAAAACAGATAGTGAATCATGGGTTAGACTTACGCGGCCAAATTGTGAGTACACAGCGGGTTAGAAATGGGGTAACTGCGGCTGCGCTTTACTGTATCGGCCTGTAGGTGAGAGAATGAGTGAGAGAGTGAAAGCGAGTGAGAGAGAGAGAGACAGAGAGAGAACCTCTGGGGATGGCCTCACTGTGTGTACCTATTTATAACTCTGTAGGAGGGCCACCTGATAGGTCGAGGTGAGGTGTTGGGGGTGGTTTATGGTTTAGGGGACAGTTTGACATGTAGAGATAGACGTAAGAACAGCACAGTACACCTTGGTGAAGATTTGACATCATTTGGAGTGAGGAAAGTCTCAAAAAGATGAAATTTTGAACTATGTTCTCTCACCCTAGCTTGATGGATTACATAGTAGAAATTTCATCTTTTTGAGACTTGCAATGACAAGTTCATGAACACCTTCCCACAAGGCACCTTAGATATTTCTATGAAATTCTCTTATGCATTCCTTTGATCATTGAGATAAGATTAATTGGCAGTGAAAGGGCCTCTTTTTCTATAGATTCAAAGCTGCAGAATTGTTTGTTTTATTCCACTAGGGACATACAAAATTACTGTCCCATTAGGAAGTTTGCAAAAAGTGCCCTCTTTATCTTACCTTTCCCTTATATCCAATATTTAAAGATTGTGGCTCAAGTTGTGCTGCTGTGTTATATGTCCTTATGTCCTGTTTGCCCAGAGTTGGTTTAGCAGGGTGGTTGAATGGAGTAGAGTACAGGCTTCATTTTATTTTAACTATGATTATATTTCTGGATTTTCATTGGGCCCTGTTTTAAGGGGGCTGTCAGACAGATCAGTATGCAATCTGGTGGCATTTTTGTGACTGCCTGCCTTGGTGTAACATCTGTGCATGCTTTTTACTCACATTTTACACCAGTTTTCAAAGGCAAAGTATGTGCAAACCCTGCCCCAGCCCAGCCACAAGAATTTCTATTCAGTGGGTAAAAGTACAAACATACAGATCCTTTGCACAAAGTCTGACCAGCATATTGGTCTGGTAGTTTTGTAAAAGCCCATTTCTTGGGTAAAGCACTGTTTAAACATAGAAATGGCTTTGAAATTAGTACTTCTTATATATTATTTTCTGTGTAAATTATTATATTTCGTTAAATGTACTGTAAGTTGTCACAATATGAACAGTTCTTTGACAGAGTGACTAAATAAATCAAAATAAATAGGTTCTGTGTGGAACTTCTTATTTTAAAGTATCACATAACTAAGTAGAAGCACATGGGTTGAAGTACAATGAAAACAGATAAAACAACCAATACATGGCCAGTTTGTCAAAGTGAAAAGAATGCCCCATGTTCAAAATCTCTTGATAGTCCTCTGTGTATCAGACCACAGCTGAATAAATATGGTTTTATTAGTTTATTTAATGTTGGCCATCATGAACGTTATACAGCACACATTTTGCTACAAGTTAGATCCTGACCTTTTTAGCAAAACAAATATTTTGCAAGACACAGTACAAACACATTTTTTTCATTTAGATGGTGGATTTAACAGTTTATATACAAACATGTGGCATAGTACATGGACTACATTACAAAATTTGGATTTTAAACTTAATCACTCATCTTTCCAAAGTTGCACTCAAGAACAGTTGCATTCAGCTCTACCATTTCATTATAATATAGCAAATGACAGCAGATAAAGAAGACCCAGATGAACCATTTGGGTCTTTAACTGCTGACATTTATTAAATGCAAATGAGAGCAGTCTGCACAGCAAGTTGCTTGGGTGGTAACTGCCACTCCATGCAGGTTACTCCCTGTGCTTTCT
The DNA here is from genome assembly GCF_901001135.1 of Rhinatrema bivittatum. Classification (NCBI taxonomy): domain Eukaryota; kingdom Metazoa; phylum Chordata; class Amphibia; order Gymnophiona; family Rhinatrematidae; genus Rhinatrema; species Rhinatrema bivittatum. The sequence goes on along the minus strand of NC_042615.1, from coordinate 76,538,455 downwards.
ATTAAAGGTAGTAACTGCTGTTCCATTCAGGTTATCCCTTCCCCCCCCCCCACCCCCGTGCCTTCTGTTTAAGGTAGTAACTGTCACTCTGTGCCGATTACCGTACCATTGTTCAGAAATGCTACATCTAAAAGTTAGCAATACTTTACTCTTTTTTATATTTCTATCCTCTAGTCAATACGAATGCACATATCGGCACGAGAGCAAGGATAAGCTAGAATTTTTAATCATGTACACTTACGAGTGCGAATGTTCCTAATATTAAGAGGTTGCTTGGGCAAAGCTAGCATGCGGCTTTTACATGCTTATGTCAGCGATTTTTAAAACATGCTTGTGCAAAACACAGTCCCAGTTTTCCAATTAGTCCACCAGTTTGTCCAGTTAATAGTGAGGTCTTTCAGACCCCTCTGGTTCTTCATCCTGCACGCTGCCCAGTTGACTCTGACCCCTCACCCTGTCCTATAAGAGAGATACACAGCCTTTCTCTTCATCAGGAGCGGCAGTAAAGTTATGTGGATATCTAACGTACGCACGCTGTTGGTTTCATTTTTAAAACTGGGAGTTACACACATAAGTCTTGGCCCAGTCTCAGAATGCCCATTCCCCATCCCTTTTCTGCCCCCTTATTCCTCACGCATGCACGAGTACATATGAGCATATTTTGTGGCTTTTTAAAATCCACTTTGCTTATGCATGACCAACAAATGCACGTATGTGGGCATTTTTGCGTGAGCAAAGTTTTTAAAATCAACTTGTCTGAGTTTATCCCATCCCTTTTTGAATTCAAATCCATTATCATTCTTGTCTTCACCATCTCTTCCAGGAGGACACTCCATGCATCACCACCCTTTCAAAGAAAAAAATATTTCCTAACATTGTTCCTTAGTTGTCTATTCCCTGGGAGTGTCAAATCATGACCCTATTTCTACAGCTTCCTTTCCATAAGAAAAAGGTTTAATTCATCTACATCGTTTATACATTTAAGGTTTTTTAAAGTCTGTATCATGTCTCTCCTCTTCTCCAGGGTATACATATTTAGGTCTTCCAATCTCATCTCATAAGCTTTCGGTGCAGATTCCCCCACACCATTTTGGTTGCCTTTCACAAGTTTCAGTTTCCTTTGTTATTAGTTCTGATAGCTATAAGATACATGAGCTATTGTCCCTGTAGTTCTTTTTCTGTTTATTTTTATAAATCAGCAATGCAGCAACCAGGAAGCAGAAACTGTATTCCTCCTTCTACTTTTTGCCCCTATCTAGTCTGCTTCTAATTTTAACCATCACACTCCTAACCAATTTCATCATCTCTATCAGAAACCACCGAGTCCTCTCAACTCAGCTAACACCTTTTGAACAGCTACCATTCTTTTCTTACCCTCTTTCTCCATTGCACCTTGCAAATATTTCCATATGAACCTTGACAAAGTTAAGAGTATCCAGGATAGGCCCCAACCAACCAGATTGTGGGCCCTAGAAAGATTCCTAGGCTTCTCCAACTATTGCCGGCACTTCATCACTTAACTGTTCTAAGATTTCCACGTCTCTCAATGCGCTCACACATATGGGTGCTAACACTAAGTCCTGGTCCCCCGAAATCATTGCTACTTTTCAAAAGTTAAAGAAAGCTTTTTCTATCTGCATCATCTGGACCCTACACACCCCTTTATAGTAGAAGTAGATGCTTCCACCCTGGAAGTAAGGACAATGCTAAGCCAGCACTCCCCTAATGGGACTCTCCATCCTTGTTCCTTCTTTTCAAGAAAATTCTCTCCAGCCGAACACAATTATGAGATCAGCAATAGAGAACGTCTGGCAATTAAGCTAGCACTTGAAGAGTGGCATCACTGGTTCAAGGGTGCCCAGCATCAAATTACCATCTACACAAATCATAAAAACTTGGAGCATCTCCATCATGCAATTGAATGCACAACAGGCCCACTGTTCTTTGCATGATTTAGCTTTGAACTGAGGTACCAATTAGCATCTAAGAATGTTCCAGTGGATGCACTTTCCCACTCTTTTCAGCCAGAGGACAGCCTGGAACCTCCCAGAATCATCATTGATCTGACCTAGATCCTCTTTGCCACCACCATGACCATACCACCAGGGAAGATGGTCATTTCCTGCAAACTCAGAGAAAAGGTATTGAGATGGTCCCATGACTCCCATAACGCAGGCCAGCCTGGACATGCTCAAACACTCTTACTGCTTCAGCAATACTATTGGTGGCCGCAGATGCAATGAGATGTTCAGGCCTATGTGGACTCCTGTCCCACCTGCACTCAGTAGAAACCCTTGTTGGGATTACTCTGGGGGCTGTTTCAGCCATTGCCAACTAGGGATGAGCACACATTTTATTTTTCATTGGCGTTTCGTTTTCGGGTCCGGGGTGCGCCATTTCGGTCCACTCCCCAAACCCGACAAAGTTTTTCATTTCTATTTCAGGAAAAAAACCCCAAAACAAAAAAAAAACCCACCCCAACCCTTCAAATTATTTAACTATAATCCCCCCACCCTCCCTCGGGCCGTTGGCTGCCAGTAATCAAAATGATGCCAGTGGCCCTTTGCCCTTACCATGTGACGGGGCTACCGGTGCCATTGGTTAGCCCCGTCACATGATAGGAGCAATGGATAGGCCTCGCCCACTCCTTTCATTTTGTCAGCCCCCCAAAATGCAAAGAAATAGCAAATATCATCTTTATTTCCTATTTCATTGCAAATGAATGCATATCCCTATTGCCAACCCCCAGGGATCCCTGGACCCATTTGTTCACTGACTTCATAGTGGATCTCCCCCTCTCTAATGGCTTCTCTGTCATTTGAATTGTAGTTGACTCTCCATAATAGCTCACTTTGTTCTTCTCCCTGGGCTTTCTTTAGCTCTGAACTTGGCCTTTTTCTTCATGCAACACATCGTCTGGTTACACAGGCTACCCAAACACTTTTTGTCAGTCTGAGGGGGTCCAGTTCACAGATGCATACTGACGCTCACTGTGCAATAAGTTCAGCATTACCCTGGATTTCACAACAGCCTATCAGCCCCAGGGGAATGGTCAATTTGAATGAACCAATCACACCCTCAAGACCTTCCTCAGAGCCTATGCTTATGAATGCCACAACACTTGTGCATCTCTTCTGCCATGGGCACAATTCTCGCACAATGTTCATATCTGCACAGCCACAGGTGCTTCCAGTTAGTCTACAGGAAGCATCCCTTACCTCCTCTGCCACTCCTTTAGCAGTTCTTTCACCTGCAGCCCATCTATCTACCCAGGAACTCCAGGATCTCTGGACCCAAACCAACAAGATGCACCAAAAAGCGGCCAAAAAGGCCAAAGTGCCACTAATATTCATGAAATTCTCACACCACAGTTCACACCTGGTGATAAATTGTGGTTAACTACATGTTACATCCAACTTTGAATGCCTTCCATGTGATTTGCACCTCAGTATATTGGACCATTTACAGTTATACATCAGCTTAATTCTGTGACATACCAACTACGACTACCTCTGACCCTGGGCATTCATAACCTGTTTCACATATCACTGCTGAAGCCCTTAGTCTTTTCTTGGCTCTGAAGAAAGCTACCTAAGCCTCAAGAAGTAACCTCATAAGAACATAGAAAATTGCCATACTGCGTCAGACCAAGGGTTCATCAAGCCCAGCATCCTGTTTCCAACAGTGACCAATCCAGATAGCACCATATATGAGGTAAATGAAATCTTGGATTCCAGATGTCGGGGCAAGAAATGGGAGTACTTCATCTCCTGGAAGGGTATGGTCCTCCATTATCCTGGATGTATTTTTCTTGAAGGACTTTCATGCCATTCCTCCCAGGAAGCGAAGGCCCTTAGGGAGGGGGTTTAAGAGGGCGGATACTGTTGTGTTTGGTGGTCCATGGCACGTTGTCTGTAGACTGCCATTCTTACCTCCAGCTGCTGACCCATTCTCTGGCTCTTCTGACACCACAGTAGGCCCCCCAATAGACCACATGGCCATCTACCACATCCAAACCGCACGCCACACAAAACACCACTGACTCCAGCAAGGGATGCCCCTAGGTGCACACATGCCTGAACAGCCTCAATTTAAAGGGCCTGCAGTGGGAAATTCCTCAATATGCCTCCTGATGACCTTGGGTGCCCATGCCTATTTAAGGTCACCTCAGCAGCACCTTCTTGCCTCAGCAATAGGTAAACTTCCCTGGAAATAGTGCTTTGCCACAACATTCCTGTGTTCCAGTTCTTGGTTCCATGTTCCTGTTTCTTGCTCCTGGTTCCTGTCTTGGTGTATGGTCTGTGCTTCTGAGTCCTGCCTTCTCATGGTCAGTCTTGGTTCCTTTGTCTCCTGTCTTCAGTGTCTTTGCTCCTGCTTGTGCTGTTCCTCACCTTCCCTCTATCTCTCCACTATCCTGGTTCCTCAACTGGATCTTTGGCTTGACCCATGCTTGAAATTCTGACACTGATTGTTCTCTGTCTGCCACCGACAACTGCCTGGACTCTGACTCTGACTGACCTCCACCTGTCTCTGCCTCTGACCTCTATCTGCCAGATCTCGACACTATGACACTCCTTCTGCCTTAGATCCTGGCCTGCAACTCTATCATCTCTATGGATCCTTGCCTCATCAGCAGAGGTCCGCGCTTAAGTCCAGCCGATCATGACACCTGAGGGCTCAACCTAAGGGAAACGAGGACTGGTTTTGGTAAAGCTCCAGTTGGGCCTCTGCCTCAGCTAACTCCACCAGCCCATGGTGGGGACCTGCAGGGCTCCTCCCTGCAGATTGTGCCAAACCCACCTCAGTCCAAGGGTCCACACCCACACCACCACCCTCTAAATAATAAAGTATTGCTTATATCTGTCGTCCCTCCGTTCAACTTAATAATATAAACCATTGTATTTTGGTTTCATTTTTAATTGAAAACTTTACTCTCTTGTACATTTGTAAGCCTATTAGATAGGTCTGAAGCAATCCAAAGAAAGGTAAACAAAATAATATGAAGCCGGCACCAAAGATATATATTTATTTGTTTATTTATTTGTTTATTTTAGATTTTTATATTCCTCTTATTGGCATTTCAAAGCGGATTACATTCAGGTACTATAGGTATTTCCCTATCCCCAGAGGGCTTACAATTTAATTTTGTACCTGAAGCAATGGAGGGTAAAGTGACTTGCCCAATTTGAGGACCTCTATATGTTTATCCTAAAGGAAGGGAGAGAGAAAAGGTTTATGACACAGACTTTAAAAATACATGAAATGTATTAATAATTCACAGGAATCAAACCTTTTCCAATAAAGAGGAAGCTGCTGGATTAGCGCTCATAATATGAATCTTCAAGTAGGTAGACTCAGGAACAATGTCATGAAATACATTTTCACTTAAAGGCTGGTAGATTCCTGGAATGCTCTCCCAGAAGAGGTGGTGAGCAGAATTGTGGTAACAAAATTCTAAAGGGCATGAGATAAAATAGAGAATCCTTAGTGACTAGAGGAAATTAATGAAGAACCAAAGTAACTCGTTATTTTGGTGTAATATTTCTACATGGGAGAAACCTTTATGGAGTGGTACTTTACTTACCACACTAAATAGAAGGCATGTGGATGACTTGCACAATGTTGCAATTCAAACTCTAAACAGAAGGTACAGGTGTAACTTTCATGGAAGGGCAGTTATAGCTCTAAAAATTTATTTGGGTAGAATACATGGATCTTTTGGTCTTTTGCTGCTATCATTTACTACATTACTACGTAGTGGCTCTTCTTTACTTTGATCTTCCTACTATAGTCTCATCCCTATTATCCTTTTCCCTGCATGCTCCCAGCCCAATTCCCCATCTCTCCCCGGTAGGGGAGGGAAGGCTACTCTCTCTTTCTTCTCTTCCTTTTGGCCGAATGAGAGGCTCTTTCCACCTTCACACAGATCAGAATGAGACGTCAATAACAACTTCTCTTCTGGGCTTTACAGGACATAAACTTTACCATCCTTCCTCTGGGCCTGAAAGTGATGTTGCTTATGCAATCTTCTCTACTCTCACTGCCCTAGAGTGCATACATATTGGAAACAGGCACAAGGAGCTTCAGCTATATATGACCATACAGGACTCTACCTGATGACTGTATTGGTCATTGCCCTGAATTTTAGGTAGCAGAGAGAAACCCTTTGTTTCCAGCCCCAGCCCCACACATATGCTGTCTCACACACATGGGCTTCACCTTCATTTCTTTTCTTCTGGTTGCTCCCCTGGGAGCTATGGACTTACCTCTTCACTTTCACCTCTATTGGGTCAGGATCACAAGGTGGCTTCCGCCCCACTTTGGCTGCTGGCATGATGTGATCTGCTGGCAGCTCACAGCCTCTTCTTTACTTAGGCTATCAGCAGATGGAATGAGGTCCACCGGGCGCCCCATGGCCTCACTACCTCAGCTCATCCCTTTACCTCACTACCTCAGCTCTTCTTCCCTTTTTCCTCACTATCTTTCCTCTTTTCCCAGTATTCATTCCTTCCCTCCCTCCAGAGGCTCTTCCCTTCCTCCCTCCCTCTATATATTCCTTCCCCTTCTCACACTACCTCAATTCTTCCCCCCCCCCCCCATTTCTATCCCTCTAGAGATTCTTCTCCCTCTTGTCACCCCTTACTATCTCAGCGGTTTCCCCCTTCTCACCTTATTTCCTCATTACTTCAGCTTTTCCCACTCTCCCTCCCTCCATTCCTTGCTCTTTCCTCCCCTTCCTATTTATTCACCACTTTCTTCATCCCCCTCCCTATGCTCTTCCCCCATCTTCTCACACAGTCACTCCCAGGCTCTTCATCTTACTACTCCAAGTGCTGGGACTTCTTAGCACAGTTTATTACAGTTGGTCTTCCCCCTCATCCCATGCGAGCTAGCAGCAGGAGCAACATTTAAGTGGCATCATCTTCTACTGTTGCAGAGCCGGTCTTGTGGTAGGAGCTACGAAATCTTGTTGCTTCCTTTGAGAGGAGGAGGAGGAAATGACATCAATCAAATGCTGCCGCTGCCCCTGTTGCCAGTTTGGCAGAGGATGTGCTTTTTTTTTTCCTACATCAGATCAGGCAGGGCTTTTGCAAGCCTCCTATGTTGCGCAGCCTGCAGCCATAGGGTGGATTCCTCCAGGTGGCCCCACAGCTTCCACTCCATTTTGGCCGCTAGTGCCCCCAGGCTGCCGCCTCCTTGGAGTCACCGCCCTGTGTAAGTGCACAGTTTGCACAGTGCATTACACCAGCCCTGAAGAGAAGTCACCTGTTAGCCCTATGACACCCCTCCCAGGACCTCATAACATATCTATTGAAAACTACTGTTCTAGGGGCTCACCTTATGCAGATCATGCTGTCTTTTATGGCATCATCATAAGAATTATAGGTTCCGTCTTCAGATGATCATTATAAGAACATAAGAATATAAGAAATTGCCATGCTGGGTCAGACCAAGGGTCCATCAAGCCCAGCATCCTGTTTCCAACAGAGGCCAAACCAGGCCACAAGAACCTGGCAAGTACCCAAACACTAAGAAGATCCCATACTACTGATGCAGTTAATAGCAGTGGCTGATCCCTAAGTAAACTTGATTAATAGCAGTTAATGGACTTCTCCAAGAACATATCCAAACCTGTTTTTGAACCCAGCTACACTAACTGCACTAACCACATTCTCTGGCAACAAATTCCAGAGCTTAATTGTGCGTTGAGTGAAAAAGAATTTTCTTGAATGAAAAAGAATTTTCTCTGATTAGTCTTAAATGTGCTACTTGCTAACTTCATGGAATGTCCCCAGTCCTATTATTCGAAAGTGTAAATAACTGCTTCACATCTACTCATTTAAGACCTCTCATGATCTTAAAGACCTCTATCATATCCCCCCTCAGCCGTCTCTTCTCCAAGCTGAACAGCCCTAACCTCTTTAGCCTTTCCTCATAGGGGAGCAGTTCCATCCCCTTTATCATTTTGGTTGCCCTTATGAGGTCATCTTATGAATCATCATTGACTAATTCTTATATTGGTTCAATAAAAGATATCACAGCCTGAGCCTATAAAGAATTCATTTTTTTCTAGGATCAAGACAACTTCTACAACTCTGCAATGGAAGATATCAAAATTCATCCCATGACTTGGCAGCTCAGCCCGTTGTGAAGAAGAAACACTTCACTTGACATTGATATGATCGCATTGAAAAGATAGATCTAAGTAGTGTGAAAACCTTATGGAGGGCCACCTCTTTGGTAACCTGCAAAAAATCCAATTTTGATAAAACTGAACACGCTATCCTTCACTTAAATAATGCACATTATAGAAGCTGATCCTATATAATTGATTGGAACTGAAAAGGTTTCGAGGAAAATCAATTTAGAGGTTATCTTCTAAATCATTGACTTTTATTTCTACACTTTTCAGGCTTTCTGAAGTTGATCTACATCCCTGTGACAAAGCTGAAACAGTAGTTTTAATTATCTTTTCAATTCCTAGCACTGTTTCAAATTAAGCTGTCACTTTGTATTAAAAAGTCAAACTTAGGTGGTTTAATTCTTGCAGTCAAGTTCTTTTTTTCTCTGTAATGGAAAGGTATAATGTAGTACTCTGTCAAGAACTCAATCACTTAAAACCTGACAAAGGTTCAAAAGGAAAACCAAGACCCTATATTTATTGTTACTCTCCTGTGTGAAGTTTTAATGCTGCAGTGCTATTATTCCACCTCTCCCACGCTCCCCCCCCCCCCCCCCCCCCCCCCCAATAATTGTAACATACCTTAATTTATTAAAAAGAAAATGTTGTCATTCAAATATTTGGGGTGAATTTTCAAAATGTTACACATGTAAAAATTAGCAAATGCATGCATAAGTAGCCTCTATTTGCATATTTTCACTTTGACATGCACATATAAGTGCATAAAAAAGGGACAGACTAAGGGCATTCTGGTCAGGACTTTTAGTTGTCATATAAGTTGTGTTGTGCCTGTCGGTCACAAATGGCTGCGACCTTTGCTACTCACCTCATTTTGCCCAGTGACTCAGATTCTGGCTAAGATGGCTGCCTCTGCTTCTGCACACCAACCCCCCTGGCATTCCCAGGATGGCAAGGGTGATCCCAGTCACCATTTTGAATCTGGTGTGACCTAGGGCATGCGCGCACGCCTGCCTCCTTCTTATGCACGTCATGGTGGGAACCTCGGGGGTGTCCCCTCCGCATCACGTCATTGCCTACGTGTATTTAAACCTACCGGACTTTCCTACCTATGAGTTAGCAAGGATTCCATCTTGCTTAATTCCTTTACTCTGAGACACTTTGCATCGCTGTTTCTGCATTCCAGGCTGAGTGACCCAGGTACCCGCTCCTCGGGGGCCTTGCTTAACTCTTCGGAGAGCCTCTTCTTCCTGCCTCACCTTCACCAACTAAGTGAGTTCTCCTGCATCGGATCTCCACTGCTGCTACTACAAATTCTCTACTGCATTGTGAGTACAAGACCAACTCTACATTACCTCGTCTATCTTGCTGTGTGGATCCTCGGGTTACCCCGCTCTGCGGACCACTACCGGATCCATGCCGTCTTGTGCCAGTTACCAACACCTGCCAGTTACCAACACCTACCTCCGGCCTATCCCGTGCTGCAGACTACTACCGGAGCTACAACACACAAGGTATACCAGAAGCAAGTACTTTCCAGGTTACCCCGCTCTGCGGACCACTACCGAAGAATCCATCTCAGGTCTTCTAATTCCAGGACTAAGTTTAGAAACCCGCTCCTTGGGTTTCTCTAGCTGTATAATAAATATTCTCTGACTCCTGTGTCCATCACTGCTGAGACCCCGCCTGTCGTGGAAAGTCCTCAACAGGGCTCCTCCCTGTGGGTGGAGTCAGCTCTCTCCATGACCCAAGGGCCCACAAACCAAGTTAAAACATAACAAATTGCTATTTTAAAAGACACATGCATACTTTTGCCAACTTACTCGTGTATTTTTATACCTGCTAATAAGCTGGCATAAGTTATATTAAATGTGTTTATTGTGTAGTATTGACTGGATTGGAGGTCTGGGTGAAATGGAGAGAGTTCAGACTGAAGAACCAAAAAGGTCCCAATGATTAGAGGACTATGTGACCTGGTAGACAAAATGGTAAGCTGGTTAATTTCATTTACATGCACAATTTTTAAAATTGGCTAACTTACATAAATCTGGACTTACATGAGTAAGTCCTACTTTACTTTTGCATGTAAAATATATATGCACATATTTTAAAAATAGATAGGAAAAGTATGCACATTCAGTGCATTGATATATGTAGTTTCAATGTATTGCATATATTCTCATGTAAGCCTAGATACATGCATAAGTTGCAGCGAAGAGATATTTGTATTTAATATAATACTATTTTGAGAACATTGACTGCTTAAGGCTGCCTATGAAGCCAAATAGATTTGTAAAAGTGAATTTTAAGATTTATTATCATCTATGTTTTCATTGTAATGATGTAATGTTTTAATTTTTAAGATTTACTGTTTAAGTATACTGTGTATGTTTTAATCATGGAAACCACCCTAATTCTGTTCGCAAGGATGGTATATAAATACCTGTAAATAAATATAAGAATAAATAAATAAATATCATATGCATAGGTAATAAAATACTTGCACAGATCTGCTTGTGGCTGGCTATTTATGCATATAATTCAAGGCATATTCAGGTGAATTTTCAAAAGAGTTATGCATGTAAAGGAGTAACATTTGTCAAAAGCCTTTTATCCACATTACATGCACTTAATATGGGTAAAACCTATTGACAATTCAATTGCATATACTGTAGCAATTTTCAAAAGCCCACTTACATTGGTAAAATGCGCTTAGCCATGTAAAACTCAGTTTTAGGCATGCAAATGGTTTTGAAAATCATGCTCTATATGTAACTTAAAACACTGTTGCATTCAGACACCAGATCAAAACCTGTCTTTTCTTTTTAATCAAACTTTGATTTATTTGTATGGAATATTTAAAGATTTTAAAGTATAATTTTAGCATGTATTTATGATGGGGAGGGGTTATGATTTTCTGGTGGCAAGAATAGTTTTAATTTGCTGTTTTGATTTTGATTGTTTTTTTTATCCACTTCAGCAAAAGAGTGTCATAGGCAGACTGGGTCTGGGATTTTCCCCAACAGGCGCAGGGCCAGACTCTGGGGCAAAGCCAGACTGAATCTTCCGCCTGGACCAGCTTCCTCCTCCAGAGGTTGAACCCTTGATTTCTGGTGGGAATGGAGAGCCTGGAATTGGAAACACAGCTGTAGAGGCACAGCCTGGAGCTGGAGACAAGTCTGATACTGAATACTGCCAGGGATGGAAATAAAAGCTGAAACTGGAGACAAGGCCTGGAGCATGAGACACAGTGGGTGTTGGAGGGAGGCAGACCTAGGCCAAGCCCATAACTAGAAATAAGGCCTAGGATAGAAGACAGGACCATAACGAAACAAGGCCTTGGCTAAGAATGGGAGAGGACAGGAGAGAACAGGACAAGACTTAGGAGTGGACCACAGGAATGGAGCAATGAACACAACAAAATGAAACAAGGAACTAAGATATAGCAAGTATCCTAAGAAACGCAAGATAAATCAGACAGGAGGCCTAAGCAGACCACAAGGCAGGGTTAGGTGAGCTTAGAAGGCCACAAAACAGGTCAAGAAGACCAAAAAGGTGAGAGAACAGATCTGGAAGACCAAAGAGGTCACAGGATAGGGCTTGAAAGCTGAGGATGCCACAGGACAAGGATGGAAGGCTGAGAAAGCTACACACAACAAGGCTGGAAGGCTAAGGAGTCCATAGGGCACAGCTGGAAGGCAAAGCAGGCCTTCCAAGGTGGGTCAATGCAAGGTGCCAAGGTGATTTGATGAAGAGGAAGTGAGTACTGGAAAAGGCAGGGCTAAATAGGGCTGACCTTGCTGAATCATGGGATCAATGAGTGGATGTTTAGAATGGGAGTGAGCATGGCTGCATGAGGACCTTTGCTGTTGGGGAAGCTGCCTAGCAGCCGGGATTGTGACACAGTTATTTCCTTTTTCTCTCTCTTACAACTGTTGCTATTATTCTTTTCAAGGTTATTTAATAAGTTCTTACTTTTCTTTCATGGTTTTGTTTATTAGTTATTTCTTTTTAATTTTTGAGACAAACAACCTTCCCCACCACATCTTTCAATTTCTTTCTTTTCACTTTAGGGATGTCAAATAAGTCCCCCAGGGTGGGTAAAAAGCCATTTAACTTACACTTTAAATGCTGTAACAAAATGGGAAAAGCAGATTCTCATGACCTCTGTTTCAGATGTCTTGGCTTTGATCATGATTTGGAAAACTGCTTCTTGTGGCAGAATGTCACCTAGAGCACTGGTTCCCAACCCTCTTGGAGGCACTCCAAATCAGTCTGGATTTCAGGATATCCATAATGGGCTAAGTGTGCCTCCAGGAGAGGATTGGTAAACATTGACCTGGAGCCAGAAATTACAGAACCATGAAATTGAAGATGGAGTTTTCATCTGCTTGAAGGGAAAAATACAATTCAGGAAGATCAGAACCACAAAGTTCAAAGTTTCAGAACAAAAAAAAAGATAAGTTACCTAGTTTCTATGACACAGAAAGTAATAGGAAACTATCTGATTAAAAGAAAAACTGCATCCAAGAGTGGATTATACATTATTGAATCCATCAGAAAAACTGCACCAAATATGGATTATACATTATTGAATCCATCAGAAGAATGACACCAGTTATCTTCATGGTAAAGTCAAACAGCACATAGAAGTTGGCGAGGACACCATGGTCAGTGCTATTGTAAAACTGGTGCCATTATCTTCATCAGAGCAATCAATTTCAGCTCATGGCAGAGTCTTTATCACAAACACTGTTGGAGCCATATTCTAACTACCATTCATCACACAAGAGATTTTTTTTTTAATTTTTTTTAATTTTTATTTGATTTATATTCTTCCTTTCTGCCACTTCAAAGCAGATTACATTCAGGTACCGTAGGTATCTGTTATGCCCATCAGTCACAGATGGCTGCAACCACTAATGCTTACCTCTTTCTTTGCTGCCTTGTCTTCACTGGGGAGAGTGGTGGCCTCCGCCAGCTACTGCCGACCCTCCTGGAGTTCCTGGGACAGCATGGGTGCTGACAACCGCGATCTTGCCTCCGAGATCACTTAGGAGCGTGCGCACGGGCCAGTCTTAAGCACTAGAGATGTGAATCGTTTTCCATATCGTCTTAACGATAGAAATCGTGTGGCAGGGCAAGAAAATCGTATTAGGCACGATTTTTTAGTTAAAAAATCGTTAAAAATTGTTTTTTCCGATTAGTGCGCACTAACTGGGAGTTAGTGCGCACTAACTGAAAATGATACAATTTGACACTTTTCAGGTCAGTTAAAGTCAGATTAGGAATGAATATGTATTCCTATTGGCTGCCCTCTTATTTATTCATGTTACCAAGCTTCCCACTGACAGTATATGGGGGATGGGAAATGGAAACAGTTGGTAGCTTGACAAAACAAGTAATGTGATCAGTCAATGTGACTAGAACTTGTGCCCTAACCCTGATACCAGGGGTATTGTGATCTTCCTGCACACAGTGCCCTATCCCTATTAATACCAGGAGTGTTGTGATCTTCCTGCACACAGTGCCCTAACCCTGGCACCAGGGGTGTTGTGATCTTCCTGCACACAGTGCCCTATCCCTATTAATACCAGGAGTGTTGTGATCTTCCTGCACACAGTGCCCTAACCCTGGCACCAGGGGTGTTGTGATCTTCCTGCACACAGTGCCCTATCCCTATTAATACGAGGAGTGTTGTGATCTTCCTGCACACAGTGCCCTAACCCTGGCACCAGGGTTGTTGTGATCTTCCTGCACACAGTGCCCTATCCCTATTAATACCAGGAGTGTTGTGATCTTCCTGCACACAGTGCCCTAACCCTGGCACCAGGGGTGTTGTGATCTTCCTGCACACAGTGCCCTATCCCTATTAATACCAGGAGTGTTGTGATCTTCCTGCACACAGTGCCCTAACCCTGGCACCAGGGTGTTGTGATCTTCCTGCACACAGTGCCCTATCCCTATTAATACCAGGTGTGTTGTGATCTTCCTGCACACAGTGCCCTAACCCTGACACCAGGGGTGTTGTGATCTTCCTGCACACAGTGCCCTATCCCTGGCACCAGGGGTGTTGTGATCTTCATGTACACAGTGCCCTATCCCTATTAATACCAGGAGTGTTGTGATCTTCCTGCACACAGTGCCCTATCCCTAATACCAGGGGTGTTGTGATCTTCCTGCACACAGTACCCTATTCCTGATACCGGGGGTGTTGGGATCTTCTTGCACACATCCCGGTATCAGGGATAGGGCACTGCATGCAGGAAGATCACAACACTCCTGGTATCAGGAATAGGGCACTGTGTGCAGGAAGATCACAACACCCCTGGTATTAGGGATAGGGCACTGCGTGCAGGAAGATCACAACACTCCTGGTATTAATAGGGATAGGGCACTGCATGCAGGAAGATCACAACACCCCTGGTATCAGGGATAGGGCACTGTGTGCAGGAAGATCACAATACCCCGGAGGAGTGAGGGTCAGGCAGCTCCCCCCTGTCTGTGAAGCCAGCCTCTCACTAGTAATGCAGGGAGGGAGCTGTCTCAGCCTTCACCATCCTCCCCCCCCCCCCTCACCCACACACCATTCACTAGCTGGGACATGGGGGAAGTCAGGAGTGAGGGTCAGGCAGCTCCCCCCTGTCTGTGAAGCCAGCCTCTCACTAGTAATGCAGGGAGGGAGCTGTCTCAGACTCACCATCCTCCCCCCCCCTCACCCACACACCATTCACTAGCTGGGACATGGGGAAGTCAGGAGTGAGGGTCAGGCAGCTCCCCCCTGTCTGTGAAGCCTGCCTCTCACTAGTAATGCAGGGAGGGAGCTGTCTCAGCCTTCACCATCCTCCCCCCCCCCTCACCCACACACCATTCACTAGCTGGGACATGGGGGAAGTCAGGAGTGAGGGTCAGGCAGCTCCCCCCTGTCTGTGAAGCCAGCCTCTCACTAGTAATGCAGGGAGGGAGCTGTCTCAGACTTCACCATCCTCCCCCCCCCCTCACCCACACACTATTCACTAGCTGGGACATGGGGGAAGTCAGGAGTGAGGGTCAGGCAGCTCCCCCCTGTCTGTGAAGCCAGCCTCTCACTAGTAATGCAGGGAGGGAGCTGCCTCAGACTTCACCATCCTCCCCCCCCCCCTCACCCACACACCATTCACTAGCTGGGACATGGGGGAAGTCAGGAGTGAGGGTCAGGCAGCTCCCCCCTGTCTGTGAAGCCAGCCTCTCACTAGTAATGCAGGGAGGGAGCTGTCTCAGACTTCACCATCCTCCCCCCCCCCCCCCCTCACCCACGCACCATTCACTAGCTGGGACATGGGGAAGTCAGGAGTGAGGGTCAGGCAGCTCCCCCCTGTCTGTGAAGCCAGCCTCTCACTAGTAATGCAGGGAGGGAGCTGTCTCAGACTTCACCATCCTCCCCCCCCCCCCCTCACCCACACACCATTCACTAGCTGGGACATGGGGGAAGTCAGGAGTGAGGGTCAGGTAGCTCCCCCCTGTCTGTGAAGCCAGCCTCTCACTAGTAATGCAGGGAGGGAGCTGTCTCAGACTTCACCATCCTCCCCCCCCCCTCACCCACACACCATTCACTAGCTGGGACATGGGGGAAGTCAGGAGTGAGGGTCAGGCAGCTCCCCCCTGTCTGTGAAGCCAGCCTCTCACTAGTAATGCAGGGAGGGAGCTGTCTCAGACTTCACCATCCTCCCCCCCCCTCACCCACACACCATTCACTAGCTGGGACATGGGGGAAGTCAGGAGTGAGGGTCAGGCAGCTCCCCCCTGTCTGTGAAGCCAGCCTCTCACTAGTAATGCAGGGAGGGAGCTGTCTCAGACTTCACCATCCTCCCCCCCCCCTCACCCACACACCATTCACTAGCTGGGACATGGGGGAAGTCAGGAGTGAGGGTCAGGCAGCTCCCCCCTGTCTGTGAAGCCAGCCTCTCACTAGTAATGCAGGGAGGGAGCTGTCTCAGACTTCACCACCCCCCCCCCCCCCTCACCCACACACCATTCACTAGCTGGGACATGGGGGAAGTCAGGAGTGAGGGTCAGGTAGCTCCCCCCCTGTCTGTGAAGCCAGCCTCTCACTAGTAATGCAGGGAGGGAGCTGTCTCAGACTTCACCATCCTCCCCCCCCCTCACCCACACACCATTCACTAGCTGGGACATGGGGGAAGTCAGGAGTGAGGGTCAGGCAGCTCCCCCCTGTCTGTGAAGCCAGCCTCTCACTAGTAATGCAGGAGGGAGCTGTCTCAGACTTCACCATCCTCCCCCCCCCCCTCACCCCCACACCATTCACTAGCTGGGACATGGGGGAAGTCAGGAGTGAGGGTCAGGCAGCTCCCCCCTGTCTGTGAAGCCAGCCTCTCACTAGTAATGCAGGGAGGGAGCTGTCTCAGACTTCACCATCCTCCCCCCCCCCCTCACCCACACACCATTCACTAGCTGGGACATGGGGGAAGTCAGGAGTGAGGGTCAGGCAGCTCCCCCCTGTCTGTGAAGCCAGCCTCTCACTAGTAATGCAGGGAGGGAGCTGTCTCAGACTTCACCATCCTCCCCCCCCCCCCCCCTCACCCACACACCATTCACTAGCTGGGACATGGGGGAAGTCAGGAGTGAGGGTCAGGCAGCTCCCCCTGTCTGTGAAGCCAGCCTCTCACTAGTAATGCAGGGAGGGAGCTGTCTCAGACTTCACCATCCTCCCCCCCCCCCTCACCCACACACCATTCACTAGCTGGGACATGGGGGAAGTCAGGAGTGAGGGTCAGGCAGTTCCCCCCTGTCTGTGAAGCCAGCCTCTCACTAGTAATGCAGGGAGGGAGCTGTCTCAGACTGGTATCAGGGATAGGGCACTGAGTGCAGGAAGATCACAACACCCCTGGTATCAGGAATAGGGCACAGGTTCTAGTCATATTGACTGATCACATTACTTTTTTGTCAACTACCAACAGTTTTCATTTCCCATCCCCCCAACCATCACCTCAGTTGGAACCTTGGTAACATCAATAGATAAGAGGGCAGCCAGCCAATAGGAATACATATTCATTCCTAACTGATCTTTACTGACCTGGATAGTGTCAATAATTTGTATCATTTTCTGTTAGTGTTCCTGAGTTTCCATTTCCATTTCCCATCCCCCCAACCATCACCTCAGTGGGAACCTGGTTAACATCAATAGATAAGAGGGCAGCCAGCCAATAGGAACACATATTCATTCCTAACTGACCTTTACTGACCTGGAAAGTGCCAATTTGTATCATTTTCAGTTAGTGCGCACTAACTCCCGTTAGTGCGCACTAACACGATTTAACGATTTTTAACGATAAATCGTTAGAATTTCT
Organism: Rhinatrema bivittatum; assembly: GCF_901001135.1. Classification (NCBI taxonomy): domain Eukaryota; kingdom Metazoa; phylum Chordata; class Amphibia; order Gymnophiona; family Rhinatrematidae; genus Rhinatrema; species Rhinatrema bivittatum. The sequence goes on along the minus strand of NC_042615.1, from coordinate 76,520,971 downwards.
ATTGTATCGTGTTCTATAACGATTTAAGACGATATTAAAATTATCGGACGATAATTTTAATCGTTAAAAAACGATTCACATCCCTATTAAGCACATCATGGTGGGAACCTCGGGGGCGTCCCCTCCGGATGACGTCTTCACTCTGCTATACTTAAGCTGACTGGCCCTGCCTATTGACAAGTTAACAAGGAGTTCTCTCATTGCTGAATTCGCTTCATGCTTACGGACTTCCTGTTCCAGTTCCTGCACTTTGGCATGAGACGCTCTGGGTACCCACTCCACAAGGACCCTTTCTCATCTCTGGCTATCTGCTCCTTGGAGGGCCTTCTGCCTTGGACTGCTGTCTGTTCCCATTCCCCGGGACCTTTCCTGGAACTACCGCTCTGTGAGTACCTTATCTCCAAGGACCACTACCGTACCAACTTTATCGTGGGATTCTCTTCCAGTGTACCCCGTGCCTCGGGCCACTACCACATCTCTGCTACAGGACCCTCACCAGTGTACCCCGTGCCTCGGGCAACTACCATACCATCTGGAAGTGGGGAATCCCTCGGTGTACCCTGCACTGCAGGCCACTACCGCATCATCGTTACAGGACCCTCACTGGTGTACCCCGTATTGGGCCACTACCATACCATCTGGGAGTGAGGAATCCCTCGGCGTACCCTGCGCTGCAGGCCACTACTGCATCATTCCTATGGAGTAACTTCTTCAGTGTACCCCACTCTGCGGACCATTACCCGGATCTCCACGTCTGAGTATTCTCTCTGGGTATACCCTTGCACAGACATTGTTATTTCTCTCCTGCACTTCCCGCTCTGCGGGCTGTGCCTTTCTACCTCTCTAATAAAGAGTCTATTCCACAGCTGTGTCTGACGTCCGCTGAGACCACGCATCCCGACGGTGAGACTCACAGGGCTTCTCTTTGTGGGTGATATCATCTCTCACCTCGGCCCAGGGCCCACATACCTACAAGTCATAACAGATTGCTACCTCCATGGACACGGCACAGGTCTCAGTGATTCAGGCCATCCCTGGCCTGGCCCAGCTAATTTCAGAGAATAAAAAGTATTAGAAACTTTGGCTAATGCCATCAATCAATTAAACACTCAGCTGGACTCTGCCTCAACGCCTGCCAAGCCAAGTTCTGCTTCACATGCATTGACTTTCTGGCCTTCTGTGCCCTTGCCAGCACCCCCTCGCTTTGCAGGTGACCCCTTGTTATGTAGGGTCTTTTTGAACCAGTGCAGCATGCACTTTTCTTTACAACCTGCATATTTTCCTGATGTAGTCCCTCCTGGACGGAAAAGCCCTTACTTGGGCATCACCCCTTTGGGAGTGAATGGATCCAATTCTCAATGACTTGACAGGCTTCCTTGCCTTATTTCACTCCATATTTGACGACCCCGGTCAGAAGACTGTCACAGGATCAGCACTCCTACATTTGCAACAAGGTGCCAGATCACTGACCGAATATGTCATTGAGATCAGAACTCTTTCCTCAGAATTACATTGGGATCTGGGCTGCCTGCCTGCCATATTCCTGGAAGGTCTAAGTTCATGCATCAAAAATTAATTAGCAGCACATGAACTTCCTGAGGCCTTGGACTCCCTTAACGACCTGGCCGGTCTCATTGATCGTCGCCTGTGTGAGCAGTCTTATGAGGCTAAAGGATCCAAGAGGACGCCATTGGGGGTTCCACGCATTCGTCCAACATCTACCATTCAGACTGCTCCTGCACCCAGTATCGAGGAGGAGGAACCAATGCAAATGGGTCGCAGTCATCTATCTGCTTAAGAAAGATGTCATTGGCAAAGATCAGTTCTTTGCATGTATTGTGGCCAGCCAGGTCATGTGGTACCCTCCTGTCCAATCTGTCTTGGAAACTCCCAGGCCTAGAACCACTGGAGGACTCCTGCTAGGCCTGACTGCACCATCTCCTCCATTAACAGTACTCATCTCCATTAACTTGGACGCCCTAGAATTCCACAACCTAGCTGTGGTGGACTCCGGGGCTGGTGAGAACTTTATACTCAAACAACTCGTGGAGCCCCTACGAATCCCCACCATCGAGACACCTATGCCATTGCTACTGTCTTCAATTCATGGTGAGCCGTTACCAGGCGAAGTTACCCACTCCATCACGCCAATCCAACTTCGCACTGGGTCACTGCACACGGAGACCATTTCCTTTTTGGTCTTAGATAAGGCTAAGGTCTGCCATGCTTGGTCTGCCATGGTTACAAATGCACACACCACAATTCAATTGGAGCACCTTACAACTGTCCCAATGGGGCAAGTCCTGCCATGGAAAGTGTTTAGAGATAGAGACTCCTATGCCTTGCCTGACCACTACCACGTCTCTTCTGGGTCTTCCCCTGCAGTACTCCTCGTTTCGAGATGTATTCTCCAAGAAAGCTGCAGACACTCTACCGCCTCACTGCTCTTTTGATTGCGCCATAAACCTGTTACCCAACACTGAACCTCCCAGAGGAAGGGTGTACCCACTTTCTCTGATGGAAACCAAGGCCATGTCCGAATATATTCAAGAGAATTTGGTGAAAGGCTTCATCTGACCTTCTAAGTCTCCTGCCGGAGCTGGGTTCTTTTTTGTGGGAAAGAAGAACAATTCCCTTCGGCTGTGCATAGATTACCATGGCTTAAATGAGATCACCATTGCCATTAATCTCCGAACTTTTTGATAGGCTCCAAGGGGCAAAATATTCATTAAGTTGGACCTCAGAGGAGCATATAACTTGGTCAAGATATGTCAGGGTGACGAATGGGAAAACCTCATTTAACACCAGCGACAGCCGTTTTGAATATTTAGTAATGCCATTTGGCCTCTGCAACGCCCCGGCAGTATTTCAAAATATGATGAATGAAATCTTCAGGGACATGCTTTACAGCTGTGTACTGGTATACCTGTATGACATTCTGGTTTTATCACAAGACCTTCAAAAGCCATCATTTGGACCTCGCCAACATCTTACAAAGATTGAGGGACAACCAGTTACATGTTAAACTGGAAAAATGCTCCTTTCACCAAGAGTCTGTTCCCTTTTTTAGGCTATGTGATCTCTAGTCAGGGATTCGAAATGGATCAACAAAAGACCCAAGAGTATTCGGGATTGGCCGCAACCCACTGGTCTTAAAGCACTGAGAAGATTCTTGGGTTTTCACGAACTACTACAGGTCATTCATCCACCATTATTCTACCTGAATGCTCCACTTACAGCCATGACTCGGAAGGAGCCAATCTCTCTCAGTGGACCCCTGAAGCGTGACTGTTTTCCCACAAACTCAAGGAGGCATTCCTGCAAGAACTGTGCTTACGTCACCCCGGATTCCCGACGACCCTTCATCGTCGAAGTGGATGTTTCTGACGTCGGTGTTGGTGCAGTTCTCAGTAAACATTCAGCCAATCACACCTTGCACCCATGCTCATTTTTCTCCCGGTGCTTCTCCCCGTGGAGCGTAATTACGGAATTGAGGACAAGGAATAGCCTTTGAGGAATGGCGTCCATGACTCCAGGGAGCACAACACCAAATCACAGTTTACACCGACCACAAGAACCTTGAGTATTTACATCATGCTCAACACCTGAATCACAGGCAGGCCCACTGGTCTCTATTTTTTACCAGATTCAATTCCCTCCTGCGATACTGGCCAGCAGATAAAAACACCCAAGCCAATGCACTTTTCCGTTCATTTAGCACGGAAGATGTTCCAGATACTCCGTGACACATCATCGATCCTACGAATGTTCTCCTCTCCGCTATACACATGGTTCCAGCTGGGAAGACAGTGGTTCCCCGATCACTCAGAAGACAGATCCTCAGATGGGCACATTGACTCTCTGCTCGCAGGCCATCTGGGACAAGCTAGAATGCTTTCTACTCTGCAAAGGTTCCACTGGTGGCCAACCATGAAGGAGGATGTCCATGTATACGTAGAATCGTGTCCTACTTGCGCCCAGCAAAAGCCGCCGGTGGGCCATCCTTGGGGGCTTCATCAACAAATTCCTGCACCTAGTGAGCCGTGGACTCATATAGCCATGGATTTCATTCTTGATTTACCTGTATCCAGTGGCAACAACACCATCTGGGTCACCGTGGATCGCTTTTCAAGATGGATCATTTCGTGGTGTTACATGGTCTATCTTTGGCTCCAGAATTAGCAAACTATTCATCCACCACGTCTTTCACCTCAATGGCCTCCCAAGACCTATCCTCTCTTATCAAGGGATGTAATTTACGGCAAAAATTCTGGAGGTCATTATGCAAAAATTTGACATATCCCTGGACCTCACATCAGTGTACCATCCGCAGGCCAATGGGCAGACGGAGAGGATGAACCGTACTTTAAAACAGTTTCTACGAGCATATATAAACTCTAGGCAGAGTGACTGGTCCGATTTGCTCCCCTGGGCCGAGTTTGCTTTAAACTCCACCAGTCTGCTTCTACTGGATCTTCGCTCTTCCAAATTGTCTACGGACGCCAACCTCTGCTTCCTCTTCCAGTGCCTCTGTCTGTGTCATCTCCCGCAATACAGGCCTCGGAGCAAGAACTACACCAACTCTGGGAGCACACCAAAGAACTTCTTCAACAATCTGGTCAAAATAAGTTCTATGATACCCATCACAGGGCAGCTCCTCAGTTGCACCCTGGAGACAAAGTGTGGCTCAGTACCCGCTTCATCTGCCTAAAACTGCCTTCAGTTCGCTTTGCACCCAGATATATCGGGCCTTTTGGAGTATTTCACTGCCTGGATCTAGTTACTTACAGACTTCAGTTACCCCCTTCACTCAAGATCCACAACACCTTCCATATCTCTCTCTTAAAGCCACTCATCCTGTCTGAGTTCTCAAGGAAACCTCCTGAACCTCAACCTCTAACAGCTGAGGAGGGCATCACCTACCAGGTGAAGACATCTTGGACGTAAGGAAACGTGGAAGGCATTGGGATATCTCATCTCATGGGAAGGATTTGGTTCCAAGGAGAATAGTTGGGAATCCGCAACCAACATCCTTGACAAGGAACTGATCAAACAATTCCACACTTCTTATCCAAGGAAACCCCCCCGGGAGGGGCCCTAAAAAGGGGGATACTGTTATGCCCATCGGTCGTAGACAACTGCGACCACTAATGCTCACCTCTTTGTTTGCTGCCTTGTCTTCATTGTAGAGAGTGGTGGCCTCTGCCAGCTACCAACGACCGCCATATTGCCTCTGAGATCGCTTAGGCGTGCGCACGGGCCAGTCTTAAGGATGTCATGGAGGGAGCCTCGGGGCATCCCTCCAGATGATGTCTTCACTCTGCTGTATTTAAGCTGCTGGCCCTGCCTATTGACTGAGTTAGCAAGGAGTTCTCTCATTGCTGAATCTGCTTCATGCTTACAGACTTCCTGTTCCAGTTCTTGCACTTCGGCGTGAGATGTTCTGGGTACCCACCCCACGGGGGCTCTTCCTCGTCTCTGGCTATCTGCTCCTCAGAGGGCCTTCTGCCTTGGACTGCTGTCTGTTCCTGTTCCCAGGGACCTCTCCTGGAACTACTGCTCTGTGAGTACCTTATTTCCAATGACCTCTACTGTACCAACTTATTGTGGGATCCTCTCCGATGTACCCCATGCCTCAGGCCACTACCGCATCTCCGCTACAGGACCCTCTATCCAGTGTACCCTGTACCTCAGGCCACTACCATACCATCTAGAAGTGAGGAATCCCTCAGGGTACCCTGCGCTTCAGGCCACTATCGCATCATCGCTACAGGATCCTCACTGGTGTACCCTGTGCCTTGGACCACTACCATACTATCTGGGAGTGAGGAACCCCTCACTCCCAGATGGTATGCAGGCCACTACCACATCATTCCTATGGAGTAACTTCTTCGATGTACCCCGCTCTGTGGACCATTACCGGATATCCACTTCTGAGGTATTCCGTCTGGGTATACCCCTTGCACAGACATTGTTATTTCTCTCCTGAACTTCCCGCTCCTCGGGCTGTGCCTTTCTATCTCTCTAATAAAGACTATTCCACAGCTGTGTCTGACGTCCTCTGAGACCATGGCTCCTGACAGTGAGACTCACAGGCTTCTCTCTGTGGGTGGTACCATCTCTCACCTCGGCCAGGGCCCACATACCTACAAGTCATAACAGTATAATTGGCACCAAAATAATCAATGCCTAGCCTTAGTAGTGAAAAAGAACTTTGGTGTTGAAAGAGAGTTCTACTTCCTTGTTCAGGCCATCTCCATGGATTTTGTTTCTAGATTCTGGAAAGAATACTACCACTACCATTATTACCTGAATGCCACATTTTGTACAAATATTGTTGTCAGACATTATAAGAACTATGTCTGGGGTCTGGGAGGATCCAAAATGGCCACACCACTGATGTTCAGATTCTGGAGACTCCCTTCCTCATTTTATTATATGAATATTTCTCATGTTTTAAGTCATCTTTTAAGTCAGATGTAACCTCAGTTTGAAGTCTACAAACCTTGAGATGTAACCGTTAGTTCTTGTAGATTTAAACATATTCTGAAGATGTAAACTTAGATTTTGAAGACTGTAATCTGTAAGCATTTGTATTCATTGTAAGAATTTGTATTATTATTTAGCTATTTACATTGATCTGTTACCACTTGGTCCTGTTCTCTTCCTTTACCTCAAGTTCTAAGTTCCTACAAAGTTAGCCTTGTTATTTTATACCCTCTTGTTTGATGTAATTTTCCAATATGGTTCTGTGTAAACCGAAGTGGTATGTACTAGTACATGAACTCCGGTATATAAAAGCCTTTAAATAAATAAATAAATAAATAAATAAATAAATGTTTTCTTTGGAATTGTTTCTCCTTGATGGTAAGAGGAAAGTGAAACCCATATTTCCCATGCGGTTCAGAAAGTCAGATAAGATGGATCTATGGATTGTCATCTTCGGTATCAGTCCTCTTGAGTACCTCTGTGCAGTGGCCACTGGGTGGTGAGGAGGCTTGAGGTTCAACTGTTACTCTTACTCTGGAGCAGCGCCAAACCCCTTTTCAACCGGTTTTCAGCTGCTTGAGTCTATATGCAGTAAAACAGCTATGTTGCAGAGAAATTACATCATGCGGCACCCCAGAGTTGTTCTCTCTGGTTCCCAGGTGTCTGAGCCTCTTGCTGTCAGGAGCAAGGTTTATTCCAGATTGAGAGATATATTGAGTGGTTCCCCAGTATCTGCTCCTGCTGTTTCCTTGGGTTTACCTATGCTATTGGAAAAGATATCTTCTGAGGAGTGCAGTATTTTGTTCTTCCTAAACCCCAAACTGAAACACTCAATGTGATCTGGGAATCCCTTACTAAACTCTCACTACAACTGGGTCAGTACGGGGGTCAACTGTAAGGTCTGACTTCATCCCTTCACAGGGCCCAACAGCAGGCCTACTATTACTTCTCAAAAATTGTAGACTTTAGAAACAAAAATGAGTGGTCTTCATGACTCTACAGGGAATGTATCTAATGGTCATCTCTTTTTTGATAAAAAAAAAGATTGAAATTTAGAAAATATGATTTGAACACAGAATATCTGACATTAACTTCCAAAGAAATGAATTTATTTATTTATTAATGTAAAGGTATTATATCCCGCGACCTCCAAAGTTCGGGGTGGGTTACAAAGGCACATACTTAATGGAAGTTAAAAACTAAAAAATAAAAAGCAAACAATACCTAACATAAAGATGAATCTTAAAATAATAGAATTACAGTAAATTACATTTAAAATGAAAAGAATCAACAAAAATTAAAACAAAGATAAAACAGATTAAGATATACATAGTCATGGAAGGCTTGCAGAAAAGGGTAAGGGCTTTTTTAAAGGCCTTTTTTGTCTGCAGTTAGTCGGATATCAGGGGGATTGTATTATTCCACAAGATTGGTACTTCTAAAGAAATGTTAAGGACATATTTCCTGAAGGTATTGAAAATTCCACAAAACCTTATTCCTCCTATCTTCAAAGCATTTTATTTATCTTCTAAAAAGGTCATACAAGATGGGCAACAACCTCAAGTTTCTTTCAATGTTTAATTTAACTGCCGAGTTGGAAAATCTGTGGAGGAAGTGACAGTACTGGTTATTCTTATTGTGACTTAACTATACATTAAGATCATGATTACATCTTAATGTTATGTTTGCGAAATAGAGCTACTTGTTTCATAGTTTAAAAGTACATATTATCCAGAAGTCTCTAAACTGACCCAGGCTAAAAGGAAGAGTTTTTTGTTACTACTGTCCTGGGGTTTTACAATTGAGTGCATGGTTTGGCCTTAATTTCCTTGCAATGAGAGGCAGCACCAGGGGAATAGCTCCAAGATTTCATTTCAAGGAGCTACCTCTTCCCTAATTAGATTCTAAATAACTTTGGGGTTTTCTCTGAATATTGTTCATTTAGCTGGCTATGTTATGTATTTTTTCCTTTGATTTTATGATTTTTTCTCTTGTGGACTGATTATGACAGGGAAGATTATAGAATATTATGCTATTATTATTATTGCATTTATTTATTTCCTTCTCCATATGTCATTGCTGAACTAGTGTATTACTTGTTTATCATAAAGGAAACTGATACAAAGAAAATGTTTTTACAAAAAAGAAACTACAAGGTTCATATTCAGGCACAGTCTGGCTAGCAAAGTTAGCCAGATAAACTTATCCGGCTAACTTTGGAAGTGTATTCAATAGTTAAACCGCACTATTAAATATAGTCGGCTATCTTAAAGTTAGTTGGCTAGCAATGCAGCCTAATTTTAGGACAGCTCTTTGGCCCAACCAGGCTAAGTCATCAGACTAATTCTGAATATTGGAGTTATCTGGTTCACTTAACTACCTAACTCAACTCCTCCCAGTTATACCCTTTGAATACCCCTAACTAACAGGGTCATTCATCATTTTGTGATAGTCCATTATCAGGCGATAAACAGCACATTGCAAAATGTGTGTGCAAATTACATGAGAACATAAGATATTTCATACTGGGTCAGACCAAGGGTCCATCAAGCCCAGTATCCTGTTTCCACCAGTGGCCAATACATGTCACAAGTACCTGGCAAGTATCCAAACATTAGATAGCTCACAAAGTACTATTGCTTATTAATTACTGTCATAGCAGTTTATGGATTTATCTTCTAGAAACTTATCCAAACCTTTTTTGAACCCAGTTGCACTAACTGCTGTAACCACATCCTCTGGCAATGAATTCCAGAGCTTAATTATGCGCTGAGTGAAAAAGAATTTTCTTCGACTTGTTTTAAAAGAGCTACTTGCTAACTTCATGGAGTGCCCCCTGGTCCTTCTATTATCTGAGAGAGTAAATAACTGTTCATTAAACACTGAAGCAAAGAAACTGTTTAATCTTTCCACGATGACCTTATCTTCTCTAAGTGCCCCTTTAATCTCTTGATCATCTAATGGTCCAACCGACTCCCTCACAAGCTTTCTGCTTCGGATATATTTTTAAAAGTTTTTATTGTGAGTTTTTGCCTCTGTGACCAATTTCTTTCCACATTTTCTCTTAGCCTGTCTTATCAATGTCTTACATTTAACTTTCCAGGTGCTTATTATGCTTTATCTTATTTTCTTCTGATGGATCCTTCTTCCAATTTCTGAATGAAGATCTTTTGGCTAAAATAGCTTCTTTCACCTCACCTTTTAACCATGCCGGTAATTGTTTTGCCTTCCTTCCATCTTTCTTAATTCGTGGAATACATCTGGTCTGTGCTTCTAGGATGGTATTTTTTAACAATGTCCGTGCCTGTTGCACACTTTTTACCTTTGTAACTGCACCATATTTTCTCATTTTATCAAAGTTTCCCTTTTGAAAGTTTACTGCTAGAGCCATGGAATACTTACTGTCCCCCTTCCAGTCATTAATTCAAATTAATCATATTATGATCACTATTGCCAAGCGGCCCCACCTCCATTATTCTCACTAAATCCTGTGCCCACTGAGAATTAGATCTAAAATTGCTCCCTCTCTCATTGGTTCCTAAACCTAATTACTCCATAAAACTGTCTCTTATTCCATCCAGGAACTTTATATCTCTAACATGCTCTGATTCACTTACTTAGTCAATATTAGGGTAATTGAAATCTCCCATTATTACTGCACTACCAGTTTAGTTAGCTTCACTAATTTCTTTTAGCATTTCACTGTCCATCTCACCATTTGCTTGTCCTTGGAGAAAATGAAGTTGCTTACCTGCAATGGGTGTTGGGCACTTAATATTAATTTATTCAGTACTTCAGTGTCTGCTAATTGGTCCCTCCAGTCACATGTCAGTGAAAAGATCAATCCCCTTTCAGAAGGCAGTACTTTCCAAATCTAAAAGGACCTTGCATTGATATGTGATGTTGGAGGGACCACTCCATTGTCAATGATGAACAACCCTACTAGAGAAGGCAAGGGGGAGGGGGGGGATTTGGAAGGGTCCAGATTTCATATGTCCCAATTTATTTTGTAAGGGGAGAAAGAGGGTCTGGGAAGAGGATGGATCTATACCTGACAGGCTGAATTCATTTTAGGTGAGAGGGAGTGAGGGAGGGATGATGAAGTGATGAGAGGGTGGTTGGCATTGTAGGAGAGAAGACTTGTCAGGTTGACACAATCAGCCATCTTAGCCATATCAGACTCACTGGGGAGGCCAGGGAACTTGTGTGTGTGGGTTAGCACAGGTTGGCATGCAAATTAACCAACAAATAATGATTTTTTTAATTTAGTGTGCTTTTTTCATTCCTGGTCTATTTGTATGCCATTAGCTTACTGAATTCTGTGGGGACTGCGTTTTTTAATGTTTGTGTTAAATAAATCCAGCACTAAAATCTAACTCCAATTTTAGCATGAGTTTTATTACAACTGCCCCATGTTAATTGCTTTGACCATATTTTCTGGCAACAGATTCCATAGCTTGATTATGCACTGAATGAAAAATACTTTCTACAACTTATCTATCTTCTACCCCCATTTACCTTTTGTCATTAACTCTGTTCATTGATCAAGTTGCTCTTATCTGTGCTTTCTCCACCACCACCAAGTCCATTCTTCCTATCTTGCTGTGCAGCACACTTTGAATAGACTTCCTTAATGTGGCATACTCCCTCTCTGGCTCTATTCAATTGCAATCTAAAACTCACCATTTGAGGTGGTTTTCAAATTCTAACACTTCTCTGCAGTAAATACACTTCTCACACACTTGTTTGTCATGACTAGAATGTAAGCTTCATGGAGATGTGGGTGGCTGACTTTTACATATAACCTTACAGCACTACATACATCTAGTAGTACTTTAGAAATGATGAAGAGTAGTAGTAGTAGTAACTAAACAACTCAATAAACCAGTAAGAAATAAATATATTAGATATATGTCTTAGGTTAAGAATTGTGACAGGAAATATACCCTGCATGGAACATCCATTCTAAGCAATGCTACAGGAGAGTTAGCAAGACCTATGACTTGAGGGTGGCTATAAAAATCTGACAACAAATTTATGAATCAAAATAGACATACAGTGCTTCCATTCAAGGCCTTCCTCCCTTGCACTTGTCCCAGGAGGGAGGGCTCAATTTAATTCAAACCAATTTCTATCTTTAGATTTGTGAGTAAAAGAATACTCATGACAGATCATCCGTGTCTCTCTGTTACTGGCAGGCAGCATACAAATCACAAACTCCCTTCTCTGACAGACAGAAACTATTATTATCTATTGGGACTTCACTTCCAGAGTACACAATCCATCTTAGCAGAGGCTCCAAAATAAATATATTTTTCACAGCAAAACCTCAGAATATTTATATTTCTGTTGTAAGCTTGGACCCTTAGACTGAGATGGAGTTGGTGCAGCCTGTAGGGAGGAGCCCTGCAGGTCCCCACCATCAGCAGGCAGAGCTGGCTGAACAGAGGCCCAACAGGAGCTTCACCAATACCAGCTCTCATTCCTCTTGTGAGCCTTCAGGTGCCGGGGCCAGCAGGACTTTGGCACGGGGCTCTGTAGAGGTGAAGATCCATTGCATAGATGGTGTTACAGGACAGCATGGAGAGGATAGCAGAGTCAGGGCAAACAGTCATCAGGGCAGGCAGCAGGCACGGCAGGATCATATTCAGGCTATGGTCAGAGGCAGGTGGAGTTCAATCAGTAACAGTGAGAAGGCAGTGGTCGATGGTGGATGGAGGTCAAGCAGTGTCGAGGTTCAATGCAAGGTCAAGCTAGAAGTCCAAAACAAGAAGACAAGGGATGAAGGGGATTGATGTAGGATCACAGGAGCGGGGGGGGGGGGGGGGGGGGACACTGAAGACAGACGAGGGAAGACTGACCATGAAGACAAGAACTTATGATGAACCAGACTGCCAAATGAACCAGGAACTGAACACAAGATTCAGGAAAACACAGTTGGATGCAGGAACCAGGAGAAAGCAAACAGGAATGCAGAGGTAAAGCACTTCTCAAAGAGATGAACTATTGCCAAGACACTGGAGGGGAACTCAGCCAGGCTATATATAGTGGTCATGGTGGATGTCATCTGAGGGCACCGCAGAGGATTTCCCACCGCAGGCCCTTTAAATCCCCTCAGATAGGGTGCGCATCTACCTAATAAACTCATGTGTTTCAGTGGTGGCGGCATCGACAAGCTGGTACATTGGGGCTGGGGGGGGGGGGGGGGGCAGCCATAGCATTAGGACTTCTTTGTGAGAGGACTGGGTTGGAGGTAAGAGTGGCCGTCCATGGAACAGACCTACAGACTGATGATTGCAAGATTACCCTGAGGTTTTAGGTTTTTGTAGGGTGCATGGTGTGGAATTCTCTCAGCAGATTATTGTCCAAAATATTGGAGGAAGCTTCCAAATGTTCTCTTCTGATTGTATCCTTCCCAGGAGATAAGATACTCCCATTTCTTACCCTTGCACCTGATGTTTAGGATTCTTTTACTTGATAGGAACCTTCTTAAGGCTCTGGTAGCCTGGAGGGCCCTGAGAGGATTAAAGGTTTGAGAAGTGAATCGTGGAATACATTGTGGATTTCAAGGGAAGCTGGAAAGTGCAACAGGTAAGTTACTGGACCCAACTGACATAGTATCAGGAAGAGCCCAATGTATCAGGGGGCAAAGCCACATGGAGACCATCTTATTTTTTTATTTATTTAACATTTTTCTATACCGACATTCGCACGAGACATCACATCGGTTTCCAGACAACAGCAAATTCAGCCAACAGGGCTTTACATTGTAACTGATATTATAACTAGGGGGGAGGGAAGGGGGCAGGGTAGTAACTTGGAACTATATGAGTAGCTGGGAGCTAAATGTGGTGGGGACTGAGCCAGACCTTGTCTCCTGGCTTAAATTGTGGTGCCAGCATATAGTGTGTATCCATAATTTTCTTGGCCTCTAGGCTGCAAAAGGAGCATTACTTTGCATGAGTTCAGAGTTATTGAAGATACATTTCCTATTTTTCCCAAAACTTGAAAAGCTTTAGAATTATATAAATTTTTTGCTGTCAGCACTTTATCTAGGGTTAATATTGTCTTTGACTGACATAGACATATTTGGGTCAGAAGGCACTGGGAAGCAAGTAAGGCATACATGTGCTCTTGTAAGAAGATATCTACCTTATTCACTGAGGGATAGATTCATCAAAATATCACATGTGATAGGAAGAGGGGCGAGGAGAGAGAGAGGCAGACTGAGAGACTGAGACTATCTATAAGGCCCTTCTAATAGTTTATGCTACTATAGCCTACCTAGTAACCTAGGTTGAGAGAACATTGTCCAAATCTCATTTTTGTGTGAAAGACATCAAATCTCAACAAGAGTGCACTGTTCTGTTCGTATGTCTCACTCCAACATGTCAAATTGGCCCCTAACCCCTACACTACTACCTAAACCTCACCTCGAGTTACTAGGTGGACCTCCTATAGTAGCATAAATAGATGCTTAGTATGGTGTCACCCCTAAAGGCTTTCTCTCTCTCCCTCTCCCGCACATCTTAGGCCCTTCCCAGCCTAAAAATTCCCAAAACAGAATTTGCAAAAAAAATCGCAATTTGCATTATGGACAAAATCACATTACAAACACCAGCTTAACAGTAATGAAAAAATATAGTTATTTTCAGCATTAAAACTGTGCGATATCATGGATTATGGTTTCACACTTTGAGAAGCCAGCCACTTTTACAAACGCCATAACATGAGTTGGAAATGACCCTGTAAGATGCTAACTTTGATGCCGGAGCGAGGGCACACATGTATGTGTGTATGCTGCTTGCACCAAAGGACATGGCCATTTTATAACATACGCGGTTATATACCTGCATGGTATAAAATAGGCTAAACGTGGGCACATGTGTGCACAATTTTATATGGCTGCCTTTATTGTGTAAGTGGGGGAATTTTATAAGAGACGTGTGCTGACGCCATTACTAGTTTTTCCTGTTCATTTCCAGTTCACCCAGTTAATAGATAGCACTTCCCAAATCCCCTAGGTTATTAGCCTCCATTCCCTCTCTTAGCCCGAACTCTTAAAACCCCAATGATTAGTCTATTTTTTTTTTGTTTGCTTTATAACTTATCACACCATCCATAGTAGTCGTAAAGTTATGTGGCAGGCGACCTCAGCACACGCTTGTGCGCATAAATACTTCCGTTCACATTTCATGCCCCACCCTTGCCCCGCCCAGACCACACCCACACCCCATTGCTTTTGGGGGCTTTCTCACTTGTACGCTCATAACCAGGAAATACCCACGTACATGGCTGGCTTTTAAAATTCGCTTAGTGCACGCCAGCTAGACATACTTGCATATCTCCTGGTTTGGCGCGTGCTGAGCTTTTGAAATTCACCTATATGGCTTTTCTCTCATTCTGTGTCTATGAGAAATACCTTGATGAATCAGGATGGCATGTTTGTAAATGATTTTAAACCAGGAAGCCATTACTGGTGCATTCATGTTAGTTCCTACTCTTGTACACCCCAAATGGGATGTGAAATACATATTTTGTTAGGTTTTGCCAAAAGGCTGATTTTTATAACAATTAATTTTCTGCTTTATTCTGCTTTTTATTTTACATACTTTCCATACTTTTATTTTTGAGTGTACTTGTTCACTGTTATTAATGCAAAAAAGCACAACCTTTGCATCTTCTTTTCCTGCAAAATGTCCTTAATGAGTAACAAAGAGTATCAAGTTTTTAAAGCTAGATTTTGAGATCTAGCTCTATTGGATTCTGTGCGATTCAAAAAAACTTGAAGCCTAGACAAACCTACAGTTATGGGACTAAAGCAATCATTTGTGGCTCCTGAATTACAAGTTATATATATTTTACAGATGAAAGGATAACTCAACCAGATGCATTTGAGTTGATATTCAACTGTGGCGTAGCTAGTTAAGGGGGTCATTTTTCCAAAGGGATCGCACGTGTGCAATAGCTAAGTTAGTGGCGGAGTCCGCACCGGAAGAGGAGGAGTCGGGGGCGGCCTCGGGCGGACTCCGTGACGACTTTGCTGACGGGTGAAAAGGTAGGACACCTTATTGCTGCCAGCAACACACAATAGCGCCATCTTTCATGGTCGTGCTATTGGGTGCGAAAGCCGGCAGCGATCGCACCATGAAGGCGCGATCGCTGCCGGCTTTCGCAGGCCTGTCCCCCGCTTCGCCTCCCCCACCTCCCGGTACCCGACGCGCGATTCATAAAGGCCTGCGATCTTAGAAAATCCAGGCCTAAGTTAGCCCAAATAAGTATATCTAGCTAACTTTAGGACAGCCCTATGGCATGACCAGAGTAAACCACATTGGTTAAGCGGCTACCACATAACTTATGCAGCTAACCCTGGCCCACTCCAAAATGTCTCCTGCCCACCCCTGGACCACCCCTGACTTATGCTGCTAAATATAGTTGGCTAGCCATTTAGACGGATAACTTTTCAGTTATCCATCTAAATGGCTTTTGAATATCAAGCTAATTAATTTCTACTACTTTTGATGCTATGATTATACAGAGCCCTTTTAAAAGAAAAACTTTCAGGATGGAATTGTAATTTCATTTTGTATAATTTATAGCAGAATAGATAAAGGAATGCTGTACCATCCTTCATCTGTGTGAATTTTCATACAGTTTATCCCTGATTTATGCTACATTAATTTGATTGTGCAGAGCTATTTACTGCATATCTTGAGATAATGATTTAATAGACGCTCAAGAACATGGTGCTTACTGCTTTTCATCTTTGATTTACCCCTTCAGTGTGCACTCAATAGGCTAAAAACCTCCTTCTGCTTTAAAAGCTTTACCATAATTATGCTGTTAAACGTTCCTTGAGCATATAACTGCTTTCTTTCTTTTTGTTCCTTCCTGGATCTCCTTTAATGTTTAATATTCACATATCCATTATCCAGCCATATTATTCTCTGTTTCACTTAAATTGCTTAATTGCTTGCTAATGGAGTGTAATTAGAGCTAATATCAATGATTTCCTTGTAGTAGGCTGTTGTTAAATTGTTCCTACTTTTAGAATCTAGCCTTTGCAATATTTATCTGTAAATCAGTAAAGTAACATAGGGTAAGGCCTAGCTTTGAATCCTCCTAAAGCATGACAAAAACCAAGCTTCAGACCATGATTTAAGTTGAATAAATTGGTTTCAACTTTATTAGATGATCCAACAGGGCAATTTAATTGGGTACTTGAGGTTTGCTTATCTAACTTTTCCCACCCATCCTCCACCCAATCATTCATCAGTAGAGTGGCATTGGGGATCATCATTACACTAACTTCATAGACCTTTAATGAGACACATGTCATATAGCAAAGCCCCACTGTGACATGTGCCAGGGGCCTTATTTGACTTCATGGTCCAACTGTGAGTCTTCAAGCCTGTTGAGTGTTGACTCAAGCCACAATTGACCAAGTCCGGACTGTTAGAATAGTCTCTACAAGGTCATCACAAACAATTTAGTGTGAGCCTGGGCCCCAACCATAGCTCAATGAGTTAATTCCTTCAGTTCCTTGTCCCTTCCATTCCTATCCTATATACCCTCAGCTTTAGCACCCCATCATAGGAATCAGCTCCATTGCCAAATCAGCCACTAATATTTATTTATTTTAAAATTTATAGCTCACACATATCCTATGTATTTGTGGCAAGGTAGATAACCCTCGTTCCCCATTGAAAGCCAGGGCTAGCCCTTCTTTTACTGTCTCAATTATACCACTGATTCAGATATGATTTTGTAGAGGGCATCCAGGAAGAATCCCATGTCTTAGCAGACAGATAAACACCATCAGACTTATAAAGGTCTGCAATGGAGGCATCTGCCCACATGAGTCATATGTGGCCCACCTGCCTATTCATTTTAGGTATAATCTCAAATCAACTTATGATGGTGGATGGCAATGCAGTAACAATTAGTCCAAGTTTGTCCACATTTTATCCATAATCATTTAGACAAGCCATGAACAATAACATTGCATACCAAGAATATGATGAGTAAGCTTTTTTATGCACCACTGTTGCCCATCTTTTCAAGGCATGGTCTCAAATGTTCCAAAAGCATACTCCCTTTGCCATTCCTACAGATGTTAAATCTGTCCCAGACTGCTATTGGTAACTGAGTTTTGACTGCTTTCTTGACAAGATCAAAGGGACCCGCCTTGATAAACATGGAATAGGAGGACAGTGCTATCTGCAGATACTCTGTATTGCCACATGGGGATGCCTGACGTGATTTGCACTTGAGGCCATCCATATTCTAAGGGAATGAGTACTGTAGCACTTATTCCTGAGCTCTGTCAATGAGACTCACTCAACAAACTTAGAGGTTAATATTCAAAATTAAACATTTAAATGGAGTTATATGGTTAACTTGTGAGTTAGATGGATATCTTGTCATTTAGAAGGATAACATGAGTAATTCATCTAAATGACTTTGACTATTGACTTCTCAGAGGTCTGGAACTTGCTAGCAGGTTCCAATTCTGGTGTATCAGGAATTGATGAATGTCTGGGGTCTAATTGCCTATATGTGTTGGCATTCTGGTCTGGGGCATGTGGTCAGAGTGGGTGTAGTTGGAAATTAAATACTAGCCCCTTTTCCCCTCTGATCAATTTTGGGTGTGGAATGTATATGTTTAATCTATCCTGTGTTATTGTTATATTTGATAGTAGGACAAATGTAATAAGCTGTCCATTAAAACTGTGCATTGAAATTCAGCACACTGTTTCTTAATGCACCTGATAACACCTAATACATAAGCTAATGGTATGCTAAGACATCTGTAATTTTAAAAGAAGAAGGTTAACCTGAATCTGTGAGCAGAAGACACATTTAGCATGTACAAAATACAATGAATGCACCTAAAACAGTGGTTCTCAACCATGTCCTGGGGACCCCCCCCAGCCAGTCGGTGTTTTCATGATATCCACAATGAATATGCATGAGAGAAAATGTGCATACACTGCCTCCATAACATGCAAATTTTCTCTCATGCATATTCATTTTGGATATCATGAAAACCCGACTGGCTGGGGGGTCCCCAGGACAGGGTTGAGAACCACTGACCTAAAACATTATTTCTGCTCACAAATAATATCTTCTGGGCATAAAGCATGACTTATACTCACAATACATACAGGTCGATTTTAAAAGCATTGATCGGCACAAAAATGCCTACATGCTCATGTATGTAGACCGCGGGACGAGAAACGCAGAGATCAAAAAACCACAAAAATATGCACATATGTACCAATGCATGAGTAAGGAATAAAGGGGCGAGGCATGGGCAGGGCACAGGCATTTCAGGGTGGGACCAAGACTTCCATGCGTACTCCAAATTTTAAAATCAAAAAACCACAATGTGTGGTACGTTAGATATCTGCATAACTTTACAGCTGCTCCTGATTAGGAGCAATTCTATAAATCTCGAGTTTTAGGGCTTATAGAACAGGTGAGGGGTCTGGGTCAACTAGGGAGGCATGAATGAACAAGAACCAGAGAGGTCTAGAAAGACCTCACTATTAACTGGACAAACTGGTGTACTAATTGCAAAATTGGGAATGTATCTTGTGCGAGCATGTTTTAAAATTTACTGATATACAACACATAAATGCGAAAGTCCTATGGAAGACAGATGTATAGCTGTGCTCAAGTAACCTCTTAAAAATTAGTAGCATACTTACGCATGGCTGGTACATTTTAAAACATATGCATGCAAGTGTGTGCAAAATTAAAATTTCCAGCATATCCTTGCTCACGCAACCGATATAACAAGTGTAGTGGGCACAGGCCGCTCATTTAAAATAGACCTTTTAGATTGTAAGTCCTCTGGCATAGGAAAATACCTTCATTACCTGAAAGTAATTTGCTTTGAAATGCCTGAAAAAACTGAATAGAAATCAAATAAATAATAGAAAATGGTTTATGTATACAATGGTTTGCATGCGCGAACTTCATGGTTGATGCATACAGAACATGCTTAAGGTGCATAAACCATGAATCTGGGCACAGAAGTTGTGCAGCTCTGTTGTATAATCCCTATCCTCCACTCACTTGCCCTTACAACTGCCTATGTGTAATTCTGGTTATTTGTGTGTTCATTCTATACTTAGCTCGCCTGAATGAGCTTCCTGTAAAAAAAAAACAACTTCAGAGCTTTTAATCAACATTTACCTCTTTCCCTCCTCAATGTACCTGAGATGTGAGTGCCTGCCAGCTCACAAAACAGTTATGGGTAGAGCAGCGGGCTACAACCCAGGGAAATCAGGATTCACGTCCCATTGTTGCTCCTTGTAACCTTGGGCAAGTCACTTTACCCTCCATTGCTTTAGGTACAAAATTAGATAATAAGCCCTGTGGGGATAGGGAAATACCTTTATGTAATTCATTGCTTTAGGTACAAAATTAGATAATAAGCCCTGTGGGGATAGGGAAATACCTTTATGTAATTCATTTTCAAAATGCCAAAAAGTGGAATATAAATAATTTGTTGAAAGAGCTAGGATTAAAGTTGTAGTCTATAGAGGGAAACATCATGTATGCTTCACCACTACTAAAAACACTAAATGGGAAGACAAGAAGCACATACTAAGTGGTCCTTTAAACAACATTACAAATTCCAGCAGAGGAGGAGTCATATAGATGTGCAGGTAGGAGCTCCATTGACCTGAAGCTGATGCAGCAAGTTCTTGTTATTCATTTCTATGTCTTAAAAGCTGGTGATATCAATGAAAAGAAAAAACAAAAATCATTCTTACCTCACAGTGATAAAGCAATACAGCGGTTACTATAACACGAAGCCTAACCTTCTCCCTGCTCACGTGATTGTTCTGGGAATATCTCAGCTAATCAGGTTTTTCATGGCATCAATTGTATTCACAGGAGAGTCAGTATATACAAATCTTTATCATGCATATTCATTGTGCATATCCTGGATACCTAATTGGTTATCAAATACCCAGAAAAAGAAATGGAAAACTCTGATTAAGAAGCAACTGGGAAAAAATAATTTATAAAAGAGCACTGTATTTTCTCCTTATATTAGATATTTATTATTTAAGGTTTTTATATACCTGCATTCATGATACATCACATTCATGCCGGTTTACAGTTGAACAGGGGGTGCAGAAAACAAAAAACCTGGAACTAGTGCAGAGGAAATTGTAGTTACAAAAAACAAGGAGTATCAAACTTGGGAGAGAAGCAAAATACAGAGTGGTACAGAAGTGATGTAACATCATGTAGAGTTATTTACAGATGGCTGGAGTGGCTGCATTCTTGAAGTGGAGAGGAGGCCTTTAGGATAGGTCCGGAAAAGCTTGTTTAAATAGCCATGTCTTTTCGGAATTTTGGGAGGTAAGGCTCCTGCCGGAGATGCGGTGGGATGGAGTTCCAGAGTGAAAGTCCCGCTGTTGAGAAGGACCTGTCTCTAAAAGTTATATGCTGAGTGAATTTAGTGTGAGGTACCTGGAGGGATCCTCTGTATGCGACTCTTCTGGTCGGGTCTAGAGGCGATATGCTGGCTGAGGCGGGAATTGTAAGGTCGAGTCTGGTAAGGGGTGGATGGTTTTTATATATAATGGTGATGGCTTGAAGATAATTCTGAAGTGAATAGGGGCCAATGTAGGTTTTTTAGGATGGGGGATATGTGGTCTCTTTCTCCTGGTATTGTGAGGATTCTTGCTGCCGCATTTGACATCTGTAGAGGTTTGGTGTACGAGGATGGGAGACTAGTAGGATAGCGTTGCACTAATCTAACTTAGAGAAGATTATTGCTTGTAAGTATCATTCTGAAATCATGAAAGTGGAAGAGTGGTTTTATCCTTTTCAGCAACTTGGAGTTTGGTAGAAACAGTCCTTGGTTGTACGGTTGACAAATGCTTTCAAACTGATCCTGTTATCTATTATAACTCCTAAGTCTCTCACTTGGGTGGAGAGTGGGTAGGCAGGAAGAGTATTGATGGTGTTGCTGTTTTCTGGGGAGATACGTAGTAGGGATGTGAATCGTGTCCTCGATCGTCTTAACGATCGATTTCGGCTGGGAGGGGGAGGGAATCGTATTGTTGCCGTTTGGGGGGGTAAAATATCGTGAAAAATCGTGAAAAATCGTGAAAAATCTAAAAATCTAAAAATCGCAAAACCGGCTGAACGACCTCCTGCAGTCGATCTCCTGCCGGCGCCATTTTCCGTACGAAAACGATTCGCGGCGGGAAATCGCTCCCTGACCCCCGCTGGACCTCCAGGAACTTTTGGCCAGCTTGTGGGGGGCCTCCTGACCCCCACGAGACTTGCCAAAAGTCAGCGGGGGTCCGGAAGGACCTCCTTCCGTCCAATCGTGTTCGTCTATGGCCGCCGCCATTTTTCGGCGCCATTTTGGAAAATGGGCGTCCGGCTGAAGACAACAAGATTCAGGAGCAGGAGCCCGTTCCGGACCGCTGCCGTTCCGGACCGCCGCTGGAACCCGCAGGTTTATTTA